>NC_090440.1:778472040-778775071 GCF_031143425.1 Pleurodeles waltl | reverse complement strand
TAAAATCCATAACTCAAGTTTTACTTATTGGATTTTTATCATTTTGGTCTTGTCTTATTTATTAAATAAACCTCTATCTTTCGAACCACATGGAGAATGTTTTGTGAGGCGATTTCACTGTTTTCCTGTTTGACGTGTTGCATAAATACTTAACATGTTGCCTTGTAAGTTAAGCCTAACTGCTCAATCAATCAATCAATCAATCAACATTTATAAAGTGCGGTTTATCACCTATTGGGTCTCAAGGTGCTAGCTGTGGGAAGCGGGTCAGTCAAAGTGCCAGGTCTTGAGGTACTTCCTGAACTGAGCCAGCGATGGGGTGGAAGGACAACGTGTTCCATGTCTGCGTGGTGAGGTAGGAGAAGCTGTGTTCTTCCAGATCCTGGGGATGGTAACGAGGGTCAGTTGTGCTGAGGTAGGCAGGTCCGACTTTGTGGAAGGGCTTGTATGCATGAGTCAGGACTTTGAAGGTGATGCGTTTGTTGTAAGTGTAGGTCTCTCAGGTTGGTGGCAATAGGCTGGGGTAGGGGATGTTCAGGACAAGTCTGGTCGCGTTGCTCTGTATTCTCCGGAGTCTTGCTTAGAGTTTTTTTTTTTGATTTTGGCATAAAGTGTGTTGCCTTAGTCGAGTTTACTGCTGACGAGTGCCTGGGTGATTGATCTTCTTATATTGATGGGGATTCACTTAAAAATATTTCAGAGCAGGCGAAGGGTGTGGAAGCATGATGAAGAGATGGTGTTGACTTGGCGGGCGATGGACAGTGATGAGTTGAGAATGTTGGCGAGGTTGCAGGCATGGTCGGTCTGAGGTGGGGTAGTTCTGAGGCGGCTGGGCCACCAGAAGTCATCCCAGAGAGATGTGGCGGGCCCCAGGAAGAGGATCTCCATTTTGTCTGAGATGAGTTTGAGGCAGCTGTCCCTCATCAACTCGGCGACTGCCTTCATTCTGTTGTGAAAATCTGTGTGTCGTCAGAGTATGAGACGATGTTGAGCCCTTGGTGTCTGATGATCTCAGTGAACGGGGTCATGTAGATGTTGAAGCGGGTGGGACTCAGGGAGGAGCCCAGGGGAACTCCGCATCTGCTTTCCATCGGCTTTGAGGTGAAAGGTGGTAGCCTGACTCTCTGGGTTTGACCAGTGGGGAAGGAAAGGATGCATTCCAGGGCTTTGCTGCAGATGCCAGCGTTGTGTAGTTCGGTGCACAGGTTGGTGTGGGAGACCGTGTCCAAGGTGGAAGAGAGGTTGAGGAGGATGAGGGCAGCAGTCTTGCCATGGTCCAGTAGGGGGCAGATGTCATCTGTGGCTGCTAGGAGTGCAGTGTCTGTGCTGTGGTTGCACCTGAATCCCGATTAAGAGGAGTCAAGGATTTTGTTGGCTTTGATGAACTTGGTGAGCTGTGCATTGATCGCTTTCTCAATTACCTTGGCTGGAAAAGGGAGCATGAGATGGGTCTGTAGTTTTTCAGTTCTGTGGAAGATTTCTTCAGGAGGGGTTTTATCTCGGTGTGTTTGCAGGAGTCCACGAAGGTGGCGGTATCAATGGAGCACTGATGACGCTCCCTTGATGAAAGATGTGGTGGGGGCATGGGTTTGAGGGTTCCCCAGAGTGAGTGGTATTAATGAGCTTGAGGGTGTCTTCCAGGAGGAGGAGGGTCCAGTGTTCCACAATCGGTTGGTGATAAGCATCTCTGGTGGTGCTGGTGGGCGGGCGGTCCTTCGCTTGCGAATCCTTCGTAGATGTCCTGAATTTTCCAAAGGAAGAAGGTGGTGAGATTGTCGCAGAGGTCGTTGGAGAGTGGGATGTCTGTGGTGTCCATGTCAGGTTTTGTGAAATGTTCCTTGCTATTGTGCGCATTGGGGTTGCGCCTCTCCTAAATGGCTGATTTCCTAGTCGATCTAATGACGTTGTGGTGTGATTTGATGGTGTCTTTGAAGGCTTTGTGATCTATTGCACTCTTGCTGTTTCTCCACTTTCTCTTGAGTCATCTGCATGCAATCTTGGATTCTTGGAGGGCGTGGGAGAGCGAGTTGAGTCTCCTGTGGTGATGATTGCCGGTGGGTCTCATTAGGGGGTGCTAGGGTGTTGGTGCAGTTGGTGATCCATTGGTGGAAGTTGTGGGCCAATGCGTTGGTGTCCGCCGTGTCTGGTGGTGGGAAATGCCGGAGCATGGTGGTGAGCTGGGCTTCGGTGACCTTGGTCTAGTTTCTGCATGGGGCGGTGGGCTTGGTGCTGTTCAACCGTCTTGGTGAAGGAGAAGTGGAATCAGTAGTGGTTGGTCCAGTGGAGGTCAGAGGTGTATGAGAAGGAGATGTGGTTTCTGACAGAGAAGACAGGGTCGAGGGTGTGTCCTGCTGGGTGCGTGGGGAGGTTGACTAGTTTCTTGAGGCCGAGCGTGGTAAGGTTCTCCATGAGGTAGAGGTGTTTGGGTCACTGTGGTTATTGAGGTGAAAGTTGTAGTCACCAAAGAATATGTAGTCAGTTGAGGTGAGGGCATGGGGATTGATGAAGTCAGTGCTTTGCTGAATGGTGGGCAGAGTCCGCAGGGTCTGTAGATGAGCGTTCCCTGGAGGTGGTGCTCTGTGTCAAGCTACAGGTTAATGTAGGGTGTATGTGTGACTTACCCTTACTAGGACTGTGGTTCCTTTGCAGACAGGGTGCATACCTCTGCCAACTAGAAACCCAGTTTATAACAAGCAATGAGTTGATATTTGAAACATGATGTATTAATTACAATATGTAGTATCTAGATGACAAAACCCAGGTTCTTCTTTTCCGGTTGTTACACAGACACCTCCATTGTTTGCCAACTGTTCCCTTCAACCCTCCCTCTAACTGCCCTCAGCTCAGCTCCCCAAACACCCATAATTCTAAGGACCATTTCCAGCAGTCATGTAAAGAACGGGTAGTAAGGTAACAACGAAGGACAGATAAGTAAAATTAAACATTATGGTACACTATAGAATATACATTATGATACCATTCCTTCTTCCCTGGAGAAAGAGAGAAAAGATTGTCAAATAATTATAAAACAGCTCCCTCCTTAATGTACATTGGAGTAATTGCAATTTTTCAATCTTTATGCAAAGCAGGAGTAACTGAAAGACTCCCATTTCCACAAAATGACATGTAACTGAGCTATAAATGGACGTTTGTCCATTTTCCACATTTACACATTGTTTAATCTGAACAATCCTCAATTGAAAATAAGTGCAAACGTGAAGGATTTGTCATCTTTCATTAAAAGAAATGAGAATCCCCACTGGAAAAAAATAAATTACCTATAGCCCAGTAGCAGGGCAATGCCTTTAATTGCACAGCATAGTAATTACAGTCAGATCCCTTAGGGAGGCAAAAGCCACAATGGGTTCCTTACCCTTAACAACTTGGAAGGGTGTAGTTCAGCCCTTTGCACAGACATCTGTTTTTATAATCGATTTCCAATTTACATCAAAGGTACCCCTTGATGGGGCATTGGAGATCGTGTCCTTTACCCTGTCAAATGCATTCAAGCCACATTGATCCCAATCAAGTTAAAAATCTGTTTAAGAGAACACAAGGGGCTCTACCTTATTAGCAATTTAGATTTACAAATTTAGAATAGTATTCAGCTAGGCCTAAAACAGTTTTTAGATTGTCCTAGTGGGATGTAACAGCTTCAACCAGATGTTTGATTTAAGTCGATCTTTAACACTGTGTGCCCTATGTAATCAACTTATCTCACTCAAATATGACACATTACCATTTTTATTGTTAATTCATCTCCCTTTAACAGGGTTAGCCACTTCCTTGAGGTGAAGACATTCCCCCGCTTTGATGCTCCATAAATTAAAATATCATACTGGATATTCTCAAGACCATCTAAAATATGCTGCATTATCATCTGGGAAATGTTTACCACGAAAAAACAACCAAATTGCATTGCGAAAACTTATATGATAAACTTGATAATTGGACACTGGTAAATACATGGCAGTGAAGGAATTATCCTCTGCCCTGTCAAGCAACCCAAACGTTAGTTTTTACAGGCCAGATGTACTAAATTCCTATTTTGCATTTCCTAAATAGCGAATCCTAAGAAATTGCTACTCAGGAAATTCAAACTGAAATGTACAGAAATAGAGATTTCCTAGTAGCGATTCCTACAGACTGGGAATCGCTATTAGGAAATTGCTGTTTAAGAAATGCTACACCATTCGTTCCTATGGGCCTGGTAGGAATGGATTTGCATTTCCAAATTTGAGATTTCCGAATAGGAAATTGCAGATTAGGAAATAGAAACCCAAGGGTGGCTTGGGGGCTACGGTCCCACTTGATGCACTCCAAAAAAAAGTGGTGCACATGTCCCTAGAGGCATTTGTACATTACATGACACTTTAAAAAATGCATTTTGAATGCATTTATAAACTAGCACATGGTTACCATAGACTTGGAGTCAATGGTAAAAGCATTTCCTAAATGCCCATTTCGCATTCAGGAAGTGCTTTGTACAAGTCCTTAGGAATGGCAAATATGAAATCTCTATTTGCAATTTCCTATTTGGGAGTTGCAAAATGTGATTTTTACTGGGTAGAAATCACATTTTCTGAATCCCTAATGGCCTTTGTACATGTGAAAAGGCAATTTAGCATTTCTTAATGGACAGACATTGTGATTCGGTTCATTAAGAAATGATAAATCCTTTCGTACAGCTGCCCCTATGTCTCTTGGAAGGGCACAATATTACACACTTAGCACCAGCCTTGGACGTCAAAACAATAGGTGCTGCCATCATTTTATCAAACTCATTTGAAGGGCTCTTTCATCGGTTGTGATGTATGTCATACATTGTGCACAACAAGCACAAATGAGTTCTTTTATTTTGATTTTATGCCGGAGAATCCAACGCAGTTATCTGTAAAGACTTAACAAAATAGATTGCAAATTTCCATACTCCTAAAGCATCTCTCTACTTGCAATGCCATATCTTTTTTATTGAGATAGCATGGCTCTGCAACCTTTTCTGTAGTAAGAGCTACTTATGTTCCTTCGAAATAATTGTGAGCTACTAAAATAAATTACCATGTTACCAGTAATGACAACTTCAGACAAGATTCCATTATTGGCCAATGCATGCAGGATTGCCAGCAGTGACAACCTCTGTGCTCCAGGCAAGGTCAGGAGCAATAATGCCCAAAAAGCTTTATCAATTTTAATTTTGAATGCCTCTAAGTGTCACAGCAGTCATATATCCAATGCCCCTTGGTAGCTATGAAAGAACATCAGTAATAAGACCACTCAAAGTACCATGAATTACCATGTCAGCCTCAAATTATATTTTATATATTTATAAAATTCAACCAACCAAAAGTTTTTCACTTACTCAGCTGGGCTATACAGAGGGGAGATACTCAAAGGTAGCTGGAGAGCTACTAGTAGCTCCCAAGCTTTTTGTTGCAGAACCCTGGGATAGAATTGTATACTCACATCCTGCAGCCTAATATATAAAATCCAAGTTTCCTTATGTAAATCTGTTTTACTGTCGGTATTCCCTTCCTTTCTCTTCCTTCCCTTCCATTCCTTTCCCTACCATTTTCTTCCCTTCCCTTTCCAGAACTGTACATCCTAGAAATGCCTTCTAAATCAGTAGGGTCATGGTTGTTCCCTCTTTGGTCAATATTATGCTCTTCAAAAAACTTCTATCTGTGAAAATGTGAACATAAATCAGCATAAACTGTGATAATATACTCATCCAAGGTAATGTGACAGCTAGGCAGCTTCACAGGTCACTTCTCACTGTCACCACTCACATAGAAAACACGTTTTTCATGTTACTCATCAAATTGTAATTACTGTCATAGGTATCAACTCCTTACATACCCTACCATAATGCCCCTTATTATTATACTTCCTACAAGTAGAAGCATGAGACACACAGCGAAGAATATTACCTAAATACCCGCTATCCCCACATCTAAAACATTTAACCTTTTCTTTATACGGTTTATCTTTGGGGAGTTGCAAATCATTAGCGTTATATGCATCATTATTTCTTTTGCAGTTTTTAACTTTCTTGACACACTCCACATTATGTCCAATACTTTCAGCAATGTCTATGACCACCTTTAAGTCTGGATTGGAAGCTAGTATCTTTTTCTGAATGCTGGGGCTGTTTGTGCAATGCACCAATTGGTCTTTTATCAGTGAGTCACATAATGCCCCAAATTTAAAAGTGTTCAACAACTCTCTCAAAACAAACATGTAGCTAGGCACTTTGTCTTTCTTGCTTTGTATCCTACAAAACCTTTGTGCCTTTCCAGTACATGTTTATTTATTTTTCTGGTTCTTTTAATGTTGCTTGAAATACACCCTATTATGCTCCAACACCATCACCAGCAGCAACCGCCGGGTCAAAAACACTTGTGTTGGAAAATGCAATTTCTGCAGGGTCATCCCAAAACTTTTTGACTTTCTCTTCCTCATTTTACTGGATTTATTTTTTGGGGCTTTAGGACTCTGTGCACTTTACCACTGCTAATCAGTGCTAAAGTGATTGTGCTCTCCATTTTAAACATGGAGTATTGGCTTATCCCCAAATGCAATAATTAATTTAAGTCCATTGTACAGTGCACTGCATGTGTCCAGGGCCTGTATAATAAATGCTACATGTGGGCCTGCAGCATTGATTGTGTCATCCACTTACGTAGCCCTCTAACGATGGCTCAGGCCTGCCATTGAAAGGCCTGTATGTGCAGTTTTACACTGCCATGTCTACCTGGCAAAATAACACTTTTGCCAGGCTCAAACCTTCCTTTTTAATAAATATAAGCACCACCTGGGTAGGCCCTGGACAACGCAGAGGGCAGGATGCAATGTATTTAAAAGGCAGGACATGTACTTTTAAGTTCTGCATCTCCTGGTAGTGAAAATCTCCCAAAGTTGTTACTCACTACTGCAAGGCCTATCTCTCCCATAGGATAACATTGGGATTGCATTATTACATTTCATAAGTGTAATTCCCAATTATGAAGAGATTGATTTTTCAATTTTGATGTCTTTGGAATCACAATTTAAAATCCAAACGTATGATGAAGTTGATTTTTAAATTGCTATTCTGAAAATGCCACTTTTAGAAAGTTGCCATTTTCTGACTTCAAAACATTTATATTCTGTTTTGTTAATCTCGCCCTAAGTGGGCAGGGTATGCCAGACATGGGTCCCTTGCTCACTGTGCCACTAGATTCAAGCTAGCCTGGCTGATGAGAGGTGATACCCTGAAACTGCTCCCTGGATGCTTGTTTCTGGCGAAGAGAGGACCTGGCTTGGCAGTTCGGGCTGGACTGTTCCCATGGGGAGCAGGGTCAAGAGTGATTTACATATGGCTGTGTCCAAATTGGGGTGATGTGAGGAACAAAATAACAATGGATTAAACCCAAATCTGTGACTGGGGGTGAGCATTTGAAAAGTTTCAACACTCCATCCATCATTTTATTTTGTGATCTAGCCATTTGAATCCTGCTGCCTGTCTTTCATCACATCTAAGGTGGGTATCAGCTGGGAGTTGTATATCTCCCCTAGGCAGCCACACACAATTGGAGCTTAGGTGTGACTTGATTGCCAATCATGGCTGGATGGGAGAGAGGAGTTTGACCCAGCCTCACTTAAACCTGAATAGACAGTAGCCTCTCACCACATAAAGGGCTGCACATCCCTTTACCCCCATAGTGAGTCTGGAACCAGGGCAAGGCATCTGTGCACTTCAAAGGTCTGTCTGTGAAGTCTCCACACTTCAAAGGCACCAATGGCTAGAAGAACTGAATCTCAGGCACCACCACCTCAGTTCACTTCTGGACCTGTGGATACTCTGCCAGGAGAAGGACTGCTGTGATGCTGAAAGGACTGCCACTCTGCTGGACAATCTGAAGGAGCTGCTGCCTTGTTGTGCTATCTTGCTGCGTGCTTCCCTCTTGCCGGAAGAACTGAACCTGGAACCCATCTTGAATGTAGGATCACAGAGTACCTCAAAGGGCTAGTCTGCTAACTTCCTGATCTGAGACTCAGAGACATAACAGGCTCCCTACAGCTCTTGGACCCAACTTCAACAAGCTCCTACCCCTCAAGAGGCATCTTTCAAGTCCTAGGGTCTTGGAAGTGTTTTTTAAGCTCTTAAGGCCAATCTTTGGGCTCTTCATCAATACCTATGGACCTATTCACTCGGGAACCTTGTTGATTGGCCCTTCATTCATCAGTTGTCTACTGCCATGGATCAACAACATGAGGCTCCAGCCTGCCTGTCTGTGCTACTCTTTGTACCCCGCTAACCATCGACAGCAACACTCTCCTTGTTGCTGGTAAGATTTGCTCCCATGAACGGGACTCTTGGCACAATTCTTGAGAAGGCAAAAGTTTAGCAAGGCTAATTTGGGACTGTATCCGACGTGTGCTCCATCGAGGTCAGGTTAAACTTTTGACTTTGACCAAGTCCAACAGAACCAGATGGTCGCAGTAAGTGCTTTTTATTTTTAGGCACTGTATTGCAGTTTATCCTTTAAAAATAATAACGCCGAATCTACTGACTGATTTTTGCCATTTTTATCTTGTTTTATTAATTAAATTATGCTTTATTGTTCTAGCATGGTGTGGAATCTTTTTGTATGGTGTTTTAACTGTTTTAGTGTTTGAAGTGTTGCACAAATACTTTACACTTTGTCTTCAAGTTATGCCTCACTGCTCTGTGCCAAGCTACCAGTGGATGAGCACATGTTAATTACCCTGGTTTAATTACCCTGGCTTACCCTGGCTAGGTCTGTTGTCTCTACTTGACCGCGCTCATACCCCATGGACCAAGTTTTAACAGCTCTCATATACTTTCTTGCACTCTCTATCTAAGTTGTGTTAAGCAATGTGGTGTTTGAGTAGGGTTGGAAACTTTTGTCTTCCTATTGTGATTGGGCATAACTTACACAACTTTACCCAGTGCTTCCAGATACTATTCCTTCAGCCATGCTAGGACGTTGGCCAATGAAAATTGCTAAATGATTCCTTCCCATTGGGAGAAAACTTCCATGGTGAGGGAAGCATTTTATTTTTTATTTTAAACCTGCTACAGGATTTTCTTTTGGAAAATTTAAAAAAACAGTCTGATGCAAGGCTGTGTCATTTTGATGCTGCTGTTCCCCAAACATCAAAAAGCCTTAAGAAATGACCACCTACTTGGTGGTCATTTCTCAATTTGACAGATGCACCTCTGTCAGGTGGATTGAGTAATTTGCCCTTATGGAGATGTGGGCTGCCTGTCTACATGTAAATTAGGCCCTAAGACCTCTGGCCTGACTTATATGTTGGCAGTATATATACTCTGTAGAAACAACTAGACAAAAGTTTGCTCGCCCAACTTAAATGTGGGTGAAACACAGATTTAATCAAGATGGGCACTACTCAGTCTTTTCCATGATTAAACCCCTCTAATGGCCCTGTAGAGTAAGGGCCGACAGAGACAGACCTCTAATTCCACCCACCTGATTTGGATGAGCAGAAGTAGAGGTCAGTTTTCACTGCTCGTCATCGCCAGAAAAACACTGGTGGTATTGTGGACTGAAAATTGCTAAATGCTTGCCACGGGGGCAAATTCAGGAAGGCTGTGATACATTTTCATAATAAGCATAATAAATAAAAGATAGATTTGTTAAGGAACAACATTGCTGACAAATTTGCTCTCGTCAACATCTGTTCCATAGTGTTCTGTCCCTAGCCCTTGTATCTTGCCAGGTTCCATGGGCGTGTGGCTCAACTTGCAGGTTAAATCCAGATGCGACAGTGGGGCACTGTATTTTGCTTTTGCATAAGCATTTAAGGGGCTGACAAAAAGCAGCACATTCATTTAAAGTTTCTGTGACAGGCAACCATTACCCACTGTCTAATGCTGAGAAAATAGCTCTGCAGTAGCTCTTCAACGTTTTAGGACACCAGTCAGCCGAAAACTGTGTCAGAGAGAAAATCTTAAATTAGTATTTAAAGTAGTCATTTTCCATGACACGTCACGTAGTCCTTCATAAGAAGTTTAATAGATCACATCTCAGAAATGACACATATTTTGCCTATTTTAAATTAGTATTTGCTATTGTTCCCTCTTATTGTTATGCAGTTTTGGTATTGCATTCTGCATTTATGCAGGGCTACATAATGTTTGAAGGAACGCTAGAAAGGCTAGAAAGGGGTTTGAGGTTCCTGTGAGCATTGTAAATATGTGTAATGTACACTTCTATAACATGAGAGCTGAAATGAATTTCGCCATTTTAGATTAGTCGGTTTTCGTGTGCTTTAATGATATCAGATAATCAGGTGAAAGTGTACTGAATTCTTTTTCGCCATAATATATTGAACACTTGGGAGATCTGGCAGCAATATGTTGGGTGGTCATGTTTTGTAACTGAAATTGAACATTGCTCTCTCTGCAGCCCTATGCATAGCAACGCTACAGAAATAAGTTTTTTAATTTGGTGATGAATATGTAAGAGAGCAATTCCCAGAAGGATTTCATGATGTGCGCTGCAGGATATACCAAGTGTGTTATTAAAAGGATAATTAGATTATTACTGTAATGGGAAACAAAGGGATCATGTCCACATACATAAGGATTTTTTCTGCAGTAACATTTGTTTTATTATAACCCTTAATAAAAATTCTTCCCTACTGCCTACTGGTATTATCAGCAGTAATTTTTCATGGTTTGCGAGGTTATGTTTACCATAGATGGCGTGCTTTTATTTGCCCTTTTTACATCTTCCTTTCTCCAGGGTTTACATCTTCCTTTCTCCAAGGGTTACAGTTAAGATGTGGGGCTCCATCAGTGCAAAGGCAAGCTGAGCAAGCTAAGTGTCTGTGGATTATTAGAAGACTTCCTGCCAGCGAAAATATTTTGAATAGTAATATTTGGGTCAATCCAGAATTGTTGAAAGCTACAGAAGTCCCGAAGTATGTGAAGTTTTTTTTGTTTGGCTTGGCACCTTTGTGACAATTTATTTCACACATATTCATATTTAACAAAATGGTTCTGCTTACGATATACTATGCACAAAAGAATTACACCCACTATATGAGTGGATTTCCAATACGTTTGGAAGGAAAATGCTATTAAAACATTGGCTATGTTAACGTGTAAATTGTTTTCAGGGGACAAATCCTCAAGGGCAAACCTGCAGGACTTTGTTAACTGAAAAATAGCAGGAGTGCAAGTTCCTATGGGGAAATCAATGCAATGGCACTCATTTTATGCCCCAATCCATAGCGGCTACATTGATTTGACTTTTGTATTACTGTAAATATTATCTATACCACAGATATTGGGTTTACTGGGTGTGGTATTACTGCATGATGTAATATCGCTAGAGTTAAGATGCTCACGATGATGGCCTACGTGTTTTCTACAGCCTAATCCTATTGTGCGTATAATAATTCTGCAAAAAGGTAAACTTCAGCATAAATTATGCACACGTTTTCCAGCTTGGCTGGGTTCAGGTACAACCCATTGATACTTTACTCTCTGAAATGTAGTTAGGAGAGGGACAATAAAAATGTTTTTCTGACTTGTAAAGGGCATTGAAAATAGTAAAACGGTGGCCTGCTGTCACAAACCATGTGATTTTTGTGATTCACAGGCTTCACAACTGCAGAATACCTTTACACATCAGACCCCTAGTGCTTACCTTTGTTTCACGTCGTGCTTGAAACTCACCTCAAACACTCTCTGACCATTACATACTTTCACTAGATTCAGGGGCTCATTCTGACTGCCAGGGCCTCAGTGGCAGTACGGACTGCCACAGACAAGGAGGTCCGACCGCCCCATGCTGACCATGGCGGAGATGCCATGGTCCAACCCCCGACCCTGCCAGGCTGCAGCCAGCCTGCAGCCTGGTGGTCCTAGAGGTTGTAATCCAAGCAGTGCTGCCCTCTGGATTTAGAGTCCCCATCTGCCAGCCGTTCCATGGCAGTGAACACCGCTATGAAAAGGCTGGTGGAATGGGGATTTCGGGGGGGCTCTGCACTGCCCATGCAGTTGGCATGGGCAGTGAAGGGGCCCCCATGCACAGCCCCATTTCGAATTTCATTGCCTGAATTACGGGCAGTGAAATGCGCGACAGGTGCTGTCGAACCCGACGCACCACAACATTGCCACCGGCTCATAATTGAGTCAATATTGTGGTGAGTGTTTTGCTGGGCCAGCGGGCGGAAACACTATTTTCGCCCGCAGGCCCAGTGGAACACTCCAAATATGGTGGGCAAATGACCTCCAGTACTGTCTGTGAAAGGACTGCTGTAGGAGGCTGGCCTGGCTTGTAGTGGGTACCAGAGGTTCTTACACCTTGTGCCAGGTCCAGTTATCCCTTATTAGTGTAGAAGAGGTGTTTCTAGCAGCTTAGGCTGATAGAAGGTAGCTATGGCAAAGCAGCTTAGGCTGAACTAGGAGACATGTAAAGCTCCTACTATACAACTGGTGTCATATGCACAATATCATAAGAAAACACAATACACAGATATACTAAAAATAAAGGTACTTTATTTTTATGACAATATGCCAAAAGTATCTCAGTGAGTACCCACAGTATGAGGATAAGAAATATACACAAGATATATGTACACAAACCAAAATTATGCAGGTTATAACAAGAAAAGTAATGCAAGCAGTGTAAAGTTACAATAGATTGCAATAGGAGCACATAGGTATAGGGGCAACACAAACCATATACTCCCAAAGTGGAATGCGAACCACAAATGGACCCCAAACCTATGTGAGCTTGTAGAGGGTCGCTGTGACTGTAAGAAAACAGTGAGGGTTAGAAAAATAGCCCACCCCAAGACCCTGAAAGGTAGGTGTAAAGTGCACCTACAACCCCCAGAGAGCACAGAAGTCGTGATAGGGGGATTCTGCAAGGAAAACCAACACCAGCAATGCAACAACAGTGGATTTTCGGACCTGAGTACTTGTAAGACAAGGGGACCCAGTCCAAGAGTCGCGACAGTGTCGAGAGTGGGCAGGAGCCCAGGAAATGCCAGCTGAGGATGCAAGGAAGCTGCCACTGGATGGAAGAAGCTTGGTGTTTTGCAACAACGAAGAGGACTAGGAACTTCCCCTTTGGAGGGTGGATGTCCCACGTCGTGAAGAAGCTTGCAGAGGTGTTCCCACGCAGAAAGACCGCAAACAAGCCTTTCTAGCTGCAAGGGTCACAGTTAGGGTTTTTGGATGCTGCTGTGGCCCAGGAGGGACCAGGATGTCACCACTTGGATGAGGAGACAGAGGGGATACCCAGCAAGTCAGGGAGCCCTCACAGAAGCAGGCACCACCCACAGAAGTACCAGAACAGGCACTTAGAAGTGGAGTGAACCAGAGTCCACGCGAAGTCACAAAAGGGAGGCCCACGATGCCGGAGGACAACTCAGAAGGTTGTGCACTGCAGGTTAGAGTGCCGGGGACCCAGGCTTGGCTGTGCACAAAGGAAATCCTGGAAGAGTGCACAGGAGCCGGAGCAGCTGCAAATCACGTGGTCCCAGCAATGCAGTCTAGCGTGGGGAGGCAAGGACTTACCTCCACCAAACTTGGACTGAAGAGTCACTGGACTGTGGGAGTCACTTGGACAGAGTTGCTGAGTTCCAGGGACCACGCTCGTTGTGCTGAGAGGGGACCCAGAGGACCGGTAATGCAGTCTTTTGTTGCCTGCGGTTGCAGGGGGAAGATTCCGTCGACCCACGGGAGATTTCTTCAGAGCTCCTGGTGCAGAAAGGAGGCAGGCTACCCCCAGAGCATGCACCACCTGGAAACAGTCGAGAAAGCCGGCAGGATGAAGCAGTACAAGGTTGCTAGTAGTCGTCTGGCTACTTTGTTGCAGTTTTGCAGGTGTCCTGAGCATTCAGCGGTCGATCCTTTGGCAGAAGGTGAAGAGGGAGATGCAGAGGAACTCTGGTGAGCTGTTGCATTCGGTATCTGAAGAATTCCCCAAAGCAGAGACCCTAAATAGCCAGAAAAGGAGGTTTGGCTACCTAGGACGGAGGATTGGCTACTAAAAGAGGTAAGAGCCTATCAGAAGGAGTCTCTGACGTCACCAGCTGGCACTGGCCACTCAGAGCAGTCCAGTGTGCCAGCAACACCTCTGAATCCAAGATGGCAGAGGTCTGGGGCACACTGGAGGAGCTCTGGGCACCTCCCTTGGGAGGTGCAGGTCAGGGGAGTGGTCACTCCCCTTTCCTTTGTCCAGTTTCACGCCAGAGCAGGGCTGGGGGATCCCTGAACCGGTGTAGACTGGCTTATGCAGAGATGGGCAGCATCTGTGCCCATCAAAGCATTTCCAGAGGCTGGGGGAGGCTACTCCTCCCCAGCCTTCACACCTATTTCCAAAGGGAGAGGGTGTCACACCCTCTCTCAGAGGAAATCCTTTGTTCTGCCTTCCTGGGCCAGGGCTGCCTGGACCCCAGGAGGGCAGAAACCTGTCTGAGAGGTTGGCAGCAGCTGCAGTGGAAACCCCGGAAAGGCAGTTTGGCAGTACCCGGGTTCTGTGCTAGAGACCCGGGGGATCATGGAATTGTCCCCCCAATGCCGGAATGGCATTGGGGTGACAATTCCATGATCTTAGACATGTTACATGGCCATGTTTGGAGTTACCATTGTGACGCTATACATAGGTAGTGACTTATGTATAGTGCACGCTTGTAATGGTGTCTCTGCACTCACAAAGTCCGAGGAATTTGCCCTGGAAGATGTGGGGGCACCTTGGCTAGTGTCAGGGTGCCCACACACTAAGTAACTTTGCACCCAACCTTCACCAGGTGAAGGTTGGACACATAAGTGACTTATAAGTTACTTAAGTGCAGTGGTAAATGGCTGTGAAATACCTTGGACGTTATTTCACTCAGGCTGCACTGGCAGGCCTGTGTAAGAATTGTCAGATCTCCCTATGGGTGGCAAAAGAAATTCTGCAGCCCATAGGGATCTCCTGGAACCCCAATACCCTGGGTACCTCAGTACCATATACTAGGGAATTATATGGGTGTACCAGTATGCCAATGTGAATTGGTGAAATTTTGTCACTAGCCTGTTAGTGAGAAATTTGGAAAGCAGAGAGAGCATAGCACACTGAGGTTGTGGTTAGCAGAGCCTCAGTGAGACAGTTAGGCATCACACAGGGAACACATACATATAGGCCACAAACTTATGAGCACTGGGGTCCTGGCTAGCAGGGTCCCAGTGACACATAACAAACATACTGACAACATAGGGTTTTCACTATGAGCACTGGGCCCTGGCTAGCAGGATCCCAGTGAGACAGTGAAAACACCCTGACATATACTCACAAACAGGCCAAAAGCTGGGGTAACAAGGCTAGAAAGAGGCAACTTTCTCACAACTGCCGAAGTCAGAATGATCCCCTCAGTCTATTAACACACCTTCTGTCTTCAAACCTTTGGTGTCAGAGGCATATTTGAGAAACAGACCTTATTTAAATTCATCTAAAGCAAACGTTCGAAGTGGAAAGGAAAGGGATGAGAAAGGAAAACCTGATAACAACTTCTTTTTCCCTTGCTAGGATTTGAACCAATGGCGTTCAGATCAAAGCATGGTTTGGTGATAAATAGGCTATTCAAAGGGCTGGCCTTCTTAGTAAGCACAACCTTTATTTACACGAATAATCACGGAGAACTTGTCTCGACATGCAGGTCTCACCTGCACAAAATGGTTAATGCTCTTTTAGTGGGGAGAGATTGATAATCTAAAGTGTTAACTCACATTGAAATTATGTATGTCCAACTGTGAACACTGAACTACTCTCTTATGAGTGATTTAAATACCTATGACAATCCTTATTTTCAGGAAAAGGAGAGAAAATGATTTTCAGCAATAAAATGGCTGGAACATCACACAGTTGTGTTCTCTCATATAAAGTACAAGACACAATATTTAGATGCTTATGTACCATTGAAAATTGGACAATCTGGTTGACGGAGCCCTTTTCAAGAGGGAGATGAAGAACCTCAACAGGTTTTACCAGATTTATGGCAATTGTTTCATACATGATCTAATTTGTTATCATAATGTCCACTGCTGGAAATTTCAGGTCTACACCACCAAGAACATACAATAGTCTATTTTTCTGCAATAATTTGCATATTATTGTCTAGATGAAGAATCAACAATGTATGGAGGCACTCTATCTAGCAACAAAGTGCAACAGTGTGCGAGATGCAGAATATTTGCAAACTTTGTTTTACGGCTCATATACCAAGAGCATTCACTATTGTCAAAAACATTGGGCCTCATTACGAGGATGGCAGCCTTCAGGACCACTACTGCTGTGGCAGTCCGACTACCACGTTAAGGCCCTGGTGGTTAGACCACTATGGTACTGCCATCACCGCCGGGATACATGATCCTGATGGCCTGGAGGAGATCGCAATCAGCCCTGCTGATGAATACAATCAAATACAAAAGAAAAACATGAAAAACACAACACAACAATCCTCAGGCACAGGTAGTGCAGAATATTTCCCCAAACATAACCTATGGTGTTTTGGTTAAGATGGTCTGTATGTGGTCGCCGTGATATTACACTGTACCATCCTCAAATGGTGGACAAAGGGCAATAAGTCTTGCTTTTAGTAGTGGAATACTGGCACAATCTATGTAGGTACTATATGTAGGTATGTAGGTAGGGGAGGGTAGATTTACAAAGAACTGTGGCCCCCATTATGACATTGGCGGTAAATTTCACTTACCACCACGGTGACGGCCACCAACATACTGCTGTGGTAGCGAATATGTGTTCGCCATATTATGACACACACACCAATCCAACAGAATACTGACACATACGGAAATCTGCCAGCCCAAAGGTCAGTGTTAAACTGGCTGTACCAACACCCATACCGTTACGCCCCAAAAATAAAAACACCCACTACATCATGACCCACGGATCACTATGGTGGACATTCAATGGTGGTACACCATTGTGGTACACACCGGTGAGCTCAGAATGGACACCCAAATACTAAACTTTGGGAAATACCCAAAACACATACCTGACACTCATGCACATACCCCACCCACCCGCCCACAGCACTATAAAACACACACCTGCATAACACACAACCCTTTATGAATACGAAGTATTGCAAACAGACTATCACAGACCACTGCAACACACACCACATATATACATCCCTCACGCACCCCACTTTGCACACCCAAACACAGTACCCAACACCCACACACTTACACAGAACACCCGTGTCCCCACAAAGGCACCCCCATTTCACGGATGAGGAGTTGCGGGTCATGGTGGAGGAAATATTCAGGGTAGAGCCACAGCTGTTTAGAGCACAGGTACAGCAAATATCCATTGCCAGTAAGATGGAGTTATGGTGTAGAATCAAGGGTGAACGTCATGGGACAGCATCCAAGAAGAAGGCACGACATCAAGAAGAGGTGGAACAACCTACGGGGGAAGGTACGTTCCATAGCAGCAGCTCACCGTACAGAGGACTGGTGGTTGACTACCACCTTCTCCCCCACAGCTCACAGCATGGGAGGAGCAAGTCTTGGCAATACTGCATCCTGAGGGACTCACTAGAGCAGCTGGAGGACTGGACACTGGTGAGTCAACATTTACTACTTATCAACCCCATACCTGCATGCCACCTCCTACTCTCACCCTCACTTCCATCACTCCACTCCATCCCACACACTGCACCTACACATATGACAAACCCCAAAGCCCAGCCCTGCATGCTATACCAATGCATGGACAGCCCTCCCAGCCCTGCATCGACACCCATAACTGAAGCATGGACAGCATAGGGGAACTAACAATCCCACAATACATCAACATACACAAACCAAGGTGGCAGGGCAACAGCAACAATAGAGGGGAACCTAGGAATATACAATATGTCACAGACATGAATCATAATATATCATTTACATCCTCACATGTGCCCCGCCGATCTCAGCGGAGAGGAGGTGCCACGACAAACCAGCCCCCCAACAGAAGATGCCCCCAGTGATGACAGTAACTCTGGACTTCAGGATCTGGATCAACAACCTGGCTCATCAGGGACCACTGAACAGTCGGTCACCCCAGCCCACTCACAGTCCACCACAGAGCCTCCCCATTGGAATCTTACACCACAGCACCCGCCCATCATCCCCACACGTCTGTCCCCAGGACATATCAATCAGCAGTGTGACCACCTGTACAGGGACCCCAGTCCACACCTTACAGCCATGACAATCAGGGTCCTGGGGTCAGTGGCAGTGGGCACATCGTTCAGGGGTCAGAGGCACAGGGGAACAGGGACACTGGGAGGACCGCTGTACGTTAGGGGGAGGACAGACCCAGGGAACCGACTCTTCAGGAAGTACTCACCAAGATCCTGGTTACCTACCAACAATCCCAGGACATGATGGGCCAGATCCTTGACAACATGCAGAAGAACAAGCGGCTACAGGCGAAACACCATCAGGAGATCAGGGAGGACTTGCAGGCCCTCAATACTACCATGATCTCCATAGCAAGGGTGCTGGCAGACATGGCCAACATCATGAGGGAATCGACAGCTCACCAGCGGGCCCCTACCACAAGCCAGTCTATTGACCAGCCCACCACATCAGCTAGTGGGCAGGAGGCCCTACCACAGGACCCTCAGGCCACCAGCACCCTTATCCCTGCAGAAGGTGAACCTCCCTGTAAACGTTCCCTGTGACCCAGACAGAAGCCAGAGACACTTGCCAAGACCACCGCCAGGAAATTAGACTCTCCTGATTGTCCCCCTTGTGTCCCACCCTGTCACCATGTCCACTTTTAACTGCCTTTCCTCCTTTTCCTAATGCCCCATGGATACTTCACCTGTGCTACAAACAGACTGAAACAATACCCTGGACTTTCCTCTACCATCACCCCATTCCATTTCACTTTAACCTCAAATTTATGGCACTACAATAAACACCCTTGAACACAACTTGACTGATAGTTTTTTATGTGTTGAGAATGTGCATTCAGGGGAACAGTCACATCTGCTGCAAATGATAAGAAAACTTGATAGTATACAAATAACGACCTGTAACTGTCCATTGTAATCACATCAGGACTCTGTTGTCATATCACCAACATCTGTAAAATGACAAGCCACAGGTGACAGTGAGTTGAAATGCAAAGGAAGCGAATGCCATCATGTCACAGTCACACAGATGCAATCAATAGTCAGAACAATGATCATTCCCACTGTCTCACCTGTGTCATTGGATGTATTGATAGATAACTGATGTTCTGTTGTCCACAGATGGAGGCACCTGAACCTGGCCTTCAGGAGGCTGAAGGTCCTTTAGATTATTCTTCTGGTTCACCCATGTGCCTCATTATAATGGTTCTCAGCCCCTGTCGTGACATTCGTTACAGGGGTCAGGAGCCACGATATATTTGGGTATCCAGAGTCACCTGCAAGTAATGAGGGACAAACATTAGCCTAACTCAATGCTATGGGGATAACACCTGAAGGCATACACTGACATACAGTGGGTGGAGACTCTGACTCACCTATTAGCCACACCCTGTTTCTTTGTAGCTGGGACATCACATTTGGGATGCTGCTATTCCTCAGGACAAAGGCATAATGCACCGACCCAGGATACTTGGCAGTGATGTGGGAATTGTACTGTTCAACCAGGCACACCATTTGCACATTCAGTGGGTGGGAACTCTTCCGATTCCTGAACACCTGTTCATTCTGGCAGGGGGACAAATGCAATATGTGTACAGTCAATCGCCCCAATAATTTTGGGGATATGCCCCATTGCATAGAATCCTGCCGTTACAGTGGCCAAATCTTCCACCTGGGGGAAAACAATGAGGCTGCACATGTGTTTCACCAGGGCAGAAAAAACCATTGCCAGCACAATTAAGAACATTAGCTGTGACATTCCTGTTGCCAAGCCCACTGTCACTTGGAAAGAACTAGTTGCCAGGAAATGGAGCACTGATAGCACTTGCACAAGAGGGGGGCTCCCAGTGGGATCACGGATGGCTGATATTTGGTCAGATTCCAATTGGGCACACAGCTCTGTGATTGTGCCCCTGTCCGGTCTATAGGTGAGTATTATGTTCTGTCCTCCAGTGTAGCTAAGTCCACAAGGGGTCTGTACATGGGGGTTTGTCTCCTCCTCTTATTCATCCGCAGCGGTAGGTATCTAAGGGACACAAGAGTGAGTAAGCTGTCACAATTTGATCAATGGAACGAAACCCTCATTGTACATACAGCATCAATGTGATGGGACAGTGGGAATGGCAATATATGTGCAATTTTAGGCAATGACGAAGTTATGGTTTATCTGATCATTGTCCAATACCTTGAAATGGCGACCGCCTGTCCTATATCTTGGGACAGGTGGAAGTGCGGTAACTCTGCCGATGTTGGACGTCGTGGCGGAAGACGGTCTTGCTCCGCCATGCAATTCCTCATTGGCTAATATGGGATTCTATGAAGTACAGTGGACAATGGGGATCAGCGCTGGAAGTGACGGTGTAACCCGCGCCGGACGTGACTGCCATTTTCTAACTAAATCCTCACTTGTTTCCTGACAGTCCACAGGACAACGCCTACACTGCGTATGCTGCTGTGACCTGTGTCTGGAACCTATCATGGCCCGTGTGAGCGGGGAAAGGGCCCCTGCCTTCACTTCGGAGGAGTTGGAGCGACTGGTGGATGGGGTCCTACCCCAGTATGGACTTCTGTATGGGTCTCCAGACCAACAGGTGAGTACACCCTGGGCACGAGGCTTGTGGGAAGGATGCATGGAGATGTGTGTGCAAGCATTGTGTAATCGGGGGGGAATGTTTGGTGGTAGTGTACATGGTATGCGTCGGACAATGTGTGTGCCAATGGTGATGAAAACAGGATTGTTGGGCCATATATGTGACAGGCTGGATTCTATGTGTAATGGTGTCCTCCTGTCTGCATTGCCTCTGCAGGTCAGCGCCCATCAAAAGAAGGGATTGTGGCATGCCATCGCCAAGGGTTTGCGGATCTTGGGGGTCTTCAGCAGGCAGAGCACCCACTGCAGGAAACGGTGGGAGGACCTGAGACGCTGGGCGTGGAAGACCACGGAGGCCCAGCTAGGTATGCCCTCCAAACGAGGAAGGGGTGCCTGTCAGAACCTGACCCCCCTGATGGCCCGCATACTGCCGGTGGCCCACCCAGATCTGGATGGGCACTTGAGGGCATCACAGCAGCCACAAGGGGGTGAATACAGTGCGCTTTACTACAATAAGTGGTAGGTGGCATGGAATCCGGTTGGTGCGTGTGAGTTAGTGGGTGTCCCTTAATGCCAGGCCAAACATTGCAGCGTGATCCAGCTCAAGGGTAATGGGTGCTTGGCAAATGCATGTAACCTAGCTCGTTTGCATTCCAAGTCAGTCAGAGCTTTGTGGGTACCAGGAGGTGGGCAGTTGGCTGTGTTTGGCCCTCATCTTGCTGTGGCATCTAGCCAAATCAATGCCAGTGCAATGCATAGTGCTCAATCCTGATTCTTGTGTGTGACAGTGCTGTGTATGCCAACTGTGGTGTTAGTGCTATATTTGACCCAGTGTTCCCTTTCTCTCTGTCCCCTCATTTTTACTTCTGTCATCCTGTCCATGTGTGCATTAGCATCATCTGGCAGAGGAGCAGGGGCACCGTCAATAGAGGGAGCTGCATCCCACAGGACCCAGGAGGCACAGTAAAGTCAAGTCACACAAGCTTTATTCGGTCTAATTAAACCATCAAAGCAATAACTTACAACAATAAAACCATGATCTGTACATAATAGATATATAATAACAAGATTAAAAAGTAAATAATGAGGGTAAAATAAGGATAAAATGAGAGATCTGCGAGTATACAAGAAAGAAAAGGTTGATATAAATCTTCACATATGTCTCCCATCCTATTTGTGGGGAGGAAACGTCAGAATTTCTTTTTGTTGGCTGCCTTTAACTCCCTCATCAATAATTTTATAAGAAATTCATTGAGTAAAAGCTATCGTATAAACAGTAATTGAATTAAATAAATTAAAATCAGGGTTCAATTAATAACAGATCACTGTGATTTTTAAAAAAATGTGTACGTATATGCCATGCGGATGCAAGGAACTTGCTGACCACACAAGTTAGGAAGGAGAAGCAATCTCTCAACATCAACCTTAGGGCATCTTTGCACCTTTTCATCCCCATATTCCTGCAAGCGGGACGGAGCCATTTCCACCGGACAATGCCATAGGCAGGACAAATAAACATAAAATGCACTACAGTTTCCACAGAGCTGTTACAACTTGAGCATTGATCGGTTAGCGGGGTGGAGCACCATGAACTGGAAAAGGACTTCAAGGGGAGGCATCCGTACCTGAACCGGACATACAAACTTTTACTTAGTTGATCGGTAAGCAAGTCTAAGAAGGGTTCAAAGTGGGGAAACCACTTGTAATCGAGAAATTGAGATGTCAGGCTACCATGTGAAGTGCATAACAGATATTTTTCCCTAACATGGGACCAATAAACTAATTTTAAGTGATCCTTGTGAACCCTCCTTAAATTATTAGGCTGTCTCCAAAAATCACTGAGTTCCAAGGTGTGGAACCATTCCGAAATGTACTTGAACCAAGGGATAGAAAGTACATTTGGTCTGTCCAATAAATCTTGCAAGGACTCCTTATATATGACTAATTCAGGGGTGGTCCAGATGCGAACCCAGAAAGTTAAAGGCCTTAGAGCTATTACATCAGAAATGTGGGGGAACCCTAAGTCCAAAAACACTGGAACCAAAGGAGTATTACAAGGACATGCCAAGAGCGATCTTACAAAGTTATTTTCCCCCACAGATAACTTGCTAATTTTGGAGCAACCCCATACCTCAGCGCTTAAACAGCGGCACTCTGAGCCTTGGCTAGATAAATTCTAATAGCTGGGGAAACAACTTTCGCAGTATTAGACTTTTGGAAACGCAAAATTGCCCCTGACCTATATGCTAAGAGAGCTAGGCTTTTTCCTACTTGGGCCTGCCAGTTCATATCATTGCTGATTCTCACCCCTAGATAATCAATAGAGCATACCTTGCTCAGAGGAACCTCGTTGTATAAGATGTTACATCGTTTTGTGCAACCAAGACCAAAGATCATAAGTTTTGTTTTATTAGAATTAAGTTCCAATCCATAGTCTGCACAGAACACACTGAACCTATCCAGGAGGACCTGAAGGCCCATAGGTGTTTTGGAGATCAAGAGGGAGTCATCAGCAAAGAAAAGGATTGGAACTTTTGAATTGTTCAGTGAAGGGGCATCATTTTGACAATCAGTTACAACTTGCACCACCTCATTAATGAACAAGGAAAAAAGAGTGGGTGCCAGGACACAGCCCTGGTGTACCCCCCGCCTTATATTAATGCGATCGGTAAGTTCCCCCTGACTACCCCATTTTACTCGAGCATAGGTGTTCTAATGCAATCTTTGAATTAGGTGCACCAAATTCCTCGGGACACCAATTTTTTTTAGGACTTCTCACAATTTCTGTCTTGGAACGAGATCGAAAGCGGACTTTAGGTCAACAAAAGCAACATACAAGTTTTGTTTGGCCAAAGTAACGTATTTCCAGAGTAGCAGGAAGAATCTAAAAACTTGGTCCACAGTGCTAATTCTTGAACGGAAACCAGCCTGGAGGGGAGATAGGACCTGGTTGGCTTGGACCCAGTCCATAAGCCTGTCTAGGACTTGCTTAGAGAAAATCTTTTGAAGATTATCAATGAGACTAATTGGGCGGTAATTTACGGGCAGTCCCATATCTCCTTTTTTGTAGATAGGGATAATTTCGGCCCCAAGCCACGAATCCGGAATGAGGCCACCTGCTGCAATGGCATTCGATAATGTATTAATATACCACGCCAAAATAACGGGTTCTGACTTAAACAGGTCTCCCGGTATCTTGTCAGGACCAGGAGCCTTTGCGGGTTTCAGAGAACTAATAGCTGCTGTGGTTTCAGCAATTGTAAAAACAATGTCCTCCGTAGGACCTTCAATGAGAGGTCTGCGTTCAACGCCCCTATGGTCCTCATGGTCCTGCTGCATGGATGAAGCATAAATCTCAGCGAAATGAGCCACCCATCTTTCAGGCTGGATATGAAGATTTGGAGTAACATTACCCTCTCTATGCCTGTTGGTCAGCAACCTCCAAAAGGAGCCCTCGTCTCGATTTTCGACTGCCTCCAGCAGCTTCTGCCAGATCTCAAATTCCCAATTTTTCTTCGCTAGGTCCAGGACCTTGGTGTAACTAAATCTAGCAGCCCTGATCTCCTCCTGTGAGTACTTGTGGAGGGCCAATTTAAGATTGAGCCTGGCAAGGTCGCAATCTTTATTAAACCATTCTCTAGATCGGATGGTATCAAAAGTATGCCTAACAATGGTTTCTTTATAAAAAAAAGTTCTGTAGAATGGTTGTCAATTCAACATGGATTTTCAAGATTGGGATACTATCGACCTCTTGCTTTTCAAGACCAGAGAACAGCTGAAGAAAGGAAGAATAAATTTGTTTGATCAAGAATGGATTAGATGTAACTTTTGGCCAACTAACACAGGAGGCACAGTCCACTGACGCCAAGGGAACCAGTGGGACGGAAGGCGAGGGGAGCACCACGGTGGAGACAGGTGGTGACAACACTGACTCAGATACCTCCTGCGATGGAGCTCCCTGGTGCTGGTGGACACCTCTGTGACCACCCCAGCTGAAGGTACAGCCGCCGCCCCCGTACGAGCACTGCCCTCCCAGTAGCCCCTCAGCAAGTTCCCCGTGCCTGCTCATCCAGGAGGGTGGGCATCTTCTTTGCCCTAGGCACCTTGGGCCCTGCTCTAGTGAGTCCTGCTGCCCTGAGTGAGGAGGCTATTGACCTTCTGGAGTGAGGAGGCTATTGACCTCCTGAGACCCATCTCTGTAGAGCAGTCAACCATTGTGAATGCCATCCAGGAGTTGGCATCCCGTATGTAGCAATGCAATGCATTCCTGGAGCGCATCCACTGTGGATTGGGGGCCCAACAGAGATCAATTCAGGCTCTGGCTTCCTCTCTGATGGTAGCCATTGACCCTGTTCCTACCGTCCCCCCTCCAACTACCACTTCCCAGTCTCAGTCTCCTCAACCCTAAACCATCCCATGCACACATACAGAGGAGCATGCACAGAAGACAACACACAAGAGTGGCACAGTCCAACCCAGGCACCACACTTCAGTCCACAAGCACTCACACAAACAATAGACAGTTGCACGCACACATTCACTGCCTCCATTATCTCCTCCTCGTCCTATACCTCTCTCACACTCACGTCCACATTCACACCCACATGCACTGCTTCAACAGCCACCACCAGCATCACCATACCAACTAGCACACACACACCTCATTGGCAGTCACTTCACAACATCCATGCACGCATCCCCGTGTCCTCTCCCAACCTGTCTGGCCCCAATGACACAAACGCAGGCACTCAGACACCCAACATCCATCCACCTCACATCAGCACACTACCCAAGCACATGCACCTAAGTCCAGCAGACGTACTCCTCCAACAACCACTCCCTCAACCTCCACTCCCATCACTCCTCCCTCATCCCACCCCACAAGAAGCTTTTCCTTGTCCAACTTGACATTTTCTCTCCCCCTTCCACCCCCCTTGCTGCCCATAGGAGCAGGGTCCCAACGACCCAGCCCAGCACCTCAGCCAAGCTGTCCACGGGGACAGTGGAGGCACTTCCTAGTCGTGAAGGCAAGACAGTGACGGATCCCATTCCAGCAGCCAGGAAGGGTATGGATCCTACTCCACCAGCCAGGAAGGGGAAGGATCCCACTCCAGCAGCAGGAACGGGGAAGGATCCCACACCAGCATCCAGGAAGGGGAAAGACCCAACTCCACCAGCCAGGATGGGGAAGGGATCCCACTCCACCAGACAGGAAGGGGAAGGAACCCTCACCTCCTGCCATGAAAGGGAAGAGGCCCTCACCTCCAGCTGAGACACAGCAGCCCTCGCCTCCAACAGAGGCTGCCCAGGACGCCCCTTCCCCTGCTGAGACTCAGCAGCCCTCACCTCCTGGGGTACCAAATCACCAGCACCACCAGTGGGCATGGGGCCCTCATCACCTGCTGAGACACAGCAGCGCTCACCTCCTTCAGAAGCTGCCCAGTAGGCACCTTCCCAGCTGAGACACAACAGCCCTCACCTCCTGCAGAAGCTGCCCAGGAGGCACCTTCACCAGCTGAGATACTGCAGCCCTCAAATCCAGCAGAGGCTGGCAGGGTACCACCACCACCAGTGGTCACGGAGCCCTCACCTCCGGCTGAGAGGGTGCATCCGTCACCTCCAGCAGCTGGTATGTAGGCCACCCTCCAGGGACTGCTGTACAGGGATCCCCCACCAGAACCAGTGGACAAGTTCCCCACCTCAGAGAATGTGACCTTGCACTCCCCAGCATTGGGAAATGGGCATGGAGCCCCATTCAGAACCAGTGGGCAAGTTCCATACCTCAGACACTGTGTCCTTTCACCCCCCAGCAAAGAGAAATGGGCATGGAGCCCCTTCCAGAAGAAGTTGGCAAGTTCCCCAACTCAGAGACTGTGATCTTGCACTCCCCAGCAAAGAGAAATGGGCATGGAGCCCCCTTCAGAAGCAGTGGGAGAGTTCCCCACCTCAGAGACTGTGACTTGCACTCCAGAGCATTGGGAAATGGACATGGAGCCTCCTCCAGAACCAGTGGGCAAGTTCCCGACTTCCGCTGAGGTGCCCCCCACTCCCCTTCCCCCTGAGGTGCCTGCCCACTTCAATGGTCATGCCCCTACACAGTTCTGTGAGGATGTTGTCAGGAAACAAGTTGGGCCTTGGACTGTGCCCTGCGGCCATATGAGCCCTTACTACTTTGGACTGGGCATTGGCCCTTTGTGGACAATTGTACATATCTTTTTGTTTTCAAATTGGTTTATGTGGTGACTTTTGCATTGAAATACATTTTCAGTACTTCCGTACTCTAGTCCTTGTATTATTATGCCATGCGTTGTGTGCCATTGGGTTTCCTCTGCAGCTGGTTGTGTGTATGGTGTGTGTGTGTCTGGTGTGTGTTATGCGTGTGTGTGTGTCACTCTCCTTTTCTTCCCTCCCTCCCTCCCTTATATGCTAGGCGGCTGTACTCACCGTCATCGTCTTCGTCGGCGTTGGTGTTCCAGGTGGAGCATGGCATTGAAGAGCATTGTGAAGAATTGCAGTTCCGGTTCCATGGCAGCGTTGTTCTTCTTTGTGCCTCTTATGGTGACTCTTTGATCTTCTGTGCAGTGTTTCCACCAGGCGTTTGTTCCGCCTCAGAAATCGTGGTGAATTGTAGTGTCATGATATGGTGGCCGGTACCTTATCTTCCGCCCTTTGATGGCTACTGCCGTGGTACATGGTATTAACGCCCTGGCAGATGGTGTGGTACATTGGCTGTCCATGGGAGTTATCACCGCCATGGTCATAATTTGGCAATAAATACTGCCAGCCTGTTGGCAGTATTTCCGCCACTTTATCACTCACCACCAATGTCATAATGACCACCTGTGTCTCTAAAAAGTGGTGGTCTGTGCGATGAGTGCAGTAGGTGACCAAGCAAATGCCAAATTTAAAGTGAAGTAACTCACCCCTGCTTCCTAACAAATATCTAAGGTCCAATTTAGAGTTTGATTGGTAGGTTATTCCATCATCAATGTGACTCCCCTGCCTGCCAAACACTTGGTGCACAGGTCTCATTTACAATCAAGCAGACTTGAAGCATACCATTAACAAAAGATTCCATTTGCTCCATGTGCCGGAATCTTTACTCCAGTGGCCCAGTGGAGCAGGGGCTGCCAGAGGCAAGACAATGCAGCTCTCTCCTTATTTAAGATAAACAGTGTAAGGTCATTTTGGCCTCATCTTTCACCACCAAAACAAATCTGGTGGTCACCAACCTGAAAAAAGTTATAATAACTCCTATACCCTTATAGAAAACTCCAGGGGCCGCGGTTCATTAGTTGTTTTGTGTTCCAGAGCCAAACCCCTGGTTTAAGAGTTTATTTTGGGTATCCAAAAAAGTTAAACACTTATGAACAGCCGGTAAAATCATCAGTGACTCAACTACCATGACACTGGTTAATTTTAGTGTACAGAGAGGACTGGTGGAACAATACTGTTTTCAAAATTAGGTTTACAGTAGTCCATTGGGGTGGCAGAGGTCAGGTTCTCCGCCACCCTGATAGAGTGTATTCCATTGAGCAAACCACAATGCACGCCTTTAAAGATAAAAAAAGCCAAACAATATCAATGTATCCATATTGAACCAACAGAGGTGGTTCTAACATGATCTTCTTTTAATTTTTTTCTGTCATTTCCATTTTTTGGGTGAGTTAACTAAAAATATGAAGAAAAGGGCATCACAGCTTGAGTGTAAAAAATGAGTTCTTGATCAGAAACCTCCTTGTCACAAGCTGCGGCTCTCTGTTCACCCAAAGTCAATTATTTGCCAAAGTCCATGTCATAGGGAGATTCCACAATATCAGTATCAGTGGGGGGAGGAGAGGGGTAGGGGAGATCTCATATCATAAAGTATAGGAATAATTTGAAAAGTTTACTAAACTTAAATATTAATATATCTATCTTACAAGAAAAACATACAAGAACAAAAGAGAAAATACTGCGGCACTATTAATTTAATTGTGAATTAAAATGAAATAAATATAAATATATTAAATTAAACTTACTTACTTGAAGTTTAAAATAAAACAAATTCCCTCCCAGAGTAATAAATATACATATATATATATATATATATATATATATATATATATATATATATATATATATATATATATATATACATAGATATATATGCTTCAAACCGTTGTCAAAACCTCACGGGGACAGATGTCCCATGACGAAGAGCAACAGGCTGTGATTCCAAGTTAAAAAGAACGTGTTTAATTCAATAAAAATGCAATCCTGACGCGTTTCGGAGCAGTAGCTCCTTGCTCACAGGTCATATCCAATACTAAACTATATAAACATTTCAATCAAAGGACAACTAAACAACATCACAAAAGGACTCACAGGTACTTGTTACAAATTCTCTCAGCATCATGGGTAGAGCACTTTGAGCAACTATATGAAGGGCCCTCTGAAGCATCTTTGTGGGCCCCTGATGCCCCAATAAACCATGAGACCACCCCGATCACATTCTCTCTATCCGAAACAAGAGCAGCAATAGACTCATTGAAATGGGGAAAGGCCCCTGGCCCAGACAAGATCCCAGGCGATCTATACAAATCAAGACCAGATATATGGGCACCATATCTCAACCTTATCTGCAATGCTATTGCAGCAGGGGCCCCCGCTCCTCCCACTTGGAAAGGGGCCGAAATAGTACCCATTTTAAAAAAAGGAAATCCGAACATCCCTGCCAATTATCGTCCGATTAGTCTCCTTGATAACTCCCAAAAAATCTATGCAAAGCATCTTTTGCTCCATCTTGAGGAATGGATTATGGAGTTCGAAGCTCTTTCTGACCTACAAGCAGGATTTAGACCTGCAGTGAGTACAGTTGACCAAGCCCTAAGATTCATGTCAATAAAATGGAAGAATGTTGACCTGGGGAGGGGTAATCTCTATGTGGTCTTCATAGACCTCAGAGCCGCATTTGATTTGATCCCCAGGAACCTGCTGTGGTCAACATTATCAAACATGGGAGTGCCATCTGGTCTCCTGAAACTCATTGCTCAACTGCATGAAAATACTTTCGCTCAAATTAGATGTGGCCAGGGGGGCGAGTTGACTGACCCCGTAGCTATTAAAAAAGGAGTTAGACAGGGATGTGTTCTGGCACCCACTCTTTTTTTGCTATATATCAATAATTGCATCCACTACCTAGAGAACTGTATAAATGATTCACCTTAATTGGTTGGGAAAAAAATCCCGTGTCTGCTATATGCAGATGACACAATCTTGATATCTAAATCGCCATTGGGAATCCAAAACTTGATCAACCAATTCTGTGTTTTTTGTAGTGACTATGGTCTGGACGTAAACATTAAGAAAACAAAACTCATGATATATAGTACCTCCAAGAAACGCTCGCGCGTTAGCATAGAAATGAACTCGATTCCATTGGAGAAAGTAGAAGAGTTCGACTACTTGGGTTTCAGACTATCGACCACAGGCAAATGGATGGCAGCCATTGACAAAGGGGCTCTCATTATAAGCCAGAGAGGTTGGGCCCTTGTCCGTAGATCGAGAAAGGCTCCGAGTCCCCCCTTGAACATACTTGCAGAGATTTACAATGTCCAAATCAGAGCAGCGGCCCTCTATGGAGCGGAACTTTGGGGGTCCCACAAAAACCTTGATACTCTGCAAACCAAGGAAAACCATTTCCTTAGACAGATTGCCCGGCTAGGTATGGGCTCACCAATGACCCCTCTAAGGCTAGACCTAGGTCTAAACAGTATCAAAACCACAGCAGCCCTAAGGCCTCTCTCATATTGGATTCGCTTATGGAAATCTGTTGAACTCGAACCATATAGGCTGGCTATAAGAGAGCTCATAGCCACCCTACAGGCACTGGAGAAAATCCCATGGCTGAAGGAAATGAAATCTGCCTGGGTCAAAATATGTTTTCCTTCCTACTGGAACTATCCGGATCAAATCCCCGATAATGCGAAGAAACTTGTCACAAAAAGATATTGGGAGAAAGTTAATGAAGACTCCTTGCACCAAAAAGGGGCGGGTAGGCTAACAATGGAATTTCTCCAATTCAAGCACGAGCCCTGGCCTGAGAACTTCTTGAACCTTCCCATGCCTCCGTACGCCCGTGCTTTATATCTCCAACTAAGATATGGTACACTGCCTATTAATGGTTTTACGGCTCACTGGTCATCTAACATCGCTCCAAATGATAGATGTATCTCTTGCCAAATTGTAAAGAAACAACAGAGCATATACTATTTTTCTGCCCTCTGTATAAAAGCCCCAGAGGGAGGTGGATCATTCCCCTCTGCAAAAATATGTCATTACATGATAGAGCAAACGCCACCAGAATCTGTACATACGACTCATCCTCCGTGGTAGCTATTACAGTCACCAAATTTTTAGCGGAGGCCTGGTACATCTGGCGTAGGCTTATTGTTTCAAAGGGCATGTGAGCCATCCTGACATTAGTCGACAGAAGGAGTCTCAACTGTTATTTTTTGCCTCTATATGAGGATTGACGAGGGCCAGGTCTTACGGGGAAACAATTGCACACATTGGTATGTTAGATAGAATTTTATATCCTAGCTTTTATCTTTTTTATTCTTAACATTTTAGCCATGTCTTATTTATTGTATTTTTTATCTACAATCAAATACTTAGGCCCTCATTCTGACCCTGGCGGTCGGCGGAGAGGCGGTGGTCGGACCGCGAACAGACCGGCGGTAAAAAAAATGGCATTCTGACCGCGGCGGTCACCGCCGCGGTCGACCGCCACTTCCCCACTCCGACCGCCACGGCGGTAATGACCGCCGGGCTGGAGGTTGCGCTCTCCGGGCCGGCGGTCGACCCAAGACCGCCAACGGTATCATGACCCTGCTTACCGCCGCGGTTGCTGGCGGTCGGGAACCGCCATGCGAACCATGGCGGTAGGCACTATCGGGGCCAGGGAATTCCTTCCCTGGCACTAATAGGGGTCTCCCCCACCCCCCACTACCCCTCACGAGTCCTCCCCCCACACCCTCCACCCCCCTGCCACCCCCCAGAGATGGTACAGACCCCCTCCCCACCCCCACCCCGACATGCACATACACGCACCCCGACATGCACACACCCCCAACATGCACATATACACACCCCCTACACACACACATACACAACGGGGACACATACCCGCACACATACATGCAGACATGCGCACCCGCCGAACTGCACACATTACCCATTGACACAGCAGCACCCCCCGCACGCATACACGCACTCACACACCCCCTTTACACACTCACACGCACACCCCAATGCACGCACACATCACACAACACCCCCCCACCCCCTCCCCTCACGGACGTTCAACTTACCTTGTGCGTTGGTCCTCCGGGAGGCGACAGGAGCCATGGGGAGGTGACCGCCAACAGAACACAGCCAACAGAAGACCGCCACACAGAAATGTGGGTCGTAATTCTGTGGGCGGTGTTCTGCTGGCGTGGCGGTGGAGGTTGACCAGTCTCCACTTTCCCGCCGACCACCAGTGTGGCTGCTGGCGGTTTCCCGGCGGAACGCTGCCAGCGGTCGGAATACGCGCAGCGGCATACCGCCGCGGTCGGCGGTCTTCACCGCGGCGGTAACTCGGCGGTCTTGCGAAAAGACCGCCAAGGTCAGAATGACCCCCTTAGTCTTGTTGATCTTATTGTTATACTGTCCTGATTATTACTGTTTTTATATTGTTATCTTGTTTTTTTTTTTTTAACAAATACTATTTTATCATGTATGATTGTTATCTTTGTTACTCAAAATGGCCTAGATTTCTAGACCGAATGAACTTAAATAAATAAATACTTGTTACAAATGTGGTGGCCATCTTGAAATAAAAACCATACACTGCACTACCTAATCACACACCATTTACCAAAATTCTAAATGAAATTTAACTACACTACTTATATTCCTACACCCAAACCATATTACAAATTATATATTATATATTCCTAATCCATATGCATATGTCTGTTTACCATTTGTATTTACACAGATACCAGAAAAGTACTTCACTGCTACATGTCGGCCATATTTAAAAGGTATCCCACTGTTCAAAAAATCGTACAGACTCATATGGACTCATATGTATATATAGTAGGTATAAAGGAGCAATAAACACTACATAACATTATATTTCTATTTCAAATGATTTTGTTGCATGCAAAATCCTACAGACAATAAAAAATAAAAAATAAAAAAATATTTAAGATTGATAGATAATACTCATCTAGTCTGTGGAATATGCTCCAATAATACTGATCGCTCCTTCCACTTCCAACCCATATCAATATTTTCTGTTCCTAAATTATGGGCATCCTTGGCCGATAATAATAGCTCTTTTGCATTGCCACTTTTTCTGTGTACCTGTAACAAAACATAAAATATGCTTATAAAAGTGCGCCAACAATGATAATACTCTAATTGCTTCCTTCTGTAGTTCACACTAAAACATACTTCCTTATCAGTCTAGGTAGAACTAAGATGGACAAAAAGTTCCTCACCCTGGTTAAATCCATCTGGGACACAAGTAGAATATTTAATAATCAATTTAGAATCTAGTTGTCTCAATTGAAGTTCTCTATTGCCCCCTTTTATGTTAGCTGGGAAATTATCCAACACACAGAATCTCTATAGATCTAAAAAAAATTGAGGAACTAGAGCAACATGTCTGGCCATTGGGTATGTTCTATCTTCAATGGTTATAGCTCTCATATGTTCCCGGACTCTTTTTCTTGCTTTATGAATAGTGCTACCAATATAATATTTATTACATGGGCAACTGCGAGCATAGACACAGAATTCAGTATTACAGTTCAAAAACTTTCTAATGATAAAGGGACTTTCACCTCTTGACAGGTTAACTTCACTGCAGTTCCTACTGCCCCTACAAGCTTTGCATTTGCCACATATGAAAAAACCTTGAATAGTGGGTTTCCTTATTACCTCCAATGATTGAATTAGGCTCTTACATAAACAGTCTTTAAGAGATGTGCATCTTCTAAAAGTTACCTGAGGTTGTTGACCAAATGCATCTGCTAGATATTCATCACTTTTAAGACTATCCCAATATTTCAATAAAATACGTTTAATTTCCCATGCTTGAATATTGAACATAGTGATAAACCTAATTATCTGAGGATCATCCTTTTGAGGGCATTCTTGGGATACCAATAATTTCTCTCGATCTAACGAGAGTACTTTCTTACATGTGTTCTCAATGAAATCACTAGAGTATCCCCTTTCTAGGAATCTCTTTTTTCATTATTTGCTTCTCACCCCTAAAATCACTGTCTTCACTACAATTTCTTCTGGCTCTTAAGAGTTCACCATAAGGGATACTGTAAATCAAATTCTTAGAGTGGCAGCTATTCGCATGTAGGAGACTATTCCCTGCTATTTTCTTGTGAAACAAAACACTAGTTAGTCTAGATTGTTTAACTTGCACTTTTACATCCAAAAATTATATTTCTGATTGATGTATGTGTGAGGTCAACTTTAAATGTATCTGGTTCTTATTTAATTGCTTCACAAATTGTACCACCTGCTCTTCACCACCTTTCCAAATGCAAAAAAATCTCATCAGTATACCATACCCATAATATTACATGCTCATCAAACATCTGCATGTTGTATACAAATTGCTCCTCCCACCAGCCAAGGAAAAGGCCTGCATAACTTGGAGCAAAGCAAGTACCCATTGCAGTCCCTTGCAATTGTCGATACACTTGGTTATTAAAAATAAAGCAATTATTAGTTAGGCATGTTTGCATCATATACAACAGCATTTTTGTATGCTGAAAATGAGACAATGATCTTGCTCTCAAAAAATGTTTACAAGCAGAAACACCTAGTTCGTGACGAATACAAGTGTAGAGACTTTCAACGTCTAATGTTAATAGTAAATAATTGCTCATCCCACTGAACCTCATGAATAATTTTTAAAAAGTCCAGTATATCCTTAATATAAGGTGGTAGTGCTTCAACAAAGGGTCTGAGGAAAAAATCAATATATTTGGATGTATTCTCCAACATACTCCCTCTGGAGGAAACAATTGGTCTGCCTGGTGGGTTACTAGAGTCCTTGTGTAGTTTTGGTAACAAGTATAGTACTGATAATTTCGGATGGGAGCATCTTAAGAACAGAAATTCATCCTTCACAATAATTTCATCATTCACCCAATCAGTTAGTTTTTCTACATACTTATTATTGGATTCAAAATATTGTTGTTTATTTGTTTTCTCATACTCTCTGTTATCTCTAAGTTGTCTCTGACCTTCCTCTAAGTATTTACATATAGGCCAGATTACTACATTGCCACCTTTATCCGAGGGTTTAATAACTATATTTGAATTATTATTTAACTCCCGAATGGCCTGTAGTTGTTCAGAATCTAAATTGTGATAGCCAAGTTTACTCTTCTTTTTCCTATTTAGTTTCTTAAATTCATTGACACATTTTTCAAAAGCATCAATTGAAGCAGAATTCACTTGAGGATTGAAGGTAGATCTAGGTTTAAATCTATTGGCATTAGCACAATCTAGATTAGTTAGGAAACCCTCCCTTTCCAGACTAGTTATGGGGCCACTATCCCGATTACTATCCCCCACTAACTGTCCCATTGTTTGTAATGTCTCAATGTCTGCAATTTGCAAAGTAGACGGAGTTGCCTTCTCCACTTCCACTCGATGTTCCCCTGGGGCCTTAGTTGCAAACCAATATGTGAGCTTTAACTTCCTAGTGAGCTTGCGGAAAAGGAGGAAGAGGAGAACCAAAATCAAGTGGTCTAAGACAAAGAGACATAGAAAGTACATGGGGAATACGCACCAGTGGTCAATCTGTCTTGAACCCATAAAAGGAACAGTGGTGAACTAATCCAATGTTGCGTTGTCCAAAACCCAAGAAAATGTTTTGTCCTCAGGCCTTTCATTTTGTCCAACTGCATCTTTTAATTATACGTCAAGTAGAATTGATTTGTTCCATTTCATTTGGAAGTTAAAGCTCAAATATTGGTTTGCAATCAAGGCCCCAGGGGAACATCGAGTGGAAGTGGAGAAGGCAACTCCGTCTACTTTGCAAATTGCAGATATTGAGACATTACAAACAATGGGACAGTTAGTGGGGGAAAGTAATTGGGATAGTGACCACAAAACTAGTCTGGAAAGGGAGGGTTTCCTAACTAATCTAGATTGTGCTATTGGCAATAGATTTAAACCTAGATCTACCTTTAACCCTCAAGTGAATTCTGCTTCAATTGATGCTTTTGAAAAAGTGTGTCATCAATGAATTTAAGAAACTAAATAGGAAAAAGAAGAGTAAACTTGGCTATCACAATTTAGATTCTGAACAACTACAGGCCATTTGGGAGTTGAATAATAATTCAAATATAGTTATTAAACCCTTGGATAAAGGTGGCAATGTAGTAATCTGGCCTATATGTAAATACTTAGAGGAAGGTCAGAGACAACTTAGAGATAACAGACAGTATGAGAAAACAAATAAACAACAATATTTTGAATCCAATAATAAGTATGTAGAAAAACTAACTTATTGGGTGAATGAAAAAAGTATTGTGAAGGAGGAATTTCTATTCTTAAAATGCTCCCATCTGAAATTACCAGCACTATCCTTGTTACCAAAACTACACAAAGACTCTATTAACCCACCAGGCAGACCAATTGTTTCCTCCAGAGGGAGTATGTTGGAGAATACATCCAATTATATTGATTTTTTCCTCAGACCCTTTGTTGAAGCACTACCATCTAATATTAAGGATACACAGGACTTTTTAAAAATAATTCATGAGGTTCCGTGGGATGAGCAATTTTTACAATTAACATTAGACGTTGAAAGTCTCTACACTTGTATTCCAGACAAACTAGGTGTTTCTGCTTGTAAACATTTTTTGAGAGCAAGAACATTGTCTTACTTTCAGCACACAGAAATGCTGTTGTATATGATGCAAGCATGCCTAACTAATAATTTATTTATTTTTAATAACCAAGTGTATCGACAATTGCAAGGGACTGCAATGGGTACTTACTTTGCTCCAACTTATGCGGGCCTTTTCCTTGGCTGGTGGGAGGAGCAATTTGTGTACAACATGCAGATGTTTGATGAGCATGTAATATTATGGGTACGGTATATTGACAACACTTTTTGCATTTGGAAAGGTGGTGAAGAGCAGGCGGTACAATTTGTGAAGCAATTAATTAAGAACCAGATAAATTTAAAGTTGACCTCACACATACATCAATCAAAAATTGAATTTTTTGATGTAAAAGTTCAAGTTAAACAATCTAGACTAACTAGTGCTTTGTTTCGCAAGAAAATAGCAGGGAATGGTCTCCTACATGCGAATAGCTGCCACTCTAAGAATTTGATTTACAGTATCCCTTATGGTGAACTCTTAAGAGCCAGAAGAAATTGTAGTGAAGACAGTGATTTTAGGGCTGAGATGCAAATAATGAAAAAGAGATTCCTAGAAAGGGGATACTCTAGTGATTTCATTGAGAACACATGTAAGAAAGTACTCTCATTAGATCGAGAGAAATTATTGGTATCCCAAGAATGCCCTAAAAAGGATGATCCTCAGATAATTAGGTTTATCACTACGTTCAATATTCAAGCATGGTAAATTAAACGTATTTTATTGAAATATTGGGATATCCTTAAAAGTGATGAATATCTAGCAGATGCAATTGGTCAACAACCTCAGGTAACTTTTAGAAGATGCACATCTCTTGAAGACCGTTTATGTAAGAGCCTAATTCAATCATTGGAGGTAATAAGGAAACCCACTATTCAAGGTTTTTTCATATGTGGCAAATGAAAAGCTTGTAGGGGCAGTACGAACTGCAGTGAAGTTAAGCTGTCAAGAGGTGAAAGTCCCTTTATCTTTAAAAAGTTTTTGAACTGTAATACTGAATTCTGTGTCTATGCTCTCAGTTGCCCATGTAATAAATATGATATTGGTAGCACTATTCATAAAGCGAGAAAAAGAATCCTGGAACATAAGAGAGCTATAACCAATGAAGATAGAACATACACAATGGCCAGACATTTTGCTCTAGTTCATCAACAAAATAGAGATCTATTGAGATTCTGTTTGTTGGATAATGTCCCAGTTAACATAAGAGGGGGCAATAGAGAACTTCAATTGAGATAACTAGAACCTAAATTGATTAATAAATATTTCACTTGTGTCCCAGATGGATTGTATCAGGATGAGGAACTTTTTGTCCATCTTAGTTCTTCTTAGACTGATAAGGAAGTATGTTTAGTGTAAACTACAGGAGGAAGCAATTAGATTATTATCATTGTTGGTGCACTTTTATAAGCATATTTTATGTTTTGTTACAGGTGCACAGAAAAAGTGCCAATGCAAAAGAGCTATTATTATCAGCCAAGGATGCCCATAATTTAGGAACAGAAAACATTGATATGGGTTGGAAGTGGAAGGAGCGATCAGTATTACTGGAGAATATTCCACAGACTAGATGAGTATTATCTATCAATCTTAAATATTTTTTTATTTTGTATTTTTTATTGTCTGTAGGATTTTGTTTGCAACAAAATCATTTGAAATAGAACTATAATGTTATGTAGTGTTTATTTCTCCTTTAGACCTACTATATATACATATGAGTCCATATGAGTCTGTACGATTTTTTGAACAGTGGGACACCTTTTAAATATGGCCGACATGTAGCAGTGAAGCACTTTTCTGGTACCTGTGTAAATACAAATGGTAAACAGACGTATGCATATCAATTAGGAATATATAATATATAATTTGTAAAATGGCTTGGGTGTAGGAATATAAGTAGTGTAGTTAAATTTCATTTAGAATTTTGGTAAATGGTGTGTGATTAGGTAGTGCAGTGTATGGTTTCTATTTCAAGATGGCCACCACATTTGTAACAAGTACCTGTGAGTCCTTTTGTGTTGTTGTTTAGTTGTCCTTTTATTTAAATGTTTGTATAGTTTAGTATTGGATATGACCTGTGAGCAAGGAGCTACTGCTCCGAAACGCGTCAGGATTACATTTTTATTGAATTAAACACATTCTTTTCAACTTGGAATCACAGCCTGTTGCTCTTCGTCATGGGAAATCTGTCCCCGTGAGGTTTTGACAACGGTTTGAAGTGTGTAGGAGGGGACGCCGCCCTGCTGTGATTCCCCTTAATAGTGAGTGGCTGGAGCGAAGGCGAAGCTTTAGTTGTAGTTTTTTATATATATATATGTATATATATATATATATATTTATTTATTTATATATATATATATATACATATATATATATATATATATATAGTGAGAAAGAGAGAGAGAGAGAGAAATCATAAATGTTAAATTATTTTAAATGATGCGGGAAATTAATTCAAAATAGATGGATTGTAAGGACAAAATTGTTTGTAAATTCAGAAGAAGCTATTAAAATATGTTAAACTCAATTTTTTTAAAATATATTATTTGTAGGTTTTTGTAACATAAGTATAGTTATTTATAGTTTTAATTATTTTAAAAATTGCACTTACCTCTGTTCTTTTCTATGACATGGTGTTGTACAAATGGTTGGCCATGTGTGGTGCTGGATTTATTACTATTTATTTCTGGCAATAGTTACTTTGCACTCATAAATTTGTCTTCTCCCAATATATCAGGGGTTGGCGGGTATGCAAGTCTAGATTTTGTAGAATATTTAAGCTCATATTTTGTGAATAACACAAAGTAGGGAAGTTAATATGAAGTGCAATAAACTTACCTGTGTACATGTGTAAATTGCTCACAAGTTAAAGTTAGCTTTGTCAACAGCCCCCTTTGTCCTTGAAACTGCTATTGTAACTAATGATACACTAAAAAAAGAGTCAGTAATCCATTTAATGTGCATATTAATACACCATGCAATAGTACTGTAACCACTATTGCAAAAGTATAACCCTATTACAAATATTACCCCACCATAATCATACCAAAACAAAATTAAAAACATGCAGCAATATTGAAACAAACATCAACTGTCATATACCAATACTAAAGAGACAAAATGACAAATACACTCACTACTTTTCTACCACTCATGCATCATCACAACATGAACAACCCCTGTAATAATAGTAATAGTAATTCAATACAACTTTTATGATTCAGAAACACTCCAGAGTGATATAAACATTTTACAAGTAACATATAACTACAAATTCACTTTTGAATAGAAAGGAAAATAAATATGTTGTCAGTATGTACACAAAAGCAAAAACAGATATGCTATTACAGACTCTATCACCACATAACATTACATGTATATCACAAAACAAACATAAAAGCAGCATCTTAACCCCAATCCTCACCTCAGTTTGCAAGTACACACAGTGAAACATACCTATATAACCAATTTACAAACATTCAAGTATTGTAACAGAATCAGCACTGTGTTCAAAATAACTTGCATAACTGATAAATATCCATTTTATGCCTTTGAAGAATTCTCTCACAAACAGAACATCTAAAACTACTCATAAGGAAAAAAGCTATCACTCATATATTGTATATATGTAATTTGTTCTTCACATAATTAGAAAGATCACATTTAAAGTCAACAAAAGAACAATTGGATTTTGTCATTGGGCATATCATCAGTGAAGATATCAATAAAGACATCAGTGATGTCACATGTGACGTGATAAGCAGTGCATGAAGAGGCTGCAAGTTTACCTAACCATAACTGTTGAACATAGGTTTTATTTAGGTTTTATTTTGTAACCATAGGTTTCTGTATACCTTCAATAGCTAACAATAACTTCACTTTAACCTTTTTTTGTGAATCACTGGACATCTTTACTGCATTTAACCACCTATTTATGGTCAACTCAACTTGGCTGTCCTCAGCAGGCCTTGGCTGCAGGGCCTACCTTGATGCAAACTGTGTGCCTAACCCTTAGCACATTACCAAGACATGCTGCACATGTTTTATTGTTGTGTGCAGCAGTTGTTGACTATAGAGATCCTACGTCCAACACTCATTGAGTAGTCAGCCTCCAATGTGTGCAGCTAAAAGCTCTGTGGAATGGGGATTGGCTGCAGAGTCAGGCCTTTCAACAAACCATCCATGGACAAGCAATTTCCTCTGTGTACAACCTTCAGCCATACGCAATGCATTTTGACCAGAGGGTTTGCCTACAGCAAGGGTTCACAGTGGGGTTGGCTGCAGGGTCTGGCCTATGCCTAAGCCCTCTGCATAATCTTCAATGGATGACCAAATGCTATTGAACCACTGTTGTTTTATTATTTTTTACCTTTTTATTCATTTTTATTGTTTATGATTACAGACAACAGTCAAGGGTTTGCAAATCCGAGCAGGATCCTGGTTCCTTGTTGTACCTGCTTTGAAATACGTTTGCCATATCTACTTCAGGGCTTGCGAACTCTAAAGGAAGTCCTGGGACCGGGACCATGTGCTGAATGTTCACAGACGTGAACCCAGGTTTTTGGACCCTTGGTGCTGCACCAAGAGCTTCAAATCTGACTGCAAGGTCTGCAAACTCTGTAACAAAAAAACGTTTACAAAATTTTTTTTATTTGAGGAGCGATCTACCCCAAAGACAAGGAGTGAGAGCATACTAGTCCTGTCTCCTTTCAGCTCTTTCTTTTTTTAAGGACAAAGTCCTTGAGTCTTGCATATTTTTCTGTTGTAGACAACGAATAAGAGAGCGTCAGGTTCATGAACCATGCTTTGGATTCACTGACCCAAAAATGGCTGTTGAGGGAAAAAGTTTGTTAATTTTGTGCTTGAGGAATGTCTGGGAACCCAGGTTTATAGACCTTCCTGGACTGATGGATCAGATAGCTCTGTAATATAAGCTCATCATTCCTAAACATTTAAACTCTAGTTCAAGTCTCAACAAATACTGCGGGCCTGATTTAGATCCTGGTAGATGGGTTACACCATCACAAGAGTGACGGATATGCCATTGGACGAAATATAAATCCCATAGGATATAATGGCATTTATATTTTGGCAGACAGGATATCCATCACTGTTGTGAAGGATTAACCCCTCCACCAGGATCAAAATCAGGCCCTAAGCAGAGTTACACCAATCCAAGCAGGCTCACTTCCTCGAGTAAAGATCTAGTTTCACACCAGGTTTGGTGTATTCTGTTCAGCTGTTTTATTTGTGCAAAGAGGAATCTTTCCTATGAGAGTTAAATGAGAAATGTATTTTGGGACCTCTATTTTCTTGACTACTGCATGAAGTAAATTATTTTTTTTATTAGATATTTTCATACAGATTTGTTAACCAGACAAACTGAGTAAAAGTTATACAATTATTAAGAAAACAAAAAATGGCATTTTAATGTACTCTCTGACTTGACCATAACTACCCAGGCTCTATTCCTACCTCTGGAACAAAAACATGGCCTAAAAAGGTTTCAATCACTTTATGTAACCATTATTTATAAGTGTTCACCACATTTGCAGCATGTCCGTAGTGATATCTGCCACATTTCAACAACTGGGATGTGTATTATAAATAAATATAAATCAATGTAGTTTATTGCTGGCTTTTAGACACTGCACACTGGACATTGGGTTCGTGTGTTTGCTCTGACCCCTAAAACATGTTAAAATGTCTAACTCTCCTGTAAGGCCATAGTATATAGTGCTGACAGCACAACAATATCATGATGACTTAAATGTGACCAGTAGACTGCAGCAATTATTGTGCCATCCAGTAGTGTGAAATGGAAAACATGACTTCAGGCTTACCAATTTAGCCTGATGGCTGCAGTTTAAACCTGCAGACTAACCTGTCAAAATTACCTTTTGCAAGTGCATAATAATAAGTCACCTATAGGTAGACCTTGTAGCTCACAAGGTAAGGAGCATAGTATTTAAAAGTGAGACATGTAGATCACTGATGATGGAATGATTTTACAGCAACAAACTCCTAAAACCTTATTTTATTGGGGAGGTTCTGGTTGTCCTAAGAGGAAAATAAGGGTGAAGATTAATCTATTAATTTTGCTATCTGAGATCAGGGACACACTAGAAAAATGGTTCAATCACCATTTTTAATAGGTATTAAAAATACAATTCAATGGAGATGTTAGATTTCAAATAAACCTATTGGGAAAATATCTATTAGCATGTTACGCTTTCTATGACTGAAGCTCCTCAAAGCTAATTTGCATTACCCTGCCGGTTGCTACCCCTGCTAGTGCTTGACCTTCATGAGGTACGAAAACAACCCCAGAGCAAAACAATAGCTTAATCAAGTTGGGTAGAATGGGCTGGGTGTGAGGTATGTGATACCTGTCACCCCTGGAGGAGAAGCTTAAAGTGTTCAGGACCTTAATTTACTTCAAAGGGGGATGGCTATGTATAACTAAGTGTAATGAAAGACCTTAGGAAGAGAAAGCAATCTATAGCCAGTTGAGTACTAGTTCGAAATGAGCCCAGATGGTCCCACAAGTAGTTTGGTGCCGCTGCTTAGGAAGGGAATGCTTATTTCCCTAAACATGCCCCTAGATATCCAACATGCTAGCTAAAGGGGCAGAAGGCCCATACCATCTTGGATTTCTCATAGTGCAGTGTGCAATGTGGGATAATTTTCATTAATGCAAACAAGATGTTCTGGAAGCGTGGGGTTACTCCTGGGAACTTTTTTCCTCATTGGTTAGGAAGTGCCCAGGACTCATCCCCTCCGAACTGGCGAGCAAAAATTACAAAGGTGGTACACTCAGCTCATCAGAACATTAGAGGGACTTGTTGAAGAACAAAAGAGGACTGGCCCTGATGTATGGTACCTGTGTGGGGCCAAATGAGCTTGACGTGCTCCCACTGCAAAGGTCAGTGTGGGGCCTGGGATGAACAAGCTGTGTGTGTTTCTTTTTCCTAAAGTGCCCTGATGATAAGTAGCTACTGGAACTAGACTGGAGACTGCTTGTAGCATCTGTTAGAGTGAGACTGGACCCCTAAGTACTGTTCTTGAGGTCCTGGGAGCCTTAAAAGTGACCAAGAAGAGCTGCTCCAGACACTCTGAAAAGTTGCAACTTCAAGGATCTCCAGAGCATCAGCATGACCTCAAGGCAAATATGTCTAATTTTGATGGAACCTCATCTGATATGGCATCAGGCTTTTCTAGCTGGATGATTTTGAGCTCCATAGAAAAGACCAGGTTTAAAAGTAGAAATCCGGTGAAAAATGTCTGCTCAGTGCGAGGACTTCACCAACTAAAGCTTTTTAAATTTATCTCGCTAAAAGCTTTAGCAGGACCTCATCCAGTGGTTAAAAGGCTTCAAGGAGACTATGATGGATACAGCCTGGAACTTTGCCCCACTGGAAAATGTTGACTTCTATTTCAGAGACTAATACAGAAGGTAAAATCTTTGACCAGCAGAAACCTGTTTGGTTTATCCGACCCAAACTCAATTGTGGTTGACCAAAAATCATGCTAGGTACCAGTCGTCTGAGAACAGTGGCTATAATTGGCATTACAGTTTTTCTTGGAGCCTTTGAACTTAGATCTTTATAAAAATATATTTTCAGTTCTCCTTATTGAATGTTTGTTGCTGCTGTGTCATTTTGTTTATCATAATTGTCTCTATGTTTCTAAATTGGAGTGGGATTTTTATTGTGATGTATTTTTGACTTTTTAACTGTTTTGGTTGTTTTAAATGCTACACCATATTTTCCTTTTTAAGCCTGTCTTCTCTAAACCATAGCTATTAGGGGCTGAGCTCAGGATAAAATTTCTAAAACTTTTGCCAGATTAATTATTTACTTCTTGTTAGAGAATTGTAGTTAGGATCGGATTTCCATAGGAAATGCATTTTTTGGTTTGCTTATATATTTTGTGCCATTTCACGAATCTTCACGAAACATTTCCATAACATCAGCCCCTTCCTAGAGGGTTTTGAGCTGATTCGTCAAGTGGCAGCTGAGAAAAAGCAGGTCTTGAATTCCATTTTCCCTATTCATTTTGCCATAGAAACTTTAGACACAGCTACAGCCCAAATCGCTGAACAGATTTCCACCAAATTTGGCAGAAAGGTAGATTTTGCTGATAATGATTGTGTTTGGTGATTTGGTGTATACATGTTCAGTAGATTTTGAGCAATTAATGCTCAAAAACTTTGTATATGTCATGCCGTGGAGGATCCACAAACACCACAGTTCTTTTGGAGAGCTCAGATTGGCTGCCACCACATCAACAATGTCAGCAGCAGCCATCTTATGACTCAGGACTCAGTCCAGAGTCCTAAAAAAACTGACCCCATAGGCCTGGTGGTAGGGATCCAAAAGGGATCCCACAAGGGGCAAAAAAGTTGTTATTTTTTGAGGAGGGTCTGCAAAACTGTGGTAAAATTTTAAAAAATTGTGGGCTCTCGTCATATAGACAACATATGGCTGCCAATATATCATTCAGGAGAGGGGGAATGACTCCCTTACCCAAGACTCTGAGAGTCCTCAGGGACCCCAAAGTGATATTTAAATGAAAGGGAGCGGGGGCATGTAGCTCCCCCCCTTTCGGAGCCTAAAAAAGCCCGGGGACTCCTGTGGGCAGGAAAACACAGATTGCTCTAGCCTGGTAGAAGCATGCAGAAAAAGCTGCTCCCGCTTGTTGGACCTCACCCTATTAGCAGGGTAATCCCCAAACTTTTTGCCTCCTTCCTCCTAATTTTCCTGACTAGTTTTTGTTGACTCTAGGACTCTGGGCACGTCACAACTGCTAACCAATGCTAAAGTGCATATGTTCACTGTGTAAATTGTATTGGTGATTGGTTTATCCCTGATTGGCATATTTGATATATTAGTTAGTCCCTAGTAAAAGTGCACTAGAGGTGGCCTAGGACCTGTACATCAAATGCTACTAGTGGGTCTGCAACACTGATTGTGCCACCCACATGAGTAGCCCTGTAAACATGGCTCAGACCTGCCACTGCAGTGTCTGTGGGTACAGATTTAAACTGCCAATTCGACCTGGCAAGAGCACCCACTTGCCAGGCCCAACATTCCCTTTTTATGCATGTAAGGCACCCCTACAGTAGGCCCTAGGTAGCCCATGGGCAGGGTGCAGTGTATGTTAAAGGGGGGACATGTACTGTTATTTGTCCTAACAGTGAAATACTGCCAAATTCAGTTGTAACTATTGCAAGACCTCTCTCTCTCATTGGTCAACATGGGGACCACCTTTAAATATATTTTAAGTGCAGTTTCCTTTTAGGAGCAGATAGAGATGTGGAGTTTGGGGTCTCTGAGCTCACAATATGAAAATACAGCTTTTGGTAAAGGTGGCCTTTAGATTGTCAGTTTAAAAATGCCTCTTTTAGAAAGTGGGCATTTTCTTGCTTAAACCATCCTGTGACACTGCCTGCTTGTATATTCCCTGTCTGGGTCAGACTGACAGTTGGGCTGTTTGTGAATCCCCACTAGAAATAGACACAAAGGGAGCTGAGGTGTAGCCTGCACATCCTGATGAGCCATCTGGGCTACAGTGGAGGGAGGAGTGGTCACTTACACAGTGTTGTGAGTCTGGAGCCAGGCCTGGGCAAGGCAGGATCTTGTGAACAACAGAGACTTTCCTTAAAGTTTGCCTACTTTAAATGCAGAAAGGAGTATAAGTAGTAGACTCAAAACCCCAGACTTTCAGATTACTTAAAGATTCAAGAGGAAACTTTGCTAAAGAGAAGAGCTGGAAAATTGAATGAGGAGTATTTCCCCTTTTCCTGTGACTATGCTTTGCTGGGTTGACCTGCAGTTGCTGCTTCTGCCTCAAAGAGGACAAAGACTGGACTTTGTGGTACATTCCTACTGTTAGGTGTCTCCAAGGGCTTGGACTGAGCTTGCCTCCTCTTTTAAAGTCTCAGGGCCATCAAAGACTTCCTCTGCCAGCACAAGGACTCTGCTGAGAATCCTACCCTGCCAAGTGGTGCCCTATTCAGACCCTGGGTCCTTGAAAGGTGAACCTGGTAGAACCAAAGTGGAAATCCACGCACAGGAGCCTTGCTGGAAAATTTTGACACACACCTGCAACACAGCTGAAAATGAAGCAGTTTTCCATCACGCGGGGCCGGATTTCGCATGCATCATTGATGGGTGTCAAAATCAACGTTAACCTGTGCAGACCTCAGGTGCCCTATCCGGAAATCACTGCATCACTCTCTTGAAGGAGAGAAAAACAAAGCATCGCCACCCGGCCGGAGAAGAAACAACGCACGGCCTAACTTGCGATTAAGGAATTGACACATCCCTGACTTTTCCAATGCATGTTCACCTGTGCTTTATTTTTCATACATACCAGGTACTTTGTGTAACAACAACGTTTCCATTCTTTTCTATGGAGTAAGATTCTATTATTTTAAAAATTCATAACTTTAATTGTGCAGATTGGATTTTTGTCATTTTGGTCTTGTTGATTAAGATAAATATTTGCTATTTTCTAAACTGGTGTGGTGTCCTTTTTGTAGGGTTTTCACAGTATTACTGTGTGTGTTAGTACAAATACTTTACACATTGCCTTTGATATAAGTCTGACTGCTTGAGCCAAGTTACTAACAATGTTAGCTGGGGTTATCTTAAGTGAGTATCTCCCTTGCCCTGTCTAGAGTGAGGGTCCCTGCTTGGACAGAGTGCATACTGACTGCCAACCACAGACTATTTTCTAACACCGCTGTGTGTGTCCCTTCCCCAATATTTGAGTAATGGCCCCAGGGAAGAAGGTCTGCAGGGCTACTTTTGGCTTAGGGAAGGGGGTCATCTTCCCCCCTCCCCTTAAAACCATAAGAGGTAGGTGTCCTCAGGCCCCTTTGTGGCTCGGAGAGGGGAAGTACATGCCCTTCTCCCATTTATAAAAAGGTTTTGGCATCAGGCATGGGGACCCCAGGGCCTGGAGTGGCTTGAGGAGGGGAGGCTCATGCCTGCTTATCTTTAAAAAACAAAACCCTCAGGATTGGGTCCCTAGCCCTAAAGTGGCTTGGGGAGGAGGCTGTGTTAATGGGTTAGATGCTGGGCCTGACCTGCCATTGAAATTATTGATAAAAAACACAGTGCATGGCGAGAGGAGATAACTATAACGGGGTTATGCATATTTAAAATTTTACCTTGTCACTGGAATTCTTACCTAACTATAACATTACTTTTTCTTTAACCTTTGTTTTTTTCAGCTAACTTATGTGTACATATCTATAAAGAAGGAGTGTTTTTTGGTTTGCCAATCACTTTGCCACTGCTTGGCGAATCTTCACAACATTTTCAAAATGTATAATTTGGTCAGTTCAACTGCTGTGTTGAAAGTTTCAGGGTGAGCCGTCAAGCGGGAGCAGAGGAAAAGGGGTGGGGTCCCAAAACACATTTTCCCCATCCATTTTTCCTTACGGATTTTGAACGCAACTACAGTCTGAACCCGGTATTTTTCTTTTCACTCACAAATTTGGCAGAAAGCTATGTCTTGGTCCAGGAAGCACGCTTTTTGTGATTTGCTGTAAATACGTTCAGTGGTTTTACAAATATTATAGGTCAAAATATATAGATATCAGGGCACACAGATACTCCATGGATCCTCTGCGGATTCATCCGCGCAGTCACGAGCGAAAGGAATAATCTAATTGGCTGGCTTCAACTTGTCAGGGATGTTGAGGTCAACATTATCTTTCATGGGGGAATGGTCCCAGGACACAATGGGGGCTACAATGGAAATAAGAGGCTCACAGTAGTGATTTCCTGACCCCTTGGGGGTTATTTAGATGTCATAAAACATGAATTAATTGGGTGTAAATAGTGTAAAACTATTATTTTATTCATTTTGCAAAATCTGCAGATTTTGGTTTGACTCCGCGGGTGAATCCACAAAATGACCACAAAAAAATTACATTTATATATATATATATATATATATATATATATATATATATATATATATTTTTCCACACACACTCCCCCTCCTAGACACACCATGTCACACGCACCCTCACAATCAGATACTCTTAGACTAAGAGACTGTCACACATACTCTCACATACCTTCTTACACCTACTCTCAGAGCCAGATACCCACTCTCACAACCAGAGAGTCATTCTCACACCCACTCTCACACCCATACACTCTCACTCTCACACTTAGAAACTCTCACATCCACTCTCACACTCAGAGAGACACTCTCACATCCACTCTGATATCCAAACAGAGACTTTCACACCCACTCTCACACCTAGACAGACACTCCCACATCCCCTCTGACATCTAGAAACTTTCTTATACCCATTCTCACACCCAGAGAGACACTCTCATATCCCCTTCAACATCTAGGCAGACACTATAACACCCATTCTCGCACCCAGAGAGACAATCTTACATCCCCTCTGACATCTAAACTGACACTCTTACACCCACTCTCATGCCCAGAGAGACACTCTCACACCCACTGTCACACCCAAACAAACACTCTCACATCCATTCTCACACTCATAAAGACACTCCCACATCCACTCTGACATCCAGTCACTCTCATATCCAGAGAGACACTTTCACACCCACACTCACACCCTGACACTCTCACACTCACTCTTACACTCTGACACTCTCACATCTGCTCTGATATCCAGACAGACACTCTCACACCCAGACACTCTCACACCCACTCTCACACCCAGACACACCCTTTCACACCAACTCACACAACCAGACAGACAATCTCATATCCACTCTCACACCCTGTGAGACACTCTGTCATGCACTCTCACACCCAAAGACACACTCTCAGGCCCAGTTTGACACCCAGACATTCTCACACCCACTCTCACACTCAGACACTCTCAGACCCACTGTGACATCCAGACAGACATTTTGATCTCTCACACTTAGACACTCTCACATCCACTCTCACACTCAGAGAGATACTCGTACATCCACTCTGATATCCAAACAGAGACTTGCACACCCACTCTCACACCTAGACAGACACTTTCACATTCCCTCTGCCATCTAGAGAGACACTCTCACACCCACTCTCACACCTAGACAGAAACTCGCACATCCCCTCTGACATCTAGACTCTTTCTTATACCCATTCTCACACCCAGAGAGTAACTCTCACATCCCCTTCGACATCTAGACAGACACTATCACACCCATTCTCACACCCAGAGAGACACTCTTACATCCCCTCTGACATCTAAACTGACACTCTTACACCCACTCTCATGCCCAGAGAGACACTCTCACACCCACTGTCACACCCAAACACTCTCACATCCATTCTCACACTCATAAAGACACTCCCACATCCACTCTGACATCCAGACACTCTTATACCAGAGAGACACTTTCACACCCACACTCACACCCTGACACTCTCACACTCACTCTTACACTCAGACACTCTCACATCTGCTCTGACATCCAGACAGACACTCTCACACCCAGACACACCCTTTCACACCAACTCACACAACCAGACAGACAATCTCATACCCACTCTCACACCCAGTGAGACACTCTGACATGCACTCTCACACCCAGAGACACTCTCTCAGGTCCAGTCTGACACCCAGACATTCTCACACCCACTCTCACACTCAGACACTCTCAGACCCACTGTGACATCCAGACAGACATTTTGATACTCCCTCTCACAACTAGACACTCTGACACCCAGTCTCACACCTAGATAGTCTCACACCCATTCTCACACCCTGAGACACCGTCTCACAACCCGTCTCATACCCTGACACACCCTCGCACATACATCCTCAAAACTATACAAACTCACTCACAGACCCTGTCACTCTAAGAAAGACTCTCACATGCATTCTTAGGTAGCAATTTTTAGAAACAAGGAAAGTGATGTTGAATTGGGTTTGGAGACAGTGGGAAACTGTTGGTATTTAGCATATATGCATAATTTAAATAAATAAAGAAGACCTGGTATTTGTCTTTTACAAGGGATTATGGTACTGTTATGAAATTGTTAAGAGCCTGTGATGTCCTGCACCAACAGAACATTGCAAGGTAGGTCGAAAGAGGAGTTGTAAGTCAATTGATGAAAAAGGACTACATGATTGTAAAACTAGACCATGTAATAAGGAAAAGAAAAATTTGACATGTAGACCAAGACAGTAAGGAGAAAAGAGTGAAAATGTTTTGCACTAGAGTAATAAAAATTTGCTGAAGAAGATGAAGAAGTATAAGAGGAGAAGTGCTATGATTAAGCAGAAACAACTTATTGAGAGTATAGTGGATAACACATTTGTTTTGAAAAGGAAATGTTGTATCCTAATATTGAACAGAATGAAGACACTAGATAAAACAGTACTATACATGAGGAAAGCAACATTAAAGAAAAGCTCATTAACAAAGGTAATTTTTGTAAGGTTTTTAGAGGTGAATGGATGCACACATTTAGCACAGAACCTGCTTTTTATTGCTGAGAACTACGTGCAAAAGAGCACATTAGTGCATGAGGTTGACACAAATGGTTGTTTCTATGAAGTAAAGGATGGTACTCCGATAGAAAAAGAATAAATAGTTCCCAGGAATGTATAACAAGTGATGACTGAAGAAGTACAAGGGGGATGTAAACAAGCTCCTGTGTACAAGTGGAAGTATAGCCTAGTTGTACTATCTGTCAAAAATAAATTGATAGATTCAAAACTTTCCTAAGAGAATTTTCCTGGAGAAGTCTGAAGCACAAAATTAAAATGCTTCATGAATTAGATCCATGCAAAGTTAGAAAATGCACAAACTTCCAAAGGCCTTCATTGGCTTGCCTTTCAAAAAAGTGTAAAAAGCACTTTTTATTACTTTAGAATGTTAGCTGTGCATCATTAAAAAATGCACAATTTCTTTAGGTGACATCATTATGTAAAAACTCCAGCTTTAAGTTTAGGTGATTTGAATAGAGCTCTGTTACATGGTAGAGTGGCAAAAGTTGAGAAAGTTTCTGAAGACATTCAGTTCAGTTTCTTTGGGCCTGAAGAAGATAATACATAAAATTAAGAGACAGTGATGAGAGATGTGGATGAAGTGGATACAGAGATTAGTAATGAAAAACTTGCAAAGTAGGAAAGTTCAATGTACTCTGTTCTGAGACACCTTTGTTTGTATTTGTTATCGCCACACTCACTACAAAAAACCAAACTCATAATGTAGTTGTGTTTTCTAAAACTGAACAATATAAAAATGATGTGTGGAAAGAATTTGGTGTATCTATATATATATTTGAAGGTCTGTGCTTCCCAAACTATTTCCCACAGGAGTAGTTGCCGCTACAATGACCGACCTGTACAAATACGAGCAGCTGAATAAAGGTCAAGAAGACTATATTCAGAAGTTCCTAGGTTTCCACAATGTATTCCATATATATTTCATCTGTTATTTGAGAATGACTTGTCAGGACTCCCTTATGTTGTGAATCACATACTTAAGACAGGAGATAATCTTCAAAATCTTTCTGCAAGGGAGATTGTTGATAAAATACAAAATAAGGATGAAAATCTGGAGTACAACTTAATTAATTTTATGGCATGTCAATGTGGGACTAATAAATACTGGTATCATCATCATGGAGAACTAAAATGTCTGCTCTGAAACTTAGGACCACCTACTTGGTTGGTGACATTTAGTTGCTCAGAATATGCATGTGATGATTTACTAGATTTTCTAAGAGAAGAAAACTCTAACATTAAGGATATCAATTTGAAGACAGCAGAGGAACTTTGGTCCTGCTAATTTATGTAGATATTTAAATCACACACTTCAAGCAATGCTGGCTTTTCTATGCAATAAAACAAATCCTCCTCTTGGGGACTTTACAGATTTTTTTGGGAGAAATGAATATGTGTCAAGAGATGCTCCTCACATACACATGCTCTTATGGATAAAAGCCACATCAAAATTTGGAGCTTATACCGATGACAATGTACTGTCTTTCATAGAATGGTATGTTACATGCATTATCCCAGATGAGAATAGAGACAGAAGCTTATGACAGAAAGTTCTACGCTTCCAAACACATAGATGTGGGAAGAATTGGTGCTGAAGGTACAGATACATTTTATACTAAATGTATTTTTGGATTTCCAAGGCCTTATAGAGGAAGAGTGAACAGCTTTTTGTATGCAGTGAGGCATACTTTGACAAGGAAATAACCAAAAAATGCATATAATCTGAAAAGATCAGAGATATCCAAATATATTCCTGTTATTCTGTAATTATGGAGTGGAAATATGGACATCCAGTTTGTTGCAGACAATTCCATTGCTGTTGCTCGCTATGTCACTTCATACATTACAAAATCAGAGAAAACAAAGATGAAGGAAATGTGGGAGGAGATTTCACTGGAGAAATCTCTATTGAATAACTTATATAGTTTCAGCTTGAAAATGCTCTTGCACAGAGATGTATTCACTTGAGTATTGTGACAGGTTGAGTTCAGCTAGCTTGCACATAAAGTCTAGGGGAATTGTTTGGGTTAGTCTAGGCCCTGTACACACTCAAAACAGAGTCTTGAAGTCTTTTCCAGAAATTCAGTACCAGAGAGTACAGATATCATGAAAACGGATATGTTGGATACCTACTATCCAAGAAGAAGTCCCCACCTTGAAAATGTGTGTCTTTACAAAATTCTGCAATTCTACAGATACAGAAACAATGTGTCAGAAAACATTGATGAATGCAAATATGTTGTAGTTGGTTGCGAGGGTTGTTTTGTTTGGCATGAAAAAAGTAACTTAATAAACCATAGAAAATGTACATGTCAAACTACTAAGAAAAAAAAATCTATTTAGCACTTCTCCAGCTGTTCAAGCTTTGGCATTCTGAAACAGAGTTACTTGGACAATACAACTGCTACAAAGACTCTTTCAATGCTGTAAAAGACAGCATTGAGTGTCCAACATTTCCCAACTACTTGAAAATGTTAAATGAAGAAATTGAACAAAAGGAAACAATTGCTACTGAGATAGCAAAGGATAGCTCAAAGTAGCCAGAGTTCCGGACCTCTCAGTCAAGATCCTCTTGGACACCCAAGAATCGAAAATGAAGCTGCCATAGTGATGAATGAGGTGGAAACAGCAAGCAAGAGAAGAAAATGTTGACTTAGAACAGTTAGTACAACAACTAAATGATGAGCAGAAATAAATAGATATGGAAGTCAAAGAAAAAAATAGAGCATGGATTCCTGCATGAAAACAATCAATGCAAATGTTCAACTTTTAAGCTAATCCTTTTGTATGCAAGTGGACAAGCTGGCACTAGGAAAGGTTTTTTAATACAAGTTCTAACCACTTATCTACAGAAGACAGACTCCATTTTGTTGTGTTTATGAAGTACTTTTTGGAGGAAAACATGTAATTGTTTTTGTTGATATATTGCAACTTACCCCTGTGAAAGGACAACCTGTATTTAAGACATTCCTATATGAAGAGACTTGTAATTCATTAGGTAGTATTGGAAATATAAACATTTGGTGAATTTCCATTATAAAGAACAAATGAGAAACATGTCTCAAACATTTGATGTGCAATATGGAAATATTCAGAAAGATATTAGAGTAGAAATACTGTCAAAAGGAGGAAAACATTGCTTACAAACTTGACTTATAAAGAAGATATTTCCTTCCGAAATATTTGTAGCACAGCAAATGGTTGAATCTATTCAACAACAAAAATCTATTGTGTGTCTAATGCCAAGTCTTTAAGAATGTACCTCTTTCATTGACCAATTGCTAAAAATGGAGAAAGAACAAATATTGGATATCACAGCAATTGATAAAATAGATAATTGATAAAATAGAATGAAATAATTTCCCGCCGTGTGCAGGCTGGCGGTCTTTCCATCGACCGCCAGCCTCCTGGAAAACCCGCCGGACGTATAATGATTTCCCCACCAGGCCGGCGGGCGGAGACAGTGTCTCCGCCCGCCGGCCTGGTGGGGAACACAACCGCAACATTGAGGGCCGCTCCATGAGCCAATGTTGGTGTGCGGTGGGTGCAGCAGCACCCGTCGCGCATGTCACTGCCCATAAAATCAGGCAGTGACATGCGTGACGGGGGCACCCCCTCCGCCAGCCTTTTACTGGTGGGACATCCCGTCAGGAAAAGGCTGGCGGCATTTGAAACATTATCCGCAGGGTAGCGCAGGCTGCCTGGCGGCGGGAGCATGGCGTTGGGTGACGGCTGCCGCTGGTGGGCATCAACCTATTCATTATGTAGCGGTTCGGCCTGCCATGCCGGCTGGCGGCTTTAGCCAAGTTCATAATGACCGCCTAATTGTCCTGGTGCAGTCCTAAAATACAAACTCGACATGGGACACAGCCCCTGTGCCCTATCCACTACATACTGCATGCAATATAGGCAAGTCACCCCTGTGGCAGGCCTTCTAGCCTTAAGGCAGGGTGCACTATACTGTGGTGTGGGCAAAGGTGCATCAGCAAAATGCCCCAACTCTGTCCTTGTCAAACCTAGGACATAGTAAGTGAACAGAGCGACTGTTTTAAATGCTTGTGCTGGACACTGGTCAGTATGAGTTTCACAGCTACATGATGGCCACTCTGAACCCTGGGTTGTTTGGTATCAAGCAACTCAGAATGATAACTTCAAACTGGTACCAGTACTGGAAATATTCCAAAATGTACCCAGGGGTCACATTAGAGGTGTCCCCTAGAAAAAATAACTACCCTGTCATGGTTGCCGGCCAGTCATAACCATCCTGCCACCACCAGACAACATATTGGAACCCTGGGGTGAGAGCTCCTGCTCTCTGGGTCCCACAACAAAGCCCTTCCTCGGTGGAGGTCTCACACCTCCCTCCTCAAGAATGTGTACCACTCTGCTAGCCAGCTTCAAAGGCCTTACTGCCTTTGAAACTCGACCCCAAGCCTGCTGCTAGCAGCGGATGGCCACCCCTATTGCAAACTCCCACTTTTTGGTAGAAGTAAAGGCAAAAAACCAACAAAGGACAGGAACAGTGTTCAGCCCAAGATAGCACCACCCCTAATGTGTTGTATAAGAGATGACCCCTCCATTTCACTTTCTTCCATATTGTGTGGAATGAAAAAAGGCAATCATGTGTAGTGAAGTAACCTTTGCAGATAGGAAGTGGTCACTTAGTAGGTGTTGCCACCCTAAAGTAGACGACCCATTGGTCACTACTAAGAACTCCCCAAACACCCATTAAATACAGTATTTAGTAGCCACCCCTAGACCAGAGATTCAGAGTCCAAGGACACCCAAAAACCAGCAACAAAGAAGACCCAACTGTAATCCTGCTACACCATGAAAAAGGTGCCAAACCCTGCCTGTTGCACCCAGGACTCACCAAGCACCACTGAGGGGTTGTTTGGGCATTGAAAGGACTCTAAAACCCCTAAGAGAACCTCCATACTTCTGAAAATTGCTGAAGATCTCCCTTCTGAGTGAAGGCATCCCTCTCCTGCAGCCAAGATCAAAAAACACGTCAAGTCCAGTTTACTGAGCGTCTGCTGACCAAGGAACCAGACACTGCAGCTGGACCAAATTTCACCCAACCGTGAGGACAAAATCTGAAAGTGTGCTAAGTTTGGTGGCACTGTGACCTCCAGTGGCCAAACCATGCAACAGCCCAAGGAACTAGTCCCCCTACATCAGACACCCAGAAGGACAGTCCACTCTGGACTGAAAAGGGACTTGGTGGGAACCCCAGTCTTTAGAAAACCCCAGGACCTCCCACCAGAGTGCCCCTGATGACCTGCAAGCAACCCTCAAAACAACCTACCTCCTGCTTTCAAGGGCACAACTCCTGTCTCACTGATTCGCTCTGCACTGTGTGCCGTGCACCGGTGATCCAGCTGTGTTCTGAGGGTCCCCCACTCTTTGAGACCTCAACACTCCAAGGGGACCCGTGAGCTTACCTTTAAATCCACCTGTGCAGTGCTTTTCCAAGTGTTCCCCTGAAGTGGCCTTGCACCAACTCCGTTGACTTTCTGCAGTTGCTCCCACCAAAACCTGGAGCTGCCCAAACTTCTCCAGCTGGTCCACAGGGCCCATCGATGACCTCCAACAATATGCAAAAGGAGACGTTGGCAAACGCATTGCCTGATTTTATAAGCATTTTTGAAGTATTTTTCAATTGATTCCTAAATGTTATAAAATTGGAAAGAGTTTTGTAAATTGGGCTCAAGTTATTCTTTTGAGTGTGTGTCTTGCTTTATTCACACTGTGAGTACAACAAATGCTTTGCACTTCTCCAACATTAGCCTAACTGCTCTACCAAGCTATTATAAAAATTAGAGCATTAGGGAATCTAGTTTTTACCTCTTTAAACCAACATGTGGTAATCCCGGACTCTCTGCTCAGTGTGCCTAGCTTTGCACACTATTTAAAGAGCCAGACTTCTGCAATATATATATATGCACACACACACACAAATAACCCACACACGCATACTAATTTCAGAGATTATGTGTGATTTTAAAGGGGGTATATCACAGCTTTTGTTCAACACATTGAACGTAGTGCAAAAGTCACTTCATTTATTTTAATTTATTTTGGGATTCAGTAAGAAAAAAATGCTTATCATAAATTTAAATCTTAGGAGCAGAAGTCGTGATTGTTTTCTGTGCAAGTAATAAGAACAGTTATCACATAATAGGAAAACCACAGGGTACCTCAAATGTTGTGTGCCCAACACAAATTGATCAAAGTGAGACATGCTTACGCTTACATTTGTCCAGGTTTTACTTAGGTAAGAAGTGAAGCCCTGCCTTTGTTTCCCAGACAAACCAATGTGGAAGCAACTCAAAAGAAAATTCCCCATTTCAGGTCAGCGATCAGGGACTCATTAACTACAGGTCTATGAGGCCTTTGCAGTCCCCATGTCAGATATTATGTGCATCAGATACTCTGATTTACTACTGGTAATCTCCATTACATCACTTCATAATTTCCTAAATGTCTTTACAGTGGCCAGAATGAAGCCAAAATTAGGAGGGTAGGGCAGTACTTAAAGACTAGGACTCAAAGTAAAGAATGTTACTGATAAGTGACTTAAGCATTATAACCTTGTCCATCCTCCTGGTCACACTCCTTATGATATGACTATTTCTTACATTAAGTGCAACCACTGTAATAAAGAACTAATGACTAATAATGGTTGACCAAGTGAAAACTATTGGGAATGTTTATATTTATGGCAAGGCACATCTCACAATGTAAGTACTAGGATAAGGAAGAAGGACGAGGAGGTAGGAGGCCTCATGTTCCACAGATATTTCATGAATTTGCACCTAATCCCCAGCATTGAGGGGGCTTTGAGCAAGTAGTAGACACAGTTAAATGCAGCAGTCTTTTTCAGTGCCTAACAATGCTTCCTTTCTGTCCCATTCCTAATGCAACATGTTTCTTAGTATTTCTTTCAGTCTGTCAATGTCTAATATATAAATTGCAATTTCTTATATATGGGTGATTGCATATAAAACAACTAAACAATCAGTTGCCCCAGTCCAATTACATTCCCGTCCTGCTGGGATTAAAGTGAGTCTGAAATGAGTTTAACTTTTTTGGTTTTGAGTGCTTAACTGTTTCGTAGTGGGTAAGAGTTCATTTGGTTTTGTTACAGCAATTCATAAAACAACAAATAAAAACATTGGGTGTTGTTGGCAGTTGCGCTCTGTGTATTTCACCTTGACAGCCACACACATTGGGAGTTTATGTGTTACTTGAGGGACACAGCCTGACTTACACATGAATAGGTTGTGTCCTGCCTACACACAAAGGGCCTAACAACCTTGCGTTATCACTCCAGCCAGATTAGAGCCAGGGCAGGGGAGGCAGAGGACTCCTTGCACTTCAAAGCCACTGTCTAGAAATGTCTCCTATCTTACAGAACCAGGGCACCAGCTATGAAAGATGGAGCTCAGATACCACCACTTCAGTACACTTCTGGACCTGTGGATACTCTGCCAGGAAGACAGACTGCTCTGGGGACTCTGCTGGACTGTACCCTGCAACTCTGCTGGACTCCTGCTTTGCTGATCTGACCTGCTGCCTGGGTGAGAAAGACTGGACATGCATCTCTTGAACCCAGGACACAGAATGAATCTAAGGGCTATCTGGCTGGCCTCCGGGTCTGATGCCTCAGGGAGACAGGAACCTTGCATCTGTAACTGGACTCTGCCATTTGTCAGTCTGAATTGCCAAGTAGTGTCTCCCCAGACTTGGACCCTTGGAAGCAGGCCTAAGGTGCTGTGCCAGCTTGTGGTTTCAGGGGGACAGAGGCATCTCCTCTGTTGCACGGTGAAACCCCAAGCACAACCAACATATCACCACTATCGTATGGAATAGACCCATCTCAGAGACCCGCATTGCTGCCGTAGCTTGCATCACCTTCAGAACTGCCACTGATCAACGCATTCTCAGCATAGGCTCTTGTATACCTCATCGATGGTGATGCCTGGCTCAGCATCACGGCCTCGCTGCTGTTCAGAACTGAAGCATCACCCCGAATTCGCATTGCATCCTCGTCACTGCACTTCACATCATCATGACTGTCAACGGGATCCTCGATGTCAATGTAACAGAACATCACTTTGCAGCCTCTGAACATCTCGGATCCAAAATATAATCCCAACTGCACTACCCATCTATGATGCAGAACCACGCAATGCTATGCAAACCAAAACAGAAGGTACTTTTTTTCAGTGGATCTAACTGGGTCCCTGTAGCTGTCCCATGTCCATTGTGGTCAGCATGAACTTTTGTCTTTGTCCCAGTCCGGCACAAACAGATATCCACAGTTGGAACTTTCCCCCTTTTGGTGCTATTTGATTTAAAAACCTTACAATACAATATATTTGGTTCTACTAGTAGGAGTTTTTTCATTCGGGTCTTGTTTGAAAACTACTCTAGATGCCTAACTCTTATGTGGGCTCCTTTTGTGGTATGTTTTCACTGTGTTACTGTTTGAAGTGCTGCGCACACTAAATAACTTACACATTGCCTCTAGGGTAAGCCTGACTGCTCTGTGCCAGGCTACCAGGGGGTTGAGCACAGGTTAATTTATGGTTTGCTTGTGATTTAACCTGTCAAGGAGTATGGTTGCTGTTTGACCAGGGCTCACAAACCAGTCATTCAACAACCCATTTTGTTACAAACCTACAATATACAATTCATAAAATTCTGTAAAATTATCAAGAGTCAAAACAATTTGTATTATTCATATCAAACAAGTGGTTAATAAAATGCTGAACAACTAATCCCCTCTTTAATCTTCTTATTTACTTCTGTATGAGGAAAAAGCAAACATCATCACAAATAGGAAAGTCTGGGAGAATCAGAATGTAAATGAAATGCAGGTCTTAATTGCATTGTATAAACAGGAATAATATGCATATGCTGAGGTTCCGCGTAAATATTGAAACATATTGAAAAATAATAAATAGTTCTTAACTTACTCCAGACATTGGCCTTAGCACAATAAAATGATATTGTCAACCTTAGTATTTGATTAACTATGTACAGTTAGAAAAGTTGGGCTGATCAGTATTACATAGCGGTAATCCTGTGCTTGCATTGAGTATTTGTGAATTTGCGATAGTCTCTAGCTGCATGTTTTCAAAACAGTGGGTCACAAGCCAGTTTTCTGGTGGTTTGCAAAGTCCACACAATAAATAGAGATACCTTTAAATTCTGTATTTATCTTGTCACGTTTGCTGCACTTCAAAAAGGGAGGTCAAATGCCAGGCTTAGTCTTCTAACAAATTGCTGCTTATTTTTTAACATGGGGATAAGCATTGACAAACTCCTCTCACTTTGCAGTCAGATAAATTAAAGTGAAGCCAACTATGTATCAGTCTTGCTAAGGGACAGGGAGTGTGGAAGGATTATCTATAGAATGTATTTTTCTTTGTAACACACAACAAAATGTAAATACCTGTTCATTAAAGCTAGGTGGGTCACACACGTTTTTCACTCTAGAATGTGGGTAGTGCTTCTATAAGGTTTGGGAAGCACTGCTCTAGCAGCTTTTCTTTAGAATTCTGACAAAATATTGTGTAAGAATATCATGAGATACAAATATTGGCCCATATTTATGAAAAATGATGCAGAACTGCTCTAGCGCAGTTGTGTGTCAAAACATCAACAGTGAGCTAACGCCATTCCCTAGCGCCATCTTTGCGCCATATTTATAAAATGAAGCACGATGGCACTACAGAATGGTTAGTGTAAAACAAAATAATGCTAACCACTGTGACATGCCGTAAGTAAAAATTACGCTAATGCAGTAAAAGTGGCATTAGAACATTTTGGGGCACGGCTTTTTACACAAAACAGGTTAGCGCCATATTTATCAGCATAAGTATAAAAAAGATGTGCAAACAAGAATACAAATTGGGGAGACAAGCAAGAGAATGCAGGCCAAGAGAGACCCCAGGGAGATCTCAATCAGCCAAGTACCAGCCAGGAGGGTCCAGCAAAGTCCCCAGAGAAGGAAAAGATGAAGCGTAAATGTTGCTTTAGTGAGGAGTAGCATGACATCTTGGTCAGAGAGGTGACAGAGCATCAACAGCAGCTCTTTGTCACCTCCAAAGTGCCAGTAGGTAGGAGAATGCAGAACTAAGGAGAAACTGGCCAGGAACCAAAAGGCAGCACTGCGGACTGGAGGTGGAAGTCCTGCACCCCAGGAGGACCAGGATGAGCTGAAGGAGATCGTAGAAGAGGTCATCCCGGAGGAGCTAATCACTGGAATCACAGGACTGGACAGCACAGACTACCAAGAACTACCACAAATGCAGGGTAAGTTGCAGGAGAGCACTATCTGGAATCTCACAAATGGCAGAAGGGGGAGGCACATAGGACACACTCAATGCATGCCACAGGGCCGCATCGGGATATGCAGGGCCTAACTGAAAAGGCCCCAGCGCCACCCAAGCCTCACTTTTAGTGACATTCTGGTGGCGCTATGCACTCCGACATATACACAACGTGGTTTTAAGCCACTTACTGTGGCTTAACACCACCTTTTAAATATGGCCCCTACACACTCAACACTTTGCCTGGAAGAGGCATGCAATAATTGTGGCTGTGCCACTACAACACCTAGTGCATATTGTTGCCCCAGATCCATGACATGTCCACTAGAGACTTGCTGTATTCCAGAAAACAAGGCACATTCCTGTGTTACAAAAGTGACACAGTGCAGTGCAACTATTATTGCCACAGCATTAAGCTGCGCCACTTAAGAAAAAATCAGGGCCTCAGTGTGCAACATGTGGAACGCAACCAGCACAGGGTGGTCAAACAACAACTCTCACACACCTCCATGCGCTATTTGGGAATGGGCACAAAACTGAACTTGTACAACACATAGGGCATGTCTGTGATCATCATTTGTACTGCTGTACAAGTAGTTTCAATTTCACCATGTAACAAGGTTGTTTGTGTTGTGTGAATAGTTGGTGTTGTGCATAAAGGGACACCTTCATGCGTAAGAACTGGCACAAGTGGCATCAGTGTTGCACTAAGGGCACAATGTCACAAGCCCGTAATGCAAATGTACCATCATACAAATAGTTGCCCATGTGGATCCAAGCTGTCCATTCCCCTTCTGCCACGTCAACAAAGTCTCAAGATGTATGCATTGATCTACATAGTAAATCCTTACACCAACATGTGCCTGTGGCAGATATGCTGTATGCAAGGAAATGTCACAAATGTAGGGAGGGATGAACTATTGGGGCAGACAATCTATAATGGTTACACTTTGCCTTCCAATTAGCACATGTGTGGGGCTTGCTAAAGGCAGATGACAAAGGAACACAAGCATTGTAAGCTATGCACCTACCTGTGCCTTGCTGCACTAGTGCCATCATACATGGTGCCAATGCAATAAAGCACCAAAAGAGTGAATAAAAACATTACACTACTGTGGGAAGGTCCACCATGGTACATAGGAAGGTGAATGACGTGCAACCAGGGTGTCAGTGACAGGGGCAAGGGGCCTGCAAGGAAGATGGTGTTGTGGAATCAATGCACAAAATACCTTGAAAGGTTGCCCCAACACATAAGTAACATCTACAACTTTGGGTCTGTAACATGTCATTGAGCCTCTAGTACCAAGTAAATGATGAGCCATGTCAACTGTCAACAGCCACTACAGTCAAAGATTGACATTTCACTATCTCATTGTAGAGGAAGATGCCTTGCCTCCTGTCGACCTGCCTGTCCTGGATTTTACAGGTGACATGGATGACCAGCTGCCGACCATCAATGAAGAGACTCCCCATGATGTCTTACGTTCCCTCCAGGCACCATCTCCAGTCGCAGGGAGGACACACAGCATTGCAGGGTCTCCACATGAACACCCCAACAACCAACAGACAGCACGAACCAGCACTGCCACAGCCCCGGACTCCGAGGACCCAGATATCACCTTTCAGAGGACAGTGGTTGGAGTCCAGTGGGAGCTATCCAAGCAGGTGCAAGTGGGGATGGAGACCATGGAAGGCAGCCTAGAGGGAGTACAGAGGTGCCCCAGTCCAAATAAGGACAACTCAGATGCCATCAGAGGTACCCACTCCCCGCTATGTTGACTCCAGAAGTCCCTGGCCGACATAGCTGCTGTCATGAGGCAGACGCTTAAGCAATTGCCTTCCCAAAGTGGCACAGCATGATATACAACAGGCTGGGACTAATCAAAATACCCTGGAGTTTATACAGCATGAAGTGGCCTCCCTCAGGGAAAACATGGCTGCTTATAACTGTGATGTTGCTGCGGTGTTGAGAATTCAGCAGTTCCTCCTTGCTGCAGTGATGTCTTATGTGTTCCCACAAATGCCAGCTGCTAGGACCTTTGATTCAATATCTCTATTCGCTGATGTTTATGTGGCCCCCTCAACTTCTACAACAGCACCACCCATGGCACAGGTGGCACCCCACACATCAGAGGATGAAGATGCAGAAGGTACAACATTCACACGGAAAAAAACCCGTTAGCATCAGTCTATGCCACATGGACAGTATCTCAATAGCTCTGTGCGACGGCTGCCAAAAGGAATTCCCTGTCACTGATATTGCCTACCGCCATGGTTTTCGTGGTGTTAAGAAAGCCACGAAAACCATGGCGGTAGGCGGGGTCATAATACCACAGGCAGAACAGTGACGGCCGCCGGACTGGAGATGGATATGTATGTATGTATTGAGTATTTATCAAGCGCATTCCGGCCCGAGGGCATCGTATCGCTAACTGGGGTGAGGCTATGTCCGCTAAAGGGGAGACTCCAAATCTTATTGCGGGAAGAGCCAGGTATTAACCAGTCTCCTGAATGTCAGATAATTATGTTCTTTCCTTAGTTCCAGTGGAAGTGAGTTCCCGACTTTAGCAGCTGCAATAGTAAAAGCTTTGTCGCCCCACTTCGCCTTTTTGGTACGGGGAGTTTGAATTCGATAAGCGGTGGCAGATCACAACAACCTTTTAGGTCTATACCATTGCAGCTTATTGGTCAATGCCTTAGGCCCAATCCCATGGATGGCCTTGTGAGTAATGCAGAGGGCCTTGAAAGAGATAAGTTGGATCACCAGAAGCCAGTGTAGATTTTTGAGGCACTTCTTAGCAGAGGCCGCGGGAGGCAGCTTCAATAGAAGCCTAGCAGCGGTGTTCTGCATCAACTGTAGTTTATTTAGTGATCCTGTATCCAGGTTGAGCAGAAGTGCATTCCTGTAGTCCAATCTGAAAATAACCAGAGCCAGAGTAGCAGTAGTTCTACAAGGTTGTGGGATAAAAGGAAAGACTTTTAATTATCTGATTAACCTGGGGTTTAAAGGACAGTTGATCGTCGAACAGTAGTCCTAAATTCCTGGATGTAGACCCTGGCACAGGGAGAGTGCCACACTCTTTGGGCCACCAAATGGAAGACCAGTATTACCTCTTGATCCCAAAGCACAGGATCTCAGTTTTTTCGCAATTCAATTTTAGCCAATTGGCCTTCATTCAGCTGTTCACCGCTATCATGCAGGCGTTAAAGCGGATCGCCACTTCCTCCATGTCTTTGTTAATCGGGATGATAATCTGGGTATCATCTGCATAGGAGGTTGGGATAAAACTGAAAGAACGGATTAGCTCTGCCAGCGGTGCCACGTACACGTTAAATAGCGTCAGGCAGAGAGAAGAGCCCTGAGGGACCCGCACGGCAGGAGGTAGGCAGGGGATCTAAAATCACCACTGCTGACTGTGGCCCATCTATCAGATAGAAAGGATTCAATCAGCTTGAGAGCTTGATCTCTAATGCCAGCCTGATGTAAACGTTCTAGCAAGATGTGTGGGGCAATGGCGTCAAATGCTGCCGACAGGTCTAAAAGAACCAGGAGGACCCCCTGACTCTCATCAACCAATCTGTGTATGGTATTGGATGAGGCTATGAGAGCGGATTCGGTACTATGGGATTTCCGAAAACCGTGTTGCGAGCTGTCTAGGCCCCCTGAGGCTAACGGGAAATCGACCAGTTCTTTATTAATATATTTTTCCAGAATTTTGGCCACATAGGGGAGCAGAGCTATTGGGCGTAGATTAGTCAGATCATCAGGTTTACCCTTTTCCTTCTTTTTTAAGCGAATAATGATGGTTTCTTTCCATGCCTTAGGATATAGGCTAGTCGTAAGGACCTCCTGAAAAATGGGGACCAGCATGGATGCCACCAACTCCGGTGCTAGTTGAAGGATGGCGGGGGGACAAGGATCCAATGGGGAACCTGATTTGCATTCCAGAAGCAGCTTGCAAATAATCTCTTGAGATGGCGTTTTAAACCTAGAAAGCAGACATGGCTTATCTGGAGCCCCATTGGATGCCACCACAGGGAGCAATGGCATAGCTGTCTAGGGAGGAGAGTTCACCTGCTCCTTGTCCGAGGTGAAACTAGAAAAGATGTTAAGAATTTTACTTTCAAAGAATTTGGCTATTTTGTTACAGAAGTCTTGGGAGTTCTCCTCTTTAGGTGTGCCTAAGGGAGTAGTGAGAACGTTAATGGTTCTAAATAGCTCTCTGGAAGAGTTAGCTGCCTCCCTAATTTTAAGTGTAAAATACTCCGATTTGGCTACCAAACAAGCTTCTTTATAAGTATTTAGTGCTAATTTTAAATCGGCTCTCTCATTGTCCCTAGGATTCAGTTTCCAACAGCGCTCCTTCTGTCTGTATTTCCTCTGTAATATTTTGAGGTCCCGAGAGAACCATGGCTGGCTGGGTTTTTTCCCAGTGCGTGGATCAAAGGCCCTCGCCGGCACTAATGAGTCCATTGCCAGAGCGATGCCCTGATTGAACCTGGCAAGCAGTGACAGAGTAAATGCCTTAGCATCTTTCCAACTCTGTATTAATGCCGTTTCCAAAGGTTCTGCCTTAATACTTTTCCAAGATCTTAGTAGTTTTTTAGGAGGAATGGGTGTCAGAAGCGGCTGTCTAACCAAAAATTTAAACGTCAGGAGCAAGTGGTCAGTCCCCTCTAACGGGGTCGTTGAAAGATTAAGTTCCTCCTCAGGACGGGTAAAAATCCCATCAAGGGTATGGCCAGCTCTATGAGTGGCCAACCCATCCTTTAAGACACAGTCCAAAGCCACCATGAGGTTAAGAAATTCAGTAACCAGCGGGCCGCTCGTATCATCAAAGTGAATGTTAAAGTCTCCTAAAATGATTGTTTTAGGGGCCATGATAAGGGGTTCCAACAGGAAGGTCCATGTAGAGAGGAACTTAGGGGACCAGGGGGACGATAAATTAGCAAGCCTTCTGAAACCAAGGAATTGCCATAGAGAAGTTTAAAGGCCATAGTTTCACAGGCCTCTGACGGGTAGCTTGCGCTACTCCAGATGCAGGTGAGATCAGACCTGCAGATAATAGCCAGGCCTCCTCCTCTACCCGTGGTCCTATCTACCCTATAAAAAGAGAAGCCGACGGGAGCTGCCTCAATGAAGTCAGGATCCGAGTCCGGCCTCGCCCAAGTTTCTGTTAAGAAGAGACAATCTATACTAAGGGTGTAAATGAGTTCACTAATTTCAAATTTGTGTTTGGGGAGGGATCTGGCATTAATGAGGGCGAAGGAACCCACAACTCTAAAGTCCCTTATGCCTCCACCAGGAACATGTTCTGAGTTGTTTCCTCCTTCTCCCCGGGTTCCCCGGGTTCTCTGTTTTTCCACCGTAAGTGGTGTAGGCGCCGTCCAGTTGCACTGCGCGCACCTCCAAGCATAGGAAATGCCAGGGATAAGTGTGTGCGTGCACCGAGGGCCCGCAAAATTCTTAAGTTCAGAAAAGGTATACCTATTCCTTCTAGAGCAAGGTGTGAGGTCCCTGGCCCTCAGGCCCGTTCTGGCGCGGACGGGCGCAGAAGGGTTTGCCTTCGGCGCGCCAGCGGGCGCCCACTGCGCGCAGCCGCTGCGCGGCCGTGTTGCTGCCCTCATTTATCCCCCCTTGATCAGATGAAGGCAGATCAATTAGACCGCTAACCGCGGTCCCTGCCAGGGAAACAGGAAGTGGGCTCTAACAGGCCCAGACTTCCTGGAAAACGGGTCCACAAAAACTAAAAAGGACCCTCGGCGAAAATGTGCTCCCCAACAGCCCTCAGGAGAGCGTCAGCAAGGTAAAGAAAATGCCAATTAAAATATTTAGCTAAAGTGTAAAGTGCACGTTGAAGTAAAAGGTATCTGTCTAGAAAGAGCCTAAAAACCGGCCCTTCGGTATTTTAAAAGTGAGTAGAACACAGATTCAATTCTAACAGTAATTACAATCGCAAAATGAAGCAAATGTTAGATAAAATTGATAAAAGCAGTAATAAAAAAACGGACACGCGCTCACCTCATTCTGCACGGCCGTGTTGCTGCCCTCATTTATCCCCCCTTGATCAGATGAAGGCTGATCAACTAGACCGCTAACTGCGGTCCCTGCCAGGGAAACAGGAAGTGGGCTCTAACAAGCCCAGACTTCCTGGAAAACGGGTCATAAAAACTAAAAAGGACCCTCGGCGAAAATGTGCTCCCCAACAGCCCTCAGGAGAGCGTCAGCAAGGTAAAGAAAATGACAAATTAAAATATTTAGCTAAAGTATAAAGTGCACATTGAAGTAAAAAGTATCTGTCTAGAAAGAGCCTAAAAACTGGCCCCTCTGTATTTTAAAAGTGAGTAGAACACAGATTAAATTCTGACAGTAATTACAATCGCAAAATTAAGCAAATGTTAGATAAAATTGATAAAAGCGTAATAAAAACACGGACACGTGCTCACCTCATTCTCCACCCCAGCGGCTGTTACCGCCGTGGCAGTCGGAGTGGTAAATTGGTGGGTTGGCTTCAGCCAACCCGCCAATATCATAATATGGCGGTAAGTACCTCCAGCCTGTTGGCAGTACTTACTGCCATATTATCACCGACCGCGAGGGTCGTAATGACCCCCTTATTTGTCTAAAACTAACAGGATTTATTATAACATTAAAATCTAACCTAGACACTAAACTAACCTACACTAATGTATCTAAACTTACCCCTACAGCTATCTATCCTAACCTAAACTTATCTTAATCATTTAACGCCACACACTAAACATTGTCCCTCCACCCAACCTTAAGACACTAGATATGAGTAGGACAACATAAACTAAGGCTACACGTATACTATCCTAACCTACATCTAAACAAGTATATATTTTTTGTGATTTTTTAAAAATAGTTTTTTAGAAACATAGAACCCTATACATAACCCCCACCGACCCCCAAAACAAAAAAAACAATAATTAAAGCCACCCCCAACTATACTTACTCTATCCTACAATTAACTTAATCTATTTAACTAACCTATCACTACCCACCTAATACCCACTAAAACTGAGAACAATATGAAACAGGAGAAGGGAAGGAACTAGGAGGCTGTGCAGCAACATATTCAGAGCTTCTTCAGCTTCTTCTTACAGAACCTCAGCAACCTATGATTCCTTGCATTGTTCTTCTCTAGCTGGTCCAACCTTGCCAATATGGCCAGGTATGTGCTCAGCATCCACATTCTATACATATGTGATGTGAACAAGCTCACTCACAATTATCATGATGGATAGATCATGTTGGTAAACCTGATCACATATAGTTTGCTACAATCCGTAGACATGCCCCACATACATCTGGAGCAGCATTGCATTCTCATTGTATACTCAACTGACTGTTGGCTAACACAATAAGGCTAGTTGCACGGCTGCTGCCTCACTTAAGATCTGAAGAATAGTGAGGCACTGGTCCTGCAAGTGTCTCCTACACAAATCCCCTGGAGACCTGAATACATGTACATCATGCTGTGTTATGTGCTGGTGCAGGCACAGATGCAGGCCTGCCCTGTACTCTCAGCAGGGCTGTGTTACAACTTCAGTGCAGAGCAATGCTGCTGATGTTGGCATATACCTGTGATGCATCAAATATGTGGCACGTAGTAATCACACAACAACATGCACAGATTTGACTGCAAGACATATGTATATGTCTCAGATAGATATGTATACCAATAAATGGGGACAGGATACTGGCCATTGGTTGATATATTCACTCTTGTAGTTGATCTATGTGATGAAGCAGCCAACCGCTCAGTTGCTTGCCTATTTCCATACACATACCACCAACACATACCTCCATCATGTGTGTGCCATATGTTACATATGGCACCCCATGGGGTAACGTCAGGACACTGATGTTAGGAACCCTGCCAGTATGGTTGAGCTTGGCATGTTTGGCACCATACATGAATATGCTGCATGTGCAAAGTGGAAATTGACTACTTGATGACAGGGGAACAGTCATGTAATCAACCAGCCTTAGGCAGATATATAGGTTGACTCCAATGTAGGAATAGTGTAACCAAGTTGATGTTGAGTCTACATTTGTTGGGTGCCACCTACAGAAGGAATACAGAGCTTCCATTCCTCAGGTCTGGTTCTTCTGTCATATGGCACCAGCCTTTCACACTGCCACAATGCTTGCACTAAAATATTTTACATGTGGTTAGGTAGTAGTTTCCTCCATTGGCCACATTACCTATAACAATAATAAGACACAGCTGTAGCATCATGAGGCATTCACTCCTGCTTACATATGTGTAAATGTCATGTCACTATACACATACATGACTCTCAGCACACACATAAACCCATGACTGACAATACTCCTGCATCATGTTTCCCATCACTTCAACTTAACTTACCCCATTCACACAGTTATAATGACCCTTGCACCACTGCACATGTGTGATTGATATCTGAGACTTTATGGAGTATAAGTGATACACAATGTACAAGAGGAATGTGCAAGTAGTCTGCACATGGTGCATAGGTAAGCTCTTTTAAATGCCATTTGCTTAATACACAAATCCTCCTGTCCTGAAAAAACATGCTGTAGTCAACTGTATTTCCCCTGTCATGCTCATTCAAATGAGGATGTTGCAATGCAAAAGGGGTACTTACCAGCTGGTCCACCAATATGAATCACCTGATGATACAGAAGATCTTGCTCTCGTGCTGCCAGGTCTGCCTAACGTTTTTTTATCTACTGGTCGGTGCGCACAACTCCAAAAATCCTGCATAGATGGCAGAGCACCTTGCCCCACCATAGCTTTCGTGCCTCTGTAGGGTATCCCTGGATGACCCGGTGACCAAATCTCAACATCATGGGGAGGTAGTGTTTTACCAGCTTATGAACCCTCCCAGCTCATCTCCACTCACCCTTGGTGCTCTCCCCTTTCCTGACATATTGTAGTTTCCTCCCACTGCAATTACAATAGCCATCCAAAAAATCAAACACTACTCCACCTAACGCCAAATACCCCAACAGACTAGACTACCCCAAGACAACCACCCGAAAATACAATAACAATGTCAGGACAAAAACACTACACAAGACATTGCAAAATAACAAAATGCAAAGGACAGCAACAGGACACAGCACAAAACTCTCAAAAACCACCACTCCTCGATCAGCACCAGCTCCACACACCCTCTCACAATCACAGCCACAAAGACAGTAAATTAAAAGTAAAAGTGAAATCACTGTACCATGTAAGCAGCAGGAAGTCCTGTTTCATCACTTCCTGGGAGTGTGCATCATGTTTTCTGATATACATCTTTTTTTAACGCAAGACGGTCATGGGTGATTTTTCCCCATTAAGGCTGACAAAGCCTGTTGACTTGCTATTGACACGCAGAGGCCTAGCGTCAAATTGTTGAGTAGCTAAATATGGACTATTGGCGTTTCCAATAAAAAATGCTGACACATGACAGGAATGCATGGTATTCCTCCCCATGAAGGCTGACAAGGCCTGTCGACTTGTGATTGTTGCGCAGGGGCCAGGCGTCATTTTTTTTTTAATAGCATAGTGTGTAGTATTGCCGTTTGTGTCAAAACAATTGTCAATTGAAACTACACAATTCTATCTTTCAGCATGGACATATGTTAGCCAAAGTTTTATGGCTGTATAGTCATATCAGTTCCACCTATGTAGCCCTATATGGTAACATATCTGATGATAATTTAAGTCTTCGTATGATCATGTGATACAAATACATGTTCATTATTGGAAAGTAGACAATTGCGCATACTCAAATTCACAATACCAGGCCTGTACCATTGAAGTGGCACGTGTGCTGAGTATTCAGCATATGTGTGCAAGCCACAACATACAATCAACCACAACATTTTGTCATGACTGTTACTTACAATGGCTTACAACTGTGTTGATTGGTTGCATTCAAGCAATGATGGCACCCTGGTCATAATTGCTTCTGTGGGACTTTGTGTGCCCACACAGGCCCATGGTTACATGTTTTGACACAGGTTGATTGTGCTCCACTCAGTTTAGTCCACTGTGCACATGCAATCGAACTCCTGACTGTGTCATGAGTCAATGTCACCTCAGCATGGGAGTTAGGGGGTGTTGGGTGGGAATTTCCCCTCTTCATAATAGCTTTTCAGCAGCGCTATGTGCAGTTCCCTGCAGAAAGACACCTGCACAAATGTGCTCCCATGTCCTGGCATTATTTTTTCCTTTGGGGTACTTGATGTTAGGCTTGCCCTATCATGTACAGGGGACAGGATGATTGTTCATGTAGGACATGTCTCATCATTTGGCATGGTCTGACACAAATGGTTATACATTGTTTGTATTTTCCATGTGCAGCTTGGTTATGGGGTGTATCTCTGGTGTAACTTGTTTAGGTTACCTGACTCAGGGGACAGATGATGTCATCTGTCACTGCCTTCTATCAGAAGAGTATGAGATGGGCAGCTACATCGTTGTTGTTGTTGCAAACATGAATGGGTCATGGACTGACCTAGACATCCTCTGTGAATAAATGTGGAAGATCACATGGTGACATTGTTGTGTTCACCTTCAGTATTGGTCTAAGTGTGTACGCTCTCCAAAATTACTGGCATGTCTTGTTGGAACAGATTTGGTTCTACATTGCTGGCATTCTTTAGCCAGTTTACCCTTTGCACACATCTTGTGCAGCAACATTGTCTAGCCATACATGGACAGGATGCTACATGTGACTTGTGTAGTTTGAAGATCATGTGTAATTTGAAGATGTATACATCTTCTTTTACTGGCTCCGTGATAGTTTCCCTCTCATTTCCAGGCTTTGCTAGGTTACATGACTTCGACACACACATGACAGTACACCAGTGTTAGACCTGACAGCCTTAGGGTGGTCACCCCTAACTTTTTTCCTGACTCCCTCCACTTATGAGATGCTGTTTTTGCTGGTTTTTAGACTCTGCACACTTTACCACTGCTAACCACTGCTAAAGTGCATATGCTCTCTCCCTTTAACCATGGTAACATTGGATCACACCCAATTGGGCTATTTAATTTACCTATAAGTCCCTAATAGAGTACACTATGGGGGTCATTACAACCCTGGCGGACGGTGTTAAAGCTGCGGTAATACCTCAAACAGGCCGGCGGCAAAAAAAAGGGAATTATGACCGTGGCGTAAACCGCCAACAAAGACAGCCACTTTAACACTCTGACTGCCACGGCGGTACAGACAAGCAGCGCGGCGGTCACTGCCAACAGACAGGCGGAATACAAAGTACCGCCCACAGTATTACAACCCGCCAATCCGCCACCTTTTCCGGGGCGGATTCACCGTGGGTAAAAACACGGCGGAAACAGCTCTTGCAATGGGAAAACGCTCACCTCAACACACTCCACGAGGAAGGAGGACACCATGGAGCCCGAACTACAAATACTCCCTGCCCTTGTCTTCCTGCTCGTCTAAGAACACCAGCAGCGGCGGCGCCGAAGACAACGGTCAGTACTGCACCTACGACATAGGGGAGGGGGAGGCAAAAGTCAGGGGGACACACACGCAAAACCCCCATCCCCACCCCCACCCTCGCACATTACAACACACACACCAATGCATTTCCAAACATCACAGTAACAACCCACAACCCCCCCGGAAGAATGCAAAGACAAAAGGAAGTCAGTTCAAACATTGTAATGTATCAAAATACAGTTACCAAATATATACAGATATATATAAACACAATCAAAATATTATACATTACGAGAAGTAGTGCAGGTATGCACATATCAATGTCCGTGCATCACTGGGCCCAAATGCATGGGTGAGGCCCACACTAGATACCTGTCCACAAACGGAGAGAACACTGCAGGGGCATCAGATAGAAATACAACAGGCACCTCAGGGGGAAGGGAAGGGGGGGCACCTCAGCCGGATGAGTGTACCACGCCAGATCCACAACGGGGCTCCATGCCCATTGATGTATCCTGGGGAGTGCAAAGCCACAGTCTCACAAGTCTCTACATTGGGTGGGTTGCCCACTGTACCATCCTGGGGAGTGCAAAGCCACAGTCTCACAAGTCTCTACAGTGGGTGGTTTGCCCACTGCTGTATCCTGGGGAGTGCAAAGCCACAGTCACACAAGTCTCTACAGTGGGTGTACCTTCCTGGGGAGTGCAAAGCCACAGTCTCACAAGTCTCTACAGTGGGTGGTTTGCCCACTGCTGTATCCTGGGGAGTGCAAAGCCACAGTCTCACAAGTCTCTACAGTGGGTGGTTTGCTCACTGTACCATCCTGGGGAGTGCAAAGCCACAGTCTCACAAGTCTCTACAGTGGGTGGTTTGCCCACTGCTGTATCCTGGGGAGTGCAAAGCCACAGTCTCACAAGTCTCTACAGTGGGTGGTTTGCCCACTGTACCATCCTGGGGAGTGCAAAGCCACAGTGTCTCAAGTGGATAACAGTCTCCACTGGTGCCCAGAGTGCTTCATCCTGTTAAGGACAGATGGAGTGGATGCATGTCTCCACTGGTTCTGGAGGGGGAATGGTGCCCAGACTGCATCAGGCTCCCTGTGACGGTTCCTGTTCCGTCACTGTCCCAGCTGCACATGGGATAACGATGCTTGATGTGGCAGTTTTTTCCCTGTTCAGCTGTGCTTTGCCCTGTTCAGCGGTGCTTTGCCCTGTTCAGCGGTCTTCACCATGGCGGTCTTTTCCCTGTTCAGCGGTGCTTTGCCGTGGCGGTCTCTGACCTGTTCAGCGGTGCTTTGCCCTGTTCACCGGTGCTTTGCCCTGTTCAGCGGTCTTCACCATGGCGGTCCTTTCCCTGTTCAGCGGTGCTTTGCCATGGCGGTCTCTGACCTGTTCAGCGGTGCTTTGCCCTGTTCAGTGGTTCTTTGCCCTGTCCAGCGGTCTTCACCATGGTGGTCTTTTCCCTGTTCAGCGGTGCTTTGCCATGGTGGTCTCTGACCTGTTCAGCGGTGCTTTGCCCTGTTCAGTGGTGCTTTGCCCTATTCAGCGGTCTTCACCATGGCGGTCTTTTCCCTGTTCAGCGGTGCTTTGCCATGGCGGTCCCTGACCGGTTCAGCGGTGCTTTGCCCTGTTCAGCGGTGCTTTGCCCTGTTCAGCGGTCTTCACCATGGCAGTCCTTTCCCTGTTCAGCGGTGCTTTGCCATGGCGGTCTCTGACCTGTTCAGCGGTGCTTTGCCCTGTTCAGTGGTTCTTTGCCCTGTCCAGAGGTCTTCACCATGGTGGTCTTTTCCCTGTTCAGCGGTGCTTTGCCATGTCGGTCTCTGACCTGTGCATTGGTGTGTGGCATGACGGTCCCTCGTTGTCCAGCGGGGCTGTGGCTGCCGGGGCCCTCCTGGGCACTGACTCCGGCGGTGGTCTCCTGACCAGTGACGATAGTGCTGCCCTCCTGGGCACTGACTCCGGCGGTGGTCTCCTGACCAGTGACGATAGTGCTGCCCTCCTGGGCACTGATCCGGCGGTGGTATCCTGACCAGTGACGATACTGCTGCCCTCCTGGGCAATGACTCTGGCGGTGGTCTCAGGACCAATGACGACAGTGCTGGTGGTGGCGTCCCGGCCTCCGGGGAGGATAGCGCCCTTCTCCGCCGTGCTGCTCTTCCCAGACTGTGCAGACTTCCTCTGGCCCTTCACCACCTTTGGAGGAGTCACAGCTGACTCGGCACTCCCCCTGGGACCCTTGTGAGCAGGTTTTCCGCCAGGAGTCTTCACCCTGTCCCATCGACCACCTTCCAACTTGAGGTGCTTTACAGGGGGTGGACTGGCAGTGCTTTGGCTCCGTGTCACACTGGCTGCCCTGGTGGCCGGTGCACTCCACACACCTTTGACATGCACCACTGGTACTGGACTTTTTTTGGCTGAGGTGCTACTACGGGACCTATCAATTGGAGGGGTGGGCGTGGGGGCAAAGAGGTCAAGGTTGCTGAGGAAGAGTTGCTGACGAAGACTGGGATGGGTAGCTGGAGGGGGTCTGGGAGTGGAGGAAGAGGAGGTGGTTGTAGGAGGTGTAACTTTAGGGGATTTGGGTGCAGGTGCAGGTACTGGAGGCTGTCATGAGGTGGATGGTTGTTGGGTGTGTGAGTGGCCGCATTTGTGTACTTTGGGAGGGGGCATCACAGACACACTGGAAGTGGACACAGGGGACGTGTAAATTTTGGTGGGGGTGGTGAGTGCAGGTGAGCGGGGTGGGTTCTGGGTGTTCTGGTGCGAGTCCTAGTGCCTGTATATGTAGTGCATGCAGGTGAGAGTATAGACGGCACTGGGAGGGAGGAGGGAGACGACGAGGAGGGGGACACAGTGGAGGCAGTGGATGTTGCTGTGTCTGTATGTGGGTGATGCTTGTGTGAGTGCCTGTGGGTTGTGTGGTGCTTATGTTTGCCTGAGCTACTTGTGTGTGTTGAGGTGTATGCATGCTTGTCTGATGGTGTGGTTGGGATAGGCTGGGGTACAGGGGATTGGGTCTGGGAGGAGGAAGTTGGAGGGGGAGGCTAGACACAGGGACAATGGCTGCCATCAGTGCTGAGGCCAGAGAATGCAGGGTTCGATGAAGGGCAGCCTGACCAGAATGAATGCCCTCCAGGAATGCATTACCGTGTTGCAACTCCCTTTCTACACCCTGGATGGCATTCACAATGGTAGACGGCCCAACAGTGAGTGACCTGAGGAGGTCAATGGCCTCCTCACTGAGGGCAGCAGGGGTGACTGGGGCAGGGGCTGAGGTGCCTGGGGCCAAGGTGATGCCCACCCTCCTGGGTGAGCGGGCACCGGGCGAACGCTGAGGGGCTGCTGGGAGGGCGGTGCTGGTAGGGGAGGTGGCGGCTGTACCTGTAGAAGTGGGGGGCACAGATGGTGCCGCCACCACAAGGGAGCTCCCATCGGCGGACGAGTCCGTGTCACTGTTTGGTGATCCTGTGACCGATGTGAAGCTCCCCTCGCCCTCCGTCCCACTGGTGTATTCAGAGTCTGTGGTGTGGCCCTCCATGGCCATGTGGGATGCAGCTCCCTCGTGCTCCGGTGCCACTGTACCTCCGCCTGATGATGCTGATGCACAAAAGAACAGGGAGAGCAGAAAAAGGGGGGGGGACGACAGAAGAAAGACAGGTTGAGTGCATGGCTTTTCGCTACCGTTGGCGGCAAATACAGACACAGCAGCCCCCTGCACTACGCCGTGCTCTTGGCCACTACAGATGCAATTCCTGGGATCTGGACTACATGGCTATGGTGGACATCTGCACACATAGATGCCACAGGGGCATGCATACCTATACTTGGCACTCTACTGAGGTGGGGTGGAGTGACACATGGCCTGCATTATGGAGGGGCATGCCTACGTAACTCGCCCTGGCCTAGGGAAACCCACAGCCCTCCTCCCCCATCCAGACCCCTCCAGCACGCGCAAAGTCCCCAGAATGAGAGTGTACTCACCCCCTTGTGTCTGCTGTGATGCCCTCAAGTGCCCATCCAACTCCGGGTAGGCCACCGCCAGGATCTGGAACATCAGGGGGGTCATGGTGTGACGGGCACCCCTCCCTCGTTGGGAGGCCATCCCCAGATGAGCCTCCGCCGTCTTCTTGCTCCAGCGGCGAATGTCCTCCCATCTTTTCCGGCAGTGGGTGCCCCGTCTCTGGTGGACCCCGAGGGTCCGGTCGTCCTTGGCGATGGCACGCCAAATGACCTTCTTCTGGTGGGCTCTGACCTACATGACATGCACAGGGGAAGAAGAGAAGTCATTATCAACTGCACCGTCGATGTGAGTGGCCCCCATCCCTACCCTTGCCATGTGGCACATGCATTCACACTCCTTGATGTTCCCTGAACTCTGCCCCCTTCCAACTCACATCCAGCCCTCTCCACCCAGGCATAGCCCATACAACGTGCTCCCTGTGTACTTACCTGTTGGTCTGGAGGACCGTAGAGTAGCGTGTACTGGGGGAGGACCCCGTCGACTAGCTTTTCCAACTCCTGAGCAGTGAAGGCAGGGGCCCTTCCCCCAGACGCAGCAGCCATTGTCTCTTCCAGACCGAGGTCACAGCAGCACTTGCAGTGTAGGTCCTCTCCTGTCAAAGATCAGGTATCGAGTGATTGAACAGATAGAAAATGGCGGTCACGTCTGCGGCGGTGACGTCCGCGGCGGTGCGTGTACCGCCGGCGCACTTCATCATTGGCTCCTGGGACCCATAGGGTCCAATGTTGACCAATGCAGCATTGCGCTGCGGTCTACGACCACCTACCGCGACGGTGTACTACGCCAGCGCAGATACCTCACATCCCATTGTCCCAGTTTAGAGGTCAGGCAGCCGCCATTTCAGGGGCCCACATGGCTTCATGTACTACTGCATCACACATACCTAGGCCTACACTCAACACACATACAGGAACTGTTTTGTGTTTTGTGTAGTGTTCTGTGTATCTGTGGGTACATACCTGGGAATTTGTTGACTCTGTGGTCGCTGGTGTCCTTCCTAGGCACTGTCAGCTGGGACATTTGAGAAGATGGCGGAATCCTCCGGTGTACCGACCGCTGGTGGACCTGTTGACAATGGAGGAGTGACATTTGATCATCACCTACAGGTTTGACCGTGCCACTATCCAGGAACTATGTACCCAGTTGGAGCCAGACCTGATGTCACCAATCCGCCATCCCACTGGAATCCCCCCTGACGTGCAGGTGCTGTCAGTGCTCCATTTCCTTGTAAGTGGGTCTTTTCAGACAACAATGGCCATGGCATGAGGGATGTCCCAGCCTATGTTTTCCAACATGTTGTTCAGAGTGTTGTCTGCCTGCTGAAACACGTAAGGAGCTACATCATTTTCCCTCAGGTGGAGGATTTGGCTACAGTCAAAGGTGACTTCTATGCCCTTAGACATATCCCCAACGTCATAGGTGCTATTGATGGGACCCATGTAGCTCTGGTCCCCCACCACAGGAGTGAACAGGTGTACAGGAACCCGAAGAGTTATCATTCTATGAATGTACAGATGGTATGTTTGGCAGACCAGTACATCTCCCAGGTAAATGCTATGTTCCCTGGCTCTGTGCATGACGCCTACATCCTGCGGAATAGCAGTATCCTGTATGTGATGGGTCAACTCCAGAGGCACCGTGTGTGGCTATTAGGGGATTCTGGTTATCCTAACCTGTCCTGGCTATTGACCCCAGTGAGTAATCTTAGGACCTGGGGTGTCTTTGGTGTGACATGGGGTGGTGTGGGTGATGTGTGGGGTGGTGTGACCTCTCACCCGGACCCACATATCTTTGTATCGTTAGACATGGAAAAGGCTTTTGAATCCATCCATTAGCCTTACATAATGTGTGCCCTACGTAAACTGGGGATTGGGAATACGTTCATTGAATGGCTGGCTTTACTTTATGCTGAACCCTGTGCAGCAGTATGGGTCAATGGCAAGCTGTTGGCAGAATTCCCTATTGGTAGAGGCACTAGACTGGGCTGCCCACTTCCTCCCCTCCTATTTGCCCTTGTTCTGGAACCATTGGCCTTCCAGATCAGTGAAAATCCTGATATGAAATGTTTCAGATCCTCTGACTACCCTTTAGCAGAGGAAAAAAATCTCCTTGTATGCAGATGATATACTCTTATATTTAATCCACCCCTCTATCTCACTCCCTGCCATGTTTCGGACCTTTGAGACATACAGTACCCACTCTGGGTACACCATAAACTGGATAAAATCCATTATCTATTCAAACCAATTGACCTAAACAGATTATGTCACTACCAGTGATTTAGCCGGGCAACTGAAAGTGACAAGAGATGGCTTTAAATACCTGGGTATCTATGCAACACTCAACCCTGTTAGAAGCCTGGCAGATAATATTGGCAGGGCTGTAGCAGATTTTCAAGCAGATGCAAAACGGTGGAAAATGCTCTCCCTTGTGCTGAAGGGCAGATCAGCCCTGATTAAGATGATCACCCTCTCCAAATTTCTTTATGCTCTGCAAAACACTTACCATAAGCTGTCTGATGACCTCTTCACCACGGGTGACAACTCTTGTGGAATGAGAAACATCCCAAAATAAGTCTACAGATGCTGCAAGGAAATTGTTCCAATGGAGGTATTGCTCTACCCGATCTTAGAGCATACTACTTGGCTGCTCACCCGTTGGTCATCAATGACTAGGATTGTGTGGAGGGAGATCATCCTTCATCTTGTGAAAAACACTCTTATTTGCATTATCTTTATGGGGGGGGGGCGGGAGTGGGGCGCTTGCTGCCTGCTACACAGGTGACCATTGAGGTGTGGCGTAAAGCCAATAAACATATAGGGTGGACAGATAAAATCACAAGGGAAACCCCATTGGGGGTGGGTAAGAAATATAAGGAAATAGGAAACCTGAGAGGCTTCCCTTGGTGGGATAACATAGGTATCTCCAAGGTAGTAGTCTTGCTGGTGGGAGGAGATCTTATACCCTTTCCATCGCTTCAACAAGAATACCAGCTCCTAGACATGCAATAATTTAAGTATCTTCAACTGCAACATGAATGGAGAGCGGAAGCAATTCCCACTGACCTCCCGGAATACTCACCCCTAGAAGGCAGGCTACTGAAGGGGGGAAATACCTGAAAAAGCAGTATCGACCATTATTAGAAATGGAGCTTCTGGTTGGCTATGGTATGCCCGTAAGCCAGGCAGAACTCACCCACTCAAGTCAGGGCGAGGGAGTTACACACCCAAGATAACCCCTGCTCACCCCATTTGTAGCTTGGCATGAGCAGTCAGGCCTATCCCAGAGGCAATGTGTTAAGCATTTGCACAACACACACAAAACACGTGACCCCCTATCCCCACCACAAAGGAAACACAACACCAAGTCATATAAAAATAAACTGTATTGTACACAATAACATTAGACGAAACACAGCATGTCAGTAACACCCTGCTAAGCAATCAGCTGTCAGAATGTTACACAATACTGTTACTCTGCAGAGACCAGCAGTAGTCACACATAACACAGAGGTTACTCATTACTCTACAACATAAGCAGTGGTCAGGAAAAACTTTACTATAGAAATGCACTTGTCATGAAAGTATCATAAATTCCCATACCAGGAACATTAGACAACATACGGCAAGTCTTGAAAACATATAAGCAAACAATGCCCATAAAAGGAACATTAGCAAATATATGGGACATCATAGAAAGAAACAGGTTAACATAATATTCCAGCATGACCATAAAAGGAACATCAGGAAAATACAGGCAAGGCAGGAGCAGCAAACATATTCATTTAAATGCAACCAAAAGTACCTGTCTTTTTATGTGCAAGGCACCTCGAGTGCCATGAAGAAAACTGGGGGCCCCCTGCACTCCTCTGTGCTAAAAGGGGGGCTGTTTCTATGTCTGGAGAGAAGGGGTGGCATGCACCCCCTCTGGTTTTATACAGGGGCCCCTCCTGAGGCCCACGCACGAACTAGGGTGCTCATGGACTCTGTCGGCCCTGCGGGGGCCATGACCGACCCTCTGGGGGAAGCAGAGCAGCAGCAAAAGCAGCCAAGAGGTGCGGGGGGGCTCCGATGAGGCTTCCACCCCACCCACATTCCTCACAGTGTGAAAATAGGGGCCTGGTGGGGCGGGGAGCCTCCGATGAGGCCTACTCCCCATCCCTCCTCAGGGAACAGCAAGGGGACTGGTGGGGCGGGGAGCCTCCGATGAGGCTTCCTTCCCCACCCATCCTCGCAAGCGGGCTCGCCCAACCTCAATCTCCTTTGCCTGTATGTTACAGCCCGTCCGGGCGGCAGCAGTGTCTGTACACAATTGAGTGCCTGTTGGTGCCCCGGGGGCGCTCTTCAGAGTGTGCTTTGCCCCGGGCACACCGATTGAGCAAGCTTGCCCCAATTTTCACTTTACTTGTGCCCCGGGGGCACTTTACAGAGGCGTTTTCAACGCGCTAGTCAATTTTGAAACACCCGGGTCATGGCAGTGATTTTGGCCTGGCAACGCACTCTCAAGGTGCGATTAGATAATAAAAGTGTTCTCAAAGTGCTAAACTGGCCACAAAAGGAAGCGCTTTCCAGGCACTCCAGCCGAGGGAAAGGAGGCGCTCTCCAATCACTACGTCATGAAACCTGAAGTGCTCCTCATGCACTTCAGATATGCAGTCACAGGAGTCAGGGGTCACTGCACCCAGCCCCTGGGGGACACAAAAGATAGAACACAGAGCGGCAGGACCCCGCAGCAGCCAGCACAAAGGGGATGCAGACAGTGGCAATTCCTTCAGGTGACCAAGCAGGTCACAGGTCAGCACAGCAGCAGCAGTCCAAAGTGGTTCCTGGTGAGTCCCTCCAGCAGCATTCTGTGTCCAGTTACAAGCATGTTTAAAGTCCAGAGTGTCTCCAAAATGGGGGGAAAAATCCCCTGTACTTATATTCAGTTTTGCAAAGGTTTAACAAAGAGAGGGAGACAAGGTTACAACCACTTACAACTGGTTCTGGGAGTTCCCCCTCTCTCCTCCAGCACTGGCTCCAAACATCAGTTGGGGGTAAACGATCCCTTTGTGTGAGGCCAGGGCACAGCCTTTACAGACGCAAGGGTTCCTGCCTCCCCTTCTCCCAGCCCAGGAAGACCATTAAAAATACAGATGCACTTCTGTGACATCTCCACCCTCCCTGTGTACAGGCTATCCGAAACGTTTGCACAAAACCCAACTGTCACTCTGCCCAGATGTGGATTGGAGTCAAGCTGCAAAACTCCAGAGTCATAAGCACAGAGAAATGCTCACTTTCTAGAAGTGGCATTTCTGTAATGATAATAAATAAAAAAACAGTAAGTAATATTTCTCACTACCATTACAAACATGCCTATGCTACCTCTCATAAATCAGACAATACCCCCTAGACATAAGGCAGGCATTTCCAATGCAATCCTATGAGAAGGCAGCACTCACAGCAGTGAGAAACCAACTAAGCTGTTTGTCACTACCAGGACAGGCCATGCAACCAGGTACATGGCCTTCCTTCTACATCCATAGCACCTTGCCCATAGGGCTAGCCAGGGCCTACTTTATGGGTGACTTACATGTAGTAAAAGAGGAGTTCTGGTTCTGGCAAGTACATTTAGATGCCAGGTCCCTGTGGCAGACAACTGTGCACACAGGCCCTGCACTAGACGGCCTGAGACAGGTTTGAAAGGCTACTTCTGTGGGTGGCGCAAGCAGTGTTGCAGGCCCACTAGTAACATTTAATTTACAGGCCCTGGGTATAGAGATACCACTGTACAAAGAACTCACAGGTAAATTAAATGTGTCAATTAGGTATAAGCCAATCATATCAACTTTTGAAGGGAGAGCATCTGCACTTTAGCACTGATCAGCAGTGATAAAGTGCTCAGAGTCCTAGAGCACACAGCAAGAGGTCAGAAAAAAATAGGAGAAAGAAGGCAAAAAGTCTGGGGAGGAATCTGTAAAAAGTGCCAGGTCCAACAGCCATGTATAAAACTCTCAATAACAATATGCATGACACCCCACAAGAACGTAGGTGCAACTGGGAAGCAGATGTGGGTGAATTAGAGGAGGTAGATTAGGAATCTGCGCTCAGTTTTCCTAGTGAAGAGCTCAGGGCGGGAATTTTTATCACACCGTTTGGAATTGCCCAATGATCATCTGCATGTTGCTGAACAAAAGGCCCAGTTCCTGGCGTCACCAACTCAGAAAGCTATTATAGCACAGAGTTATGATGAAGCCAGTCGGGCAGTCGGGGGAAGGGAATTAGGGTAGTGAGCAGCAGAGAGAGAGATCTGAAAAGAAAAGGTTAGAACAAATATGCACTTACTAATTCATAGCAGTATAACTCATCAATATACTCTTGACAAAATGCGTCTCCGTGATATCAGATGGAGACCCCTTTTGAAGTGAGGACAAAACCCCTTCTTTGAATCATGGAACAAGAACAAACTACAAACTCAGAACCAAGAGATGGCAAGAGCTTTGGACTATGATTATACTCTGAATTTCAATCCTGTAACATCTATGCATTCTCAGCATAAACCTTTGATCATGACCTAGAAAATCTCAAAGAATTAAATATGCTTTTCAAGTATTATGCTTTCCAAAAAACAATGAAAACTATAATTTGCTTATCATTTACCATTTATTTAATTGTTATTAGCCTATCCGGCCTTAACAATAATCACACAATAGATATCAATCCCTCGAACTCAATAAAAATCACATTAAGATAAAAACATCTCAATAAAAGGAACTATGCTTGAATTTTAGATTTAACATGTGCCAAAATGTATCCAATTTACCATGCATTATCGTAAAACCTGATTTGACCATAATTTACATAAAAACTTAACTTATTCTAGAAAAACATTATGAATCTAATATTTAAAATGTCTTATTATGGGACGAGTCATTTGGGGCCTTGCATTGCCTTCCAGCCATTTAATAAAAGACCGAGGCCTAACCCAGTTTACATTGCCCTGCACAGATTTCCCAAGCTAAATAGGTACGGGATAACATAGGCTATTGTGGCTGTGCCAACTGTAGGTGCATTGATAGACGTAATTTCCATGCTTCCAAGATATAAGTTGAGACCTTTGTCACAATGTATTTCTCATCTGAACGCATACATAGCGCTTCCGCCTCCTTGCACTTCCTAACTCCGAAAGTTCTGAAAAGTGGACGAAGGTACAATTTACGGAGTCTGAGCGTAAAGTGACATAGTAAAAGGAAATGGGAAAGTGTTTCCGGACCACCATGAAGACATGGACAACATTCTAAACTACCCGGAGGAGCGGATTGCCATCTGTTGACCACCGCTGTCACTGGTAGTGTGCCCGTACGGAATTTAAAGTAGAGAGCCCTTTTTTCCTCCGGATAAATACTGTCTATGAATATTGCTGGTTTAAGCTCTTGGTTAAACAAAATATACCGCTTGAATAAAGGGCTAAATGACTCGCACATAATCTCTGTCTTTCGCTCCCAATATGCCTTTTTTATGACAGCAAGACTAGGCCTTCCGATTTTTTCAGGATGGAGCCAAAAGTCATCCTGGCCAATAGCAGCCAGGATAGTTGAAATATGTTTGAACCAGGGCAGTTTCCGATGGTTTTGCAGTTTCATGATATCCTTAAGTACGTCTCTGAATGGTTTGAGAGCCTCTTTTGTCCAAATACGGATCCAGTATCTTACTGGAGCCAGAGCGATGTAGTCCTCAACCTTTCTCATCTGTAGATCAATTCTTATTGCGTTCATTGGTGTAGCATTACCTAGACAAAGTAATTGGCGTAAGAATTTGTTCTCGGTTACTTGTATTGATGGAATCTTTCTGAATCCCCAGATCTCTGCGCTGTAAAGTGCTGCGGCTCTTGCTTTTGTTTTGTATGCAAGCAGCGCGGAGCTCACGGAGTGATTGCCTGTAGCCTTTGCAAATCTGAGTACTGCTCCGGCTTGTTGGGCCAAGGAAATTCTGCTTTTGTAGATTTGTGGTTTCCATGTCTGTTTTTCATCTAATCTGCAGCCCAGGTAATCATAGGAGGCCACTCGGGCCAAAGGCTTATTATTTACCCTAAAAGTCGATTGCAACGTCTGTTTTTGGTTGAGAATCATAAACTTTGTTTTCCCCTCATTGATTACCATGCTCCTTGAGGTACAGAAAGATTCGAAGCCCCTAAGTAGACCATGCATTGCTATCTCTGTTCTTGCCAGTAATACGGCGTCATCAGCAAAGAGCAAGATAGGTATACTTTCATTGGCTAGTTTTGGCACGTCCAGATTTAATTCCTTCAAAACTTGACTTACTTTATTTATATAACAATTGAATAAGGTTGGGGCCAAAACGCAGCCTTGTTTTACACCTCGCTCAATTGGAATTTTGGCCGTATAATCATTTCTCGTAGAATATCTGACCCTGGCAGTGTTTCCTGTATGCAATAGAATTAGCAGCCTTAAGATTTTTCCCTGTATGCCCATGTCCGACAATAGCTGCCATAATGTTTGGCGATTTACGCTGTCGAAGGCTGTTTGGAGTTCCACAAAGACCAGGTATAATGGACTGTTTTTAAGGGTGGCGTATTTAGCACAGATCATGTTTAGCTTAAAAAGTTGTTCTGTTGTACTTTGGCCTCTCCTAAAACCAGCTTGGTGTGTTGATATTAAATCTCCGTCCTCTAGCCATTGGTCTAGACGCGACTGAATCAATTTGGCAAAAATCTTTCCAACACTATCAAGCAGTGAGATAGGTCTATAATTGCTCACCATGTCCCGAGGCCCTTTTTTGTGAATTGGAACGATTATTGATTCCTTCCAAGAAGGAGGGATTACCTCGTAATGCCAAACACTGTTGAATAGACGGGCTAGAGCAGGTAACCATAACGTTAGCTGGTTACGGTAAGCGTCTGAAGGGATGCCATCTGGGCCTGCAGCCTTATGCAGCTTTTGAAGGAGGATAACTTGTTTAATCTCTTTTTCACTAAATTCCGGTATTAACTTCATTGCACGTGGAATGACGTGGGCTACTTGCGTGGAACTTGTGCTGGAAAATTCGTTAGAGACTAGTACATTCTGGGTTCCGTTTACCAATCTAAAAAGACAATTTGAAGATGCTGCGTGGGTCTTTTGAAGAGGAGATACTTTGCTTGATCTTTGATTTCTGCCTCCCAGCCCTTGAGTGAGGATGTTTGAGTTAATGGTCATCCCTGGTTCTGTCTTGGCCGCTTCCTGATACAAGGCAGTAAAGTGCTTTACCCAAAGTTGAGGGTTAATATTCAGTTCTAGGTTTTTCGGGGGGCCTTCGCATCCCCACCTGACTATCTCCCAAAACTTTTTGGAGTTCCCTGCCGTTATTGCTTGCAGTAAAGTTTTCCAAAGTTTATGTGGAAATATCTTCCTTTTGTATCTTAATAATTTTTTGTACTGTTGCCTAAATCCATGAAAATGTTGCTTGTTGGAATCATTCAAGTGCCGGTTCTTCAGTGCTTGTGATAAGGTCTTTTTTAGCTTTAAACACTCTTCATCGAACCAGCCCTCCATCATTTTAGGGTTGATTTGAGGATGCTTGATCTTTTCCTTTTTTGTTTGCAGTAGCAAATTATTAAAGTTATGCAGGAGGGGTATAGCGTCATTATCTGATGGGTTTAAGAACGTGCTAAGTGATGACAACCAGGTTTGGCTGGGAACACTCATATAAGGTTCATCCTCATTTGACCTTAATATGTTTTTCCTGTTTGGTCTCATAGTTATTGTTAGGCTATTTCCGTTAAATGGAGACTCCGCCTTCCCTGGGCTCGTGTCCGGATGGACTATCTCCATTAGCAGTGGGTCGTGATCACTCTCGATTCTGTCCCTTATTTCCATATCGATGACGTAATGCCAGGCTTCGATGTTTATTGCCATATAGTCAATTATGCTTTGCCTTTTTCCAGTTCGAAAGGTAGATTTAAAGGTTTTATCTGACTTTGTTCTCCCATTTAATGTGCGAAGTCCTCCTTCTATTAATGCTTCAAAGATTAATTCTCCTTTCTTGGAGTCATTACAACGTTGGATAAGAGGCGTTGGGATATTCCAAGCATAATCTTCCTCTGCTACTTGTTCGTCCCAGAGGATAGAATGAGGTTTAGTGTTGAAGTCACCACATATCAATAAAAAGGTTTTACAAGGTTGGAGAGAGCGATTGTTCATGTGACCTGGTATTAGGTTCCTCCGATCCATAGTTCTTTTGTTTAGGATATGTTCTTTAAGGAGCCGCACCCCTGGCGTAACTTGAGCCCGGCTGATAGGTGGGAAGTACACATTTACTATTTCAAGTGACCATTCCTCGTATTTGACTGCGAGCGTCTAGATTCCCTTGCTTTGTACGGTGTGAGTTACTACGGAGTTCCTCAGTAATGAAGTTCTAATCCAAATACTCAGACCTCCCGAGGGTCTTCCTTTTTTTTGCTTAATTGCAGGTGAGTGGAAGGTGGCGAACCCATCTAGGTCAATAGCATGTGTAGATCAAGTTTCTTGGAAGCAGCTGATGTCTTGTTTTTTAATGAATTCAACCCAGTCTTTATCTTCCATTTTGTTTTTTAAACCTGCTATGTTCCAGGTTAGAATTTTTAATATGGGACTGGTTTTATTTTTTATGTTCGAGTTATCCATTTTTTGCTACGAGCTTTTAAATGATTGCTCTTTGCAATTCTGTAACTGTGGGGAATTACCCCTACTGTTTCTAGGAGAATTAGCTACCAGGCAGATTGCTTATCTCCAAAAATACTTTCACATTCACAACTATAAAGGCCTGAAAGTTTTTACTCATTGAACTTGAAGAGCTTTGTTCCTTATGCCAGATAGCGCTTTCATTTATTTCATCTGAAGCGCTACACTCCGCTCGTTATGCTAAGGGGCGCCTTACTCATGTGGTCTGGATCACTTTGATTGTTGTGCCAAGGGCTTTTATACATGTGGATTGAAGCACTTTGATTGCTGTGCTAAGGGCGCTTTCCTCATGTGGACTGAAGCACTTTGATTACTGTGCCAAGGGCGCTTTACTCATGTGAACTGAATCGCTTTAATTGCTGTGCCAAGGGCGCTTTACTCGTGTGGACTGAAGCGCTTTAATTGCTGTGCCAAGGTCGCTTTACTCGTGTAGACTGGAGCGCTTTGATTGCTGTGCCAAGGGTGTTTCACTCATGTGGACTGAAGCACTTTAATTACCGTGCCAAGGCCGATTTCCTCATGTGGAATGAAGCGCTTTAATTACTGTGCCAAGGCCGCTTTCCACATGTGGACTAAAGCGCTTTAATTACCGTGCCAAAGCCGCTTTCCTCATGTGGACTGAAGCGCTTTAATTACCGTGCCAAGGACGATTTCCCCATGTGGACTGAAGCGCTTTGATTATTGTGCTAATGGCGCTTTACATGTGTGTCCTGAAGCGCTTTGCTCGTTGTACTAAGGGGCGCTTTACTTCTGTGCTCTAAAGCGCTTTGATCGTCGCACCAAGGCGGCTTTACTCTGAAAACTGAAAACACTTTGCTCGTTGTGCCAAGGGGCGCTTTGCCTTTTGGAAATACAACTTCCTTCAAGATTTGGCTCATCTAGACCTTACCGCTACGGGTACGACCTACTCGTATCTGAATTCACCATGGAAACAAGGGTACTCCAATTTGCCATCTATCTGCTATGCAGGAAATCTGCTCTTCTTCAGAGGAACCCCTACGAGGTCTGACTGCATCGAAGGCTTCAAAATAGTGAGCAATGTGCTTGTGTGTGGTTGGGCTTTATAGGCCTGCCACACCCCAAGATAGCTGCTGCCTCTAAAAACATGGGAATTGTAGTCCCTTCATGGAATAGCACTGATAAGTGCATCTTGTCCACCAATGTTCTGAACCTGCAGCTCTATGAGCTTTGCCACAGGGCAGACGACACTGATGGCCACCTTTAGAACAAGAGGGGATGACAAGTGATGCGCATAAAGCGCTGCAGAGCCGTGCAGCGGAGTTTCGAGCGGGACCTGGACCGCGCATGGCCTTAGTCCTAAGACTGAGTCTCGTCCTACGCATTCCACACCCACTAACAAAGTCGTGAACGTGCCAACATAAATTTCTCTGGCTGCATCAGAAAGGTTTTCTGGGGATCCCAATAAGATTCAAGTTTTACTCACACAGGTGGAAATACACTTTATGTGCTGTCCCAGTGCTTTTCCGGATCCACAATCTAGAATTGCATTTCTTATATCCCATCTGAATGGTGATGCAGCTACTTGGGCAGTGCCATTAGTCTGATTAGATAGTCCTCTTTTGTATTACTGGCGTTATTTTGTGGAGGAATTTGAAAAGGTATTTGATAGGCACTCAATTACCATGTCTGCAGACAAAGAGTTACTTGAGTTACGCCAAGGATAAAAAGACTTGATAACGTATTTGTTATCCTTCAACCGGTTAGTAGTGGAAGCCGCTTGGCCAGAGGAAAAAAGGTCAGCAGTGTTTTATCAAGGACTAAAAGACGAACTGAAAGACGTTTTGGCCCAAATTGAACCACAACCGAAAACTTGTACTGACTTAATTAATCTAACCCTGCGGCTAGACCATAGACTCACAGAAAGAAAAGGAGTAAGGAAAAATGGGAAAGGCCCAACTGGCGAATGGAAAGGTTTAGATGCCCTCAGTTGTCCTCAGAACATAATATAGAACTAATGGATATCGGAACTATTCGTCCACCTTTGACCCATATGACGAAGAAATGGACAGTGTCTGTACTGTGAAAAAAAGGGTCATTTCGTAAAGTAATGTCAAGTGAAACCCAAAGGTAAACTTTATCCAACACTTGTGGCAAAGAAAAAGATAGTGGTTGCTTTGGAAAATACACAGGAAAACTAAAAATGCCCAAGAAAAAACGAAGGGGACCTCTTGGGCAAATTGACAATCCCTTCAGTGTGTTTTTGTACAAATCGTTATGTCAAACATTTCCAAATTTTTGCACAACTAACTGTACAGGGAAATGTTATACTGTACAAGTTCGAATTGATTCAGGGGCAACAGGAAATTTTGTGGACCAACAAACTGCACTAGACTTGCAAATACCCAATGTCAAGAAAAAGGTTCCTAAAGTTGTTTATGCAGTCGATGGTAGTGAATTGGTCAGGAGGCACCATTACTATGCAAACCTCACTAACGCAAAGGATTTGCAAAAATGATGGGAATCTGAACCACTGTGAGATAATTCGCTTCAATATAATCCAAGCACCCCAATATGGTTTTATCTTAGGAATGCCGTGGTTAATGTTACACAATCCATGCATAGACTGGCGCAACCAGGTTTGCGTTTTTCTTCTTCCTCTTGTTTAAACAAGTGTCTTCAACGAAGAAGAGACAAAGAAAGGAATCCTCAACACTCTATTTCTACTGCAACAGAGAAGAAAATTGATCTGCCACAACAGTATTCAGAACATACTGATGTTTTCTGTGAAAAGAAAGCGAGCTCATTACCACCTCACAGGTCGTACGACTGCCAGATCAATCTTGTACCCGGCGCCAATATATCAAATTGTAGAATCGATGCATTATCAGAGAAAGAAAACCAAGTCCTACGAGAATACCTCAATCAATGCCAATGAGCTAATTAGGCCATCACAATCTCCAGCGGCTTCTCCACTGTTTTTCGTACTAAAAGCCAATGGCGAATTGAGACTTGTATTGACTTTAGAGCGATAAACAAGATTACTGTTAAAAATAAATACCCACTACCCTTCATACCAGTCTTATTAGATCAGGTAAAATCAGCAGTTATTTACACCAAACTTGATTTACGGGGTGCTTATCACCTAGTTCGAATTTGAGAGGGAGATGAGTGGAAAACGGCTTTTAAAACTCGTTATGGTCTCTTTGAGTATCTAGTGATGCCGTTTGGTCTATGTAATGCCCCAGCAGCTTTTCAATATTTCCTAAACGATGTTCTGAGAGAATACCTAGACATCTTTGTCATCGTTTATATTGACGATATATTGATCTATTCAAACTCCGAAGAAATTCATGAATAACATGTAACAAACGTGTTACAAACTCTACGAAACCATAATTTTTTTGCAAATTAAGTAAATGCGAATTTCATACCAAAGAAGTAGAGTTTTTGGGAGTCATTTTAACACCTGACAGCATGCAAATGACTGAAAGAAAAATTCAGGCTGTAGCAGAATGGCCCACACCTAAATCAGTACGTGACATTCAATGTTTTTGGGCTTTGCGAATTTTTACTGACGCTTCATCCATTACTTCTCCCAAAAGGTAGCACCAATCACCAAATTTCTAAGAAAAAGGCCGTCTTCAACTAGTCACAAGAGACAGAGAAGGCATTTCAAGAGTTAAAAAAGGCTTTTACTTCAGCTCCCATTCTAGCTCATCCCAATGAGGAGGAACCATTCATTGTGGAAGCCAATATCTGTTGGGAGCAAAGCACACCATAACTGTATACTCTGACCATTGAAATTTACAAATTATGAGCTCTGCCAGACTACTAACACCCAGGCAACTGAGATGGATGTTATTCTTTGCAGAATTTGATTTCATAGTTAATTTTAGACCAGGAGTAGATAACTGCAAGGCTGATGCATTGTCTAGGCAAGATTCTTCAATCACACATACTGAACAAAAACCCTTGCCTATTATAACGCCTTCAAAAGTGTTGTGTTCAATAGCAGCCGATTTTTTTTTTGATCTCATTCATAATCATTTTCATATCACCAAGTGGCAAGAATTGTTACAACAAGATACCAAAAGGTCCATTCAACAAGGCCTACCTATACACAAATCTCGAGTGTTTCTGCCTACTGAAGAGTTAAGAGAGACAGCTTTTCATTGGTTTCATACTCATCCTCTGGCAGGTCATCCAGGTCCTCAAAAAACACTAGAATTAATTAAAAGGTATTTTTGGTGGCCTACATTTGTTTATGACTTAAAGCAAATGTTGCAATCATGCGAAGTTTGTGCAAGATGCAAAAGTGAACACAGCAAGCCTAAGGGTCTATTGATACCTCTACCCATTCCCAATCATCCATGGGAACATACTGTATTTCTATGGATTTTATTACTAGTCTTCCCCAAGTAAGGCAATATTCAACCATTTTAATGGTGGTAGATAGCCTTACTAAATATGCTCATTTCATTGCATGTAAAGGTCTCCCAACAGCCGACGTTTTAGCAACTATCATCTTTGAAAACATTGTTTGCCTTCATGGACTTCCAAGAGTCATCCTCTCTGATAAAAGGACACCATTTTCTGCACGTTTTGGGCAGCAATGGTGCAAGTCTTCATGAATTGATTCAACTTTATCCACTAATTATCATCTACAAATGGATGGTCAAACAGAGAGACTGAACCAAACTCTAAAACAATGTTTACGATGTTATGCAACAAAGTCTCCAAAAACCTGGCTGGATCTCCTGTGGCTTGCAGAACTGGCTTATAACAACTCTCACCACTCTTCAATAAACTCAACTCCCTTCTATGGTTTATATGGGCGTCATCCGCACATTTTGCCAGTTACGCTACCTGCTTCTACGCAAACCACTCCAGCAGTCATGGATATGTTAACACACATGAAAAGAATACATTCACAACTACAAGCAAATCTACACCAGGTAAAGACAAAATATAAAATGCAGTATGACAAAAAACACCAGCCTGGCCCTCAGTATACAGACAAAGATAGAGTTTGGTTATCAACGAAAAACTTTGTATTAAAAAAAAAAAACAGGTTTCTTCCAAAATTCATAGGGCCCTATGAAGTTCTGCGACAAGTGAACCCTGTAACATATAAACTAAAATTGCCATAGTCCTTGAAAATCCATCCAGAGTTTCAAACTTCACTTCTTAAACCTGCTTCGCCCTCAAGTGTTGCACAACCTGCTCCTCTTCTAGTCCAAGGTCATTGGGAGTATGAGGTGCGAGCTATTTTAGACTCCCGATATCGTGGGTCTTCCCTTTGGTATTTAGGGTCCCGGAAGGGATACGGACCGGAAAACGACTCATGGGAAACTACACGGCATATCCATGCACCGCGCTTGGTGCAATGCTTTCATCTCCTCCACCCTGATAAGCCGGATCCTGGACCGCGCTTGAGAGAGCCGTGTAATGTCAGGAATAAGGCTGTGCGTGGTCCAGGACCCGCCCTGACCTCTGCTTCGTGTCTTTGCGGTGCGTCATGCACACCGCTTGTCATGCCCACTTGCTCCAGAAGTGGTCATCAGCATTGCCTGCCCTGTGGTAAAGCTCATGTAGCTGCAGGGTCAGGACATTGTTGGACAAGATGTATTTATCAATGTCATTCTATGAATGGACTACAACTCCCAAGTTTTTAGAGGCAGCGGCCATCTTTGGGTGTGGCAGGCCTATAAAGCCCAGCCACACCCAAGCACATTGCTCACTATTTTGAAGACTTCGGTGCAGTCGGAACTCGTGGGGAGTTCCTCTGAAGAAAGTGGATTTCCTGCATGGCAGAGTGGTAGAATGTCAGAGTATCCTTGTTTCCATGGTGAATTCAAAAACGAGTAGGTCATACTTGTATCAGTAAGGTCTTGATGAGTCAAATCTTGAAGGGGGTTGTTTACTCCCAAAAATAAAGCACTTCAGGCCAAACGAGTAAAGCGTCCTGGGCACGACAATCAAAGCGCTCAGGCCACACGAGTAAAGGGCCCCTTAGCACAACGAGCAAAGCGCTTCAGGCTAAACGAGTAAAGCGCCCTTGGCACGACAATCAAAGAGCTTCAGGCTAAACGAGTAAAGTGCCCTTGGCATGACAATCAAAGCGCTTCAGGCTAAACATGTAAAGTGCCCTTGGCACAACAATCAAAGCGCTTCAGGCTAAACGAGTAAAGCGCCTTGGCATGACAATCAAAGCGCTGCAGGCTAAATGAGCAAAGCGCCCTTGACGCGACAATCAAATCGCTTCAGGCTAAACGGGTAAAGCACCCTCGGCATGATAATCAAAGCGTTTCAGGCCTCATGAAGAAAGCACACTTGGCACGACAATCAAAGCGCTTCAGGCCACACGAGGAAAGCGCCCTTGGCACGACAATCAAAGAGCTTTAGGCCACACGAGTAAAGCGCCCTTGGCACGACAATCAAAGCGCTTCTGGCCACACGAGTAAAGAGCCCTTGGCACGACAATCTAAGCGCTTCAGGAAAAACAAGTAGAAGCGCCCCTGGCATAATGAGTAAAGCGCTTCATGCATGATGATCAAAGTGCTTCAAGTTCAATTAGTAAAACTTTTCAGGCCTCAGTTGCAAATGTGAAAGCGCTTGAGAAAAGCAAGCTGTAATTTCATTGTTTTTTGGGGAGTACAATATGTGAGATACATATTTAAATCTTTGTGCATTTCTAGGCTGAGATCAAACGTTTATGCTATGAAAGCATAATTGTTACATGGTTAATATTCAGAGTATGATTATAGTCCAAAGCTCTTTCCATCTTTAGGTACAGAGATTGCAGTTCATTCTTGTTCCATGATTCAAAGAAGGGGCTATGCCCAGTTCACAAAGGGTCTCAAGCCGATATCACGGAGATGCTTTTGTTCCAGAGTCTCTTGGTGAGTTTATACTTATGAAAGAGTATATGCATATTTGTCCTAACCATTTTCTTTTCAGATCTCTCTCCCTGCATTTCCCTACCCTAATTCCCTTCCCCCCGCCTGGCTTCATCAATACTCTGCGCTCTGATAGCTTTCTGAGTTGGTGACGCCGGGAGGTGGGCCTTTTGGTCAGCAGTGTGCAGATCCCAAAGAGAGGGCACTGTGACACTTCCAGAGGAGTACAATTAATGCAAATTCTCAATGAAAAGTGTGAATTATATGGGACATGAAATAAGTGTACAGGGATTAAACCAAAAAAAGTTGATTTGGCTACTTGTGTCAAACCTTCACCAAAAAACAAAAAGGGCATGAGATAATTCTTAGGATTTATCAAATTCTACCCCAGATTTTTAGAGAATTCTGAAAGGAAGGCTTATGCTATAAGGCAATTTTTGAAGAATAAGGCAAGATTTGAATGGTCAGCAGAATGCTAAGCGCATTTTTTGTAAAAGGACATCTCTAACACATCACCATTACAAAGAATCTATCCCAGAAATTAAAGCAAAGTGTTGACTGAAGACAGTGGTATAGTTCCGGGGCTGTTCTGACACAACTAGAAGACAATGGTAGAAAGGTTGTCATTGCAGTTTTATCAGTAATCCAGAGATGTGATCACATGACTCCTACAAAGGTACTTACCACTGGAGGCATGTCTGATGTATTTCATAGACTCGTGAGATTTGCTATTAAATTATTGGATTTCATCTATGAAGTACTGTAAGTGGCTGGGGTTAAGAACAGATTGGCAGATTTTCTGAAACAGATTTCCCTCTGAACCAAGGAAGTGTCAATAAATGATTGGGATGAGTATTGCGTGGGAAATATGTGAAACAAGGAGCAGCATGGTGGGAGAAGATCTTATACCCTTTCCATCGCTTCAACAAGAATACCAGCTCCTAGACATGCAATACTTTAAGTATCTTCAACTGCAACATGAATGGAGAGCGGAAGGTAGAGTGGAAGAAGGGGATGTGAATGAATGAGGGTGTGTGTGCTGTGAAGTGTTACATGACAGAACATTGTCTAAAGAAGAGTGACATTGCAAAACTTGTATGTGCATTTTGGTGAGTAAGAACTAAGCTGGCTATTAAATATGACCTTTTCACGATAAGGGGATTATTGATTCCTTCAATTAAAATGAGGAAAGAGTACTACAAAAATGTGATGAAGGTCATTTGGGAAATAAAAAAAAAAACAAGAATAAACTTTAGGGCTTCCACTGGTGGTCGGGACATGATGAAGCTATAGAAAGTAAAGAATATGAGTGTGTGTAGTGTGAAGGCTCATACAAGTTTCAAGTGACATCTAGAGCACTTTGTGCTCTATTAGCACAAAATTGTTTAAGCAGTGGGACACAAGTGGCATGACATTCTAAGTGACATTTAGGACAAATATAGAGCACTGCGCTTACTGATCATTTCTCCTGGTAGCCTGAAGTTGATTTTGTATTCACAGCAGATGTCAAAACTATTCCTAAGGTTTTAGGTCCCAGGCAATTGCTCATAATATCAATGTTCTGCCATGTACTGCCACTATAAATGTGATATGGGCACCTTCAGAGAAGATGCTACATAACCACTGATGCACTTCCACAACTTCTGCTTGTACTTTCACTCTTAGGTAAAATTCCAAAAGAAAGGGCTCTAGGTGAACTGTGTCATTTTCGAGCGGAAAATATATTTCACTCTGCACTTATGTGGTTTTTATTAATTTCCATATAACATTTAGGTTGTACGTGTGCCATTAAACAAAATATTGTTTTTTTCTTTTCAATATAGAGTACTACCAAAACACTTTCAGGATCATCATGTCTGAAATAGTTCAAAACGTTTGGGTGGTTCAAGCAAACCCTGATTTTATTGTTTTGTGTCATGGTTTATACTCACCATGCGCCTCCAGGATTACATGTGAACTGGACATAACATATAGATCCATTGAAGTATGGTGAAATAACTTACAATTGCAATCTACATGTGCCTTTAGTATGTTATGTCTTTCATTGAAGACAGAGAAACTGCAAGTCCCATGATTCCAATGTAGATTAAGAGTTCCCACCTGATGGCAGTATTTTGGAATAAAAGGCCTTTGAACACATCAGCCGATGTGCGTGATTCATGATTTCCGAAGTGGTTCTTGTGTAGGAGGTTTGTGGTTCAAGGAGATGGGAGACAGGGTGGTTGCTGTTTCCCCGTTGCGTTCTTAGAAGACGCACCCAGCTCTTGCGTGGGAGTTGGAGTCTCTCTTTGTGAAGACTGCCATGTTTTGATTGACTCCCAGGTAGGAAACACATTGGCTACGACCATTGACTCCATTGTTACCTTTGTTTCACCATGACAAGTGCGCTCGACACTGTGTACAAGCATTTGGTCATTGTTGGCAGTTTTCTATCCAACAAGGGTTACATTCCAGAGGTGGGGGCTTTTGACTTCCAGGTGCACTGACAGCCCGCTCCCCCCATTTTTAGGTGTCACCTGCACAGTGCTTCCACTGTAGTTTTAAAATCTATTGTATTCAATATAACTCTTCACCCCTTACATCCTGTCCCCTTTCTTTTTATTTGTTCCTGTGCTTGCCACTTACTTTTCCTCCATTTCTATTGGCTGTAGCATACCAATTCCTGTTGTTCCTTGTGTGCTTGCTCCTAATCAGTGTCCTGAGGCCCAAATACTGTTTCACTCACTTTTGGGGAACTTTTTGTTAATGTTTTGCCTGCACAACACTTCCGCTGTGCTAGTGTTTCACTTGCTGACATTTCTGTAAGGAGGCTTAAAAGTGTTTGTTTGCTATCTGTCGCATCAGGTGTCTTTGATTTGTTTTTCTTATTTTTGATTCACCGTAGCTTTCATTTTTATTCCAAGAGGCTTGGGATACAGCGTTCTTCAAGCTTCTTTTTCAGCCCCTAGTGTCCCCCCCCCCATGGGTTGTGCATGTGGCGGCGCCAGAGAGACACTTGAGACAATGCATTGATATTGCTTTTTAAAACTCTCCATTACAATGAAAGTTACAGGTAAAATGCAAATATCTGTCTGTCGGAAGAAGCTAATATAGGCAGCTTAGAGTACTTTTGATGTGGTTTCTTCCTGCAATGCTGGGCTTCCAGCACTACAGTCGGCACGCATGCACTGCCCTCCATGCACCCTTCTGACTGAAATAGCAGTAACATTTGACTGGCAAGGCTTCAGAGGGACAATGATCGATGTTGTGTTTTAACCCCAGATACACATCCTTGGCACTGATGTGCCACTGTAGCCTCACTGTCACCCTTTGGGGAAGCACGATGGATTCAATGCTTAACTAGTGTTTCACTTTACAAGCGTTCACCTTTTCATATAGAAAAAACAACTTGTTTTTCAGTTTTATTTCTCAGGAGAAAAGGCACCCCATCCCCGCCTATCCAACAAGCACATTTGGTGCCTCCCTTGCCGGTACCCTGGAGGGCAGGTGCTACTGGGATTCGGGGAAGAGGGACACCACACTTGCAGGCAAAACTCCAACCACCTGCCAAGATCGCCCAGACAGGCAGGGGCTCTTTCTGGGAGTTGATTGGCCCCAGAGCCCAACGTGTGCATAGAGTCGATCCTCGACTTGCGGAGGGGCTGAACGTTTTCCCATAAATAATAAAAAATGGGGTAAATAACGAGGCCTGTTTTTGCTTTCTCTGTCGCCCAAAGAACACATTCAAATGCGTGGGTTCAGGGTGTGCGCTGTCCATAGAACCTCATTTGTTTTTGATTTAATGGTCTATAATGATGCTCCCTCTTTAATGGGACTTTAGGTTTGCCTCTTAGTTCACTTTTAATGCTGTCAGACATGGTTCTCAATTCATGTATAAAAACTCACTTTTAATTCATCCTTTTCATATAAGCCGATGTATTAAGGTGAAATACTTCTGTGGGTTCAAAGAAATGCAAGTTTTTGATTTTTGAAGACACCGTATCATACCCCCATTGCAGCCCACGAGAGCAGAAGCCACTATGATGTTTGTTGCATGATCGATATGCAGAATAATTTCAGGGCTCGGAGCGTGCATGGACTCCTAGAGCCAGGACAAACGCTTGGCTCGTCTCAACCTGTTGATTCGCTGGCTCGCCCATTTTTTCCTATGCGATTGCAACCCTGGAGCATAGGAGCTGTCTCTTTCCCAGTGGTAAATGACTCGCGATGGACTATGCATCTGGTTGCTGCTCCCTCTGCTTTTGGTGCCACAGGACATGCAAAGAAACTCCCCATGTACACATTCTTTACTTAATCAAAAGGTGGCCAACACCCGGGCATGACACTTTGTGTAAAGTCGTCTGTATTCATTTTAACTGTGCCATTCAGTCGTTATGTAGGTTAATTGTCAGCTAGGGACCTCAAAGGCAGCTCTATAGTATATTTTAAAGTCCTACCTTCTTATATGTATGGTTCAAAGTATGTAGAGAAAAAAGGCAGTGGCAAAGTCAATAGGTCTCGCCTACGAGTTTTGTCAATTCATGACTGAAGGTAAAATAAAGTTCTATGACGTGTCAGACATAGTGATTTTTTTGTTTTTTCTACATTCAGCCATGCTGCAGAACATACACGCCACTGCATTAAAAAAAATGGCTAAAAAATGTTGACCAAGCCAGTAGCTTCCGTAGGCGGACTCTCCATAGACACGTGGGCTGTAGAAGCCAAGTGGTTATCAGCACCTTCATGTTTCATTAGCATTTTACTATTGTAATATGACAATGACAGTTAATGGTAAACCACTAATGGGTTTGAATTCCATTTTGTCTGTAGTATGTATGCTTCTATTTGCAGGCTCAATATTTGTGATTTATACAATTTTGACAGTAGTTTAGCTTCTACCATTGTTCTGACGGCATTTCTTTTCAAATGTTTTTTTAAACGTGTTGTCCGGATTCAGCGCTACATAATGCAAGCACGGGATCACCAGGGTGGATTCATCTATTAAGTCATGCAGTGGCCTCTGCTGCAAAAAACCATTAGAAGCACAAACATGGTTCCTGTTCCCTTTCACAGTAACAGATCTCTTAAGACAATTTGTGAAACACTGGGTAAACTTTCTGCAGTAGCTACGTGTTAGAAATGGGGTCTTTGGTTTGCAGTCAAGCAAGCAAGGACCCTCACTCTAGTCAGGGTAAAAGAAAATCACCCTCAGCTAACTCCTGCTTACCCCCTTGGTAGCTTGGCAAGAGCAGTAGGCTTAACTTCAGAGTGCTAGGTGTAAAGTATTTACACACACACAGTAACTTAATGAAAACACTAGAAAATGACACATCACAGGTTTAGAAACATAGAAAATATTTATTTAAAAAAAACAAGACCAAAATGACAAAAATCCACAATACACAAGTGAAGTTATCAATTAAATAATTAAAAGAGTCTTTATGTAGTTTAAAAAACACACTAACACTGTTAGCGTGAAAATGTACCTTGGGTGCGTCAAAAATAACCCTGCACAGGTGAGTGCGTGTCAAAAAGGGCTTGCGATGTGTCGATTTCACTCACGTGCGAGACCTTGCGTCATTTCTCCTTTTGTCGGGTTGGGCGCGTCATTTCTTCTCTCCGCAGGAGAGCGATGCATCGATCCGGTCAGCACTCTCGGGTCGGGCAGACCTTGCATTGTTTTTACACCCCCAGTGGTGTTTGCGTCAGAAATCCAGCTGCACGATGATCTGAAAACAACGCAGCATGGGTTGTGATCTCCCAGCATCCGTCAGCAATGCTGCTCGTCGTTTCTCCAGGTCCGTGTGTCGATTCTTCGGTCACGTTACAGGTGAGCATAGATTTTCAGTCGCAAAGCCGACAGCGCATCGATTTTTTAGCCACAGATTGGAGTCACGTCAATCTTTTCCTCGCACTGCATTCTGTGCGTGGATTTCTTCCTCTTAGGCCTCCAGCATCTCCTTTTAGGGGCCCAGGAACTGGATGGGCACCACAGGGCAGAGTAGGAGTCTCTCCAGAGACTCCAGGTGTTGGCAGAGAGAAGTCTTTGTCCCTGAGACTTCAAACAACAGGAGGCAAGCTCTAAATCAAGCCCTTGGAGATCTTCACAAGATGGAAGGCACACTAAGTCCAGTCTTTGCCCTCTTACTCTGGCAGAAGCAGCAACTGCAGAATAGCTCCACAAAGCACAGTCACAGTCAGGGCAGCTCTTCAGCTCTTCAGCTCTTCTCCAGGCAGAGATTCCTCTTGGTTTCCAGAAGTGTTCTAATGTCTGTGGTTTTGGGTGCCCTTCTTATACCCAATTTCTCTTTGAAGTAGGCCTACTGCAAAGCAAAGTCTCTTTGGAATGTGAAATCCTGCCTTGCCCAGGCCAGGCCCCAGACACTCACCGGGGGTTGGAGACTGCAGTGTGTAAGGACAGGCACAGCCCTTTCAGGTGTAAGTGACCACTCCTCCCCTCCCTCCTAGCACAGATGGTTCATCAGGAAATGCAGACTACACCCCAGCTCCCTTTGTGTCACTGTCTAGTGTGAAGTGCAACCAGCCCAACAGTCAAACTGACCCAGACAGGGAATCCACAAACAGGCAGAGTTACAGAAGAAAATGCCCACTTTCTAAAAATGGCATTTTCAAACACACAATCTTAAAATCAACTTTACTAAAAGATGTATTTTTAAATTGTGAGCTCAGAGACCCCAAACTCCACATGTCTATCCGCTCCCAAAGGGAATCTACACTTTAATCATATTTAAAGGTAGCCCCCATGTTAAGCTATGAGAGGGACAGGCATTGCAAAAGTGAAAAACGAATTCAGCAATATTTCACTGTCAGGACATATAAAACACATTACTACATGTCCTACCTCAACCATACACTGCACGCTGCCCTTGGGGCTACCTAGGGTCTACCTTAGGGGTGCCTTCCATGTAAGAAAAGGGAAGGTTTAGGCCTGGCAAGTGGATACACTTGCCAAGTCAACTTTACAGTTAAAACTGCACGCACAGAAACTGCAGTGGCAGGTCTGAGACATGATTACAGGGCTACTTATGTGGGTGGCACAACCAGTGCTTCAGTCCCACTAGTAGCATTTGATTTACAGTCCCTGGGCACCTCTAGTGCACTGTACTAGGGACTTACTAATAAATCAAATATGCCAATCATAGATAAGCCACTTACATACATGTTTTGTATAGGAGCACTTGCACATTAGCACTGGTTAGCAGTGGTAAAGTGCCCAGGGTAACAAACAGCAAAATCAGAGTCCAGCACACATCAACAACCTGGGTAACAGAGGCAAAAAGTTAAGGGAGACCACGCCAAGGATGAAAAGTCTAACACTACGTTTACCACTTGTTTCTTTTTTAATTCTACCTCACCCCTTTTACTCACCCTCCCATACCCTGCTGCTCATCATGAACTAAAAATACATTCCCCTTCTCGCATCTTTTCTGTAATTTCTTCCTGGTTTTCGGATGTTGGTTGTCTGTTTCCGTGCCTCCTTGGCTGTCCTCTCCTGCTACTCCGTGTTGCCACATTTATGCCACCTACTGTTTATGGGGCTGGTCCACTTCCCTCTCTGTGGTGCTTCAGGTTCGCATTGTTCATGAATCATACCAGTCTTACCACCCACTGTGTCTTTGTGCCAACAACTAAATGGCTGCCAGTAAGGGAGAAGTGTTGAGGCTGCTATCTTCCTCGTGCAGAAGAGGTCCAACTGTCCAAAAAAGCATAGCTAAAAATGATTTTACTAGATTCCTACATTACAGATGCCCAAATATGTGGTTGCCTTACCTTCCAATTTAAAATTGAAGTGTATATATTTATGCTTGTTCAACAGCTTCGATATGAGCTTCGAGTTAGACTTGGCCAAATCACCAAACGTCCTGACCAAACTGATCAACTGCCATAAACAAAAACAATAATTAATTAATTGGATAAGTGAATCTCAAGAGATCGTCACCAATCACCAATAATCGTTACATTCTCTTCAGTGAAACCCATTGCTTATATTGCTTCTGCTCCACTTGATCACAATAGCCAATGGTTTAAATATAAAACGCCTGATTCCTTGTACATTTACTAGAAATACCACTTGATTAGGTCCAGACGTAGCCAGTGCTTGAAATGGGCAGGTACTTACTGCTTCATAGTTTCAGTAACTTATATTTCGCAACTGTTCACCAAAAAAACTGTTTATTATTAATCCCACAGAGGAACCATTTACCAATGCTTGTCCTTTTTAGGTTTCTACCAAGCGCGGCGAAGTGTGCAATGCGGTTTTCACTTTCGTGCCTTAATCACTTTTTCCTGCAGGTACTTATAGGGAACATATATCTATATAGAAATACTAAACTATTGACCTTTATATTGGTTATCATTTTCTTCAGTTTTCCTACCGGTTTCTCTGCTCACTGTTTCTTTCCTTTTCCCTCGCCTGATCACCCTAAAACTCCGTACGTTATTTGTAAGTGGAATTGGGGCTGTCAAGAGGTTGACCAAATTACACTACGCACTGGTCCCCAGGAGTCCTCTCGCAAGCCAGAGCCTTGGCATTTTGTGCCTCCTCTCTCATCCTCCTGAAATAGGACGCTTTACTGTTCTCTCACCCCAAACTGCCCCGGGGGAACTATTACGGGGTCCTAAGCATCTCTTTAGGTATAAATTTAAATTGTTCCTGTTTTATGCTTACTTACAGACAGAAAGCTGTAACTACCTAGAGATTAACCAGTCAGCACTGATATAACAGGTTGAAAATGAAATGCAAGAACAAACAGATGAACAGTCAAGAATGCATGTGGAACGACGTATCTCATTAGGTTTCCCTCAATAGACACGGGCAGTCGGTTTCAGAGCAATGACGCTTGGATTGGTATAGGCCTGCCTCTGATTTTGACCTGGTATTTTTATGTTGGCTGTTAAAGAAAGATATAATAATTTGCGAGTGCACGATGAGAACGGAAGACAAATTAAATTACATAGAAACACATAAAAAAACAATTTCCCTTCATAGTTATTATTCAGACTTTTTTAAATGTAACTAATAATGACAATCAGAAACTTGTAGGAACCCTGTGCATTTAAGGATTTGACATCCCCTGAAGCATGTGCTAAATTGCATCTAATTATTTTGTAACCACAATAAACGCATAAGTCTCTTCACTAACAGCTAATTAAAGGTGTCAAATTCCATCTATAGGCTATGATGGTTTTATTTCTCAGAGTAAATGACACCCCCCTTTGTGAATTACTGTAATCATTTAATTCTTGCGGAGCTGTAGTCACGTAACACATTGCAGACTATTATTTATGACCTAACAGCCTAATTATTCCCTTTGTAATTTCTTCAAATGTTCATATTGATGGTGTTTAATACCATGTTGAAGTGAAACGAAACGTAAATATATTACATGCTGAACACAATTACCTGTACCGAATAGCAGATGCTTAGCTTTCCAGTATAATAGTAGAATACAAGGATACCTTTTATGATCAAACTGGAAAGTGATAGTTGTCCTGCCCCCCGGAAATGACGTTACATCACTTACCAGGACTTCTGGTGCCCCTGAGACCCGCCCTGGAACTAACGTAGGTGTAGGTGGGTCACGTGGATTGTGACATCATGTGATCACGTGTTAGTCACATGCTAGTGCCCTAGCCACAGCGTCTAGGTCCATGGGCTGTGTAAAATGGGGGCCCTGCTGGTGTGTGCCATGTTTGTGAACCTAAGAGGACAAGTCTGGACATGTCAGACAGTCAGGACCTTGTGGCTGCAGGGTGTCTCATCACAGGGAGGAGCAGTGGAAATGTAAGGTCAAATCCCCACACTGCTGGCTAATCCAAAAATGGAGCTGGTCAAATGCTGCCACAGTCATGCCACATGGCTAGCGTTATGCGTAACTCCTTAATGTATCAGACCCACCAAGGAGAGCAGGTGCCTGCTATGTGTTGTAGAGGATTGCACCCTTTTGTAACATAGAGTACATACAATGAGCCTACTAGAGCCATATTCCAAACCATGAGCCACAGCTGAAATAGATTGTCAGGGCTTTATGAAGAGATACAATCCTCCCACCAAATAGGCGGCCTCCCCAGGTGCCCTGGACACTAACAATAGATATTATCGTACCCTAACTCCTTAGGTGATGGATGAGAATGCACAGCCGGCTGCCCCTAAAGATGGGGGTTCTGACGTTACAGGATTTAAAGAAGACCTCTACCACCAGCCTGAAAAGCTCAGCCTCAAGGATTTGCTGCAACTGATATCCCTTATTAAGGCTGACAGCAGCGGTTGCGAAACCTCGAAAGGCAGATTAAATGTTGTAATCAACCTTATCGACACTGAGGATGATGAAGAAGCTATAGCACCACCAAATTCATTGGTCTATGAAGATATGGGCTTTCAGGAGGACCCTTATCCTGAGGCAGTTGCTGTACAGCCGTAGAGTGTAAACTCCGACACCGCTTACACACCAATGGTTAGTAAAAATAAAAATCTCTATAGACACTTAACGTGTATACACAAATATCACACTTTTAACTAAGAGTTTGTCTTTCTTTTTGTTTGAACCGTAGAAAGCATCCGTAAAAATATATGCACTAGATGGGCTGCTCCAAAGGCTAACAATGTACATTTTTACTTCTTATGGTGTTCCAAACAGTCCGAAAGTATTACAAGCCAGAACAAAGAGTCGCACAAGAAATGTGTTTGCACCTATTATCGCATAGATTTTTAAATGGAAACTCCGAGCGTCCCCTGTGATGCCATATGGCCTGTTCAAGGTTTTGCTGTGACTCTTGTGAACACCTGTGTAAAACGTGACTTTTATAACCTTTGTTATAAAATTAACGATCCACAACAGGAGGCTCCCAAGTGTCTATACGAGTCATACACAGCAAGGACAATTCGCCATATGTATAGTAGGTTAGACCCACACAAGGTATATAAGTTGTTAAGGGTGGTGTACGGGTTGTCCAAGGAAAATAAATATGTCCATGCTGATATGATTAAGGTCTTGGCAGCAGCACTCAATGAGATCCGATTCACGAGTGAGCTATGTTCAAAACTTGAATGTACGCAAGGGATGTGTACCTATTTTGACAGAATATTGATGGAAAGGGTAATAGAAAGACAAACGTGATATTTATTATAAAAATAGAAGAATCGGATCTTTAGCCCCACAAAGGCTATTTAAAAAAAATAAAGAGTCTGAGGGTAGCAGGTCATACCTGTGTTATTTAACGTTACATAATTACTCACTTTTAGGATGAGAATCAGAATGTCGCGGTGCAAGCTGTCTATGAGTTACACCCCAGATACGTATGCATTGCCAGAATTATATATGTGCTGATTAAAGAAAGAATAGCTGAAATACACCCTGTAACTCTGCAGTATCTGAACATATCTGAGCCATCCCCTATGGTGCTGCGTGACATTCCTGAATGTATAACCAGATGGTGTATCAATACGTGGATGCCTACAATGGCTAAATAAATGAACGTGTACAAAGGATGTATGCAGGAGTTAAGACTTTTGCCTCCTACAGCATTACACACAGCTTTGGAGGTTCTGACCGATGATTATTTCACAAATAAGGGTTTTGTATTATCAGGCCTAGAACTGTACGAGCTTATGAATGCTGTTAGTACCCTGAGTGTACAAAGTTATAGGAGGGGTGAGAGGGAAGTCGTGTCTAGAGCTATCGAGTGTATATATGTAAAAATAGCAAAACGTGTGACGCTGAGACCTAGTAGAGGCATGACCCTGTATATAGCATGTATGTGTAGTGAAAAGTCAACATACTGTCCAACAATGCCGCCCATAAGACTGGTAGCTAGAAACTGTAAAGTATGTTTTGTTTATGCTATGTTAATATTCTTTATTTTTAATAATGTGGCCTCCCACAAAACATTTGTCTTTCATTTTATGGATTGTAACAGCAGATAACATGTCTGGTGGCCGAGGTTTAAGGAAGCTTTATTATGATAAAAGTGGCGTTGGTAGCTTTGGGGGTCTCGAAGCACTGTTCAGAAGGGCTCTAGTTGAAAATGAGCTGGTAAACAGAGCACAGTTGAAGACGTGGTTATCTGGGGAAAAGGAGTATTCACTCCATAAGCCCGCCCGGAAGCATTTTCAGAGAAGACCAACATTCTCTAACGTTGAAGTAGATTAGCAATGGCAGGTGGACCTAATCAGTCTTCAAGATATAGCAAAACATAATAACGGTGCTCAATATATATTAGCTGTCATAGATGTTGTAGGAGGCAGGCCTATTTTGTAGTGGGTACCTAATGTACTTACACCTTATACCAGGTCCAGTTATCCCTTATTAGATAAATTTAGTGACTGTCTAGAAGCCAGGCTCTCTAGGGGTAGTGTGGATGAGCAGTCAAGGCCTAACTAGGACACATGCAAAGCTCATGCAGTACTACTGTAGTCACACAATACTCACACACATAAAAGAAAATACTCAGTGTTACAAAAATAAAGGTACTTTATTTTGGTGACACAAATGCCAAAAATACCTTAGAGTCTATAAACCATTAGGAGGTAAATAATATTCATAGTATATACACTAGGATGCAGAAATAACTGTAAAAGAAACTTAGAAAACAGTGCAAATAGTGAAAATCACAATAGTTAGAAATAGGCCTAGGGGGAGCACAAACCATATACGAAAATAGTGGAGTGTGAATGTTGGTTTCCCACTTAGGCAAGTGTAGTATGTAAAAGGGTGCTGGGGTTATTAGAAAACACCAATGGTAAGTAATAGAACCCACCCCAGAGCCCAGGAAAGCAGGAGTGAACCACAGTAACTTTCCTAGAACATACAAGAACACATGATAGACGGTTTTGCAAGAACCAGAAGAGACTGCAAGCCACCAATGATGGATTCCTGGACCTGAAGACCTGTGGAAGAAGGGGAACAAGTCCAAGAAACACGGAAGAGTCCAGCGAGAACAGGAGCTCCTGCTAACCTTGATAAAGGTGCAAAAGAAGAACCACCGGTGAAGAAGAACAGTTAGTACTGCACCCAAGAAGATGGATGCGGGTTCCCGGCTGTTGCAGATGATGTACTACGCTGGATGGATGATTGCAGTATGGTTTGCGTCGCTGGATTCCGCCAACAAGCCTTGGCAGATGCAAAACTTGCAGTTAGCGGATATTGGTGCTGCCCGGGACCAGGAGTGACCTCTACCCAGGAAGGGGGAGACAGAGGGGACTCTCAGCAACTCAGAGTGCCTTCAGAAGACCAGGTAGTGCACACAGGAGTCCCACAGCACTGGGACAAAGAAGGTTCAAAAGGAGGCCCATGCAGCATTAAATAAAGGGATTTCACACTGCCGGAGAACCACCCAGCAGCATGTGCATTGCAGGAAGGAGTGATAGAGGCCAGAGAAGCACAGTGCACGGAGAACTTTGTGGAAGAATGTAAACAAGCCTTGGCAACTGCAAAACACACAGTGCACAGGGGTAGTGTCTTGCGTGGGGAGGCAAGTTCTTACTTCACCAAAGTTGGACAGCTGGACTTCAGGTCCGTTGGGACCACTCCAGGCCACCACTGTGTTGCTGGATCCACACACTTCTTCAGGAGAGGGGACCCGGGCCACTGGTCGTTGCTGCAGAGGGGTGCCTGCTGAATCAGGGAAGTGACTCTTTCACTTCAATGGAGATTCCTTCGATCATCTGGTACAGGCTGAAGACTGGCTGTCCTCTGAGGATACATGACCAGGAAACAGTTGCAGTTGCTGGCAGGAGTTGAAGATACAATGTTGCAGACGTCTTCTTTGCTTCCTTTTTGCAGTTGTAGAGTTCCTGGAGGGTGCAGATGCAGTTTCTTTGGAAAGAAGGTGAAATAAAGAATGTAGAGGATTCCTGCTGCAGTCTTTCAATCCGAATCTGAGGAAACACCCAGGAGAGAGAGCCAAATAGCCCTGAAAGGGAGATTGGTCAGCTAACAGGGAAGCACCTATCAGAGGAGGGTTGTGACATCACCTGCTGGCACTGGCCACACAGATGCTCCCAGAGTGCCCTGCCAACTTCAAATCCAAGATGGCAAAACCAAAGGACACTCTGGAGGAGCTCTGGGCACCACCCCTGGGGTGGTGATGGACAGGGGAGTGGTCACTCCCCTTTCCTTTGTCCAGTTTCACGCCAGAGCAGGGACAGGGGTCCCTGAACTGGTGTAGACTGGATTATGCAAGGAGGGCACCATCTGTGCCCTTCAAATCATTCCCAACTGCTCTGGGAGGCTACCACTTTCATTCCTGTAACACCGATTTCCAAGGGGAGAGGGTGTAACATCCTTTGTTCTGCCTTCCTGGGCTTGAGCTGCTCAAGCAACAGGAGGGCAGAAACGTGTCTATGAGGTTGCAGTAACTGGGGCTGCCGGGAAAACCTCATAAGGATGTAATGGCAGTACTGAGGGTCCTCTAAGGAGCCATCCGGGGGTGCATGGAATCATACAGCCAATGCTTTCAAAAGCCTTGGGGTGTGATTCCAACATGTTTGGTACCAAACATGGCCATATTCGGAGTTACCATTGTGAAGCTGTACATAGGTAGTGACCTATGTATATTGTAAGCATAAAATATTGTCCTCGCACTCACGAAGTCCAGGAAAATGGTTCTGGACAACACGGGGGCACCTCTGCTAGTGCAGGGGTGCCCTCACACACAGGTACTCTGCACCCAGTCTTCAGGGTTGGACGGCCAGGTATATGGGTGACTTATAAGTGAACTTGTGCAGTGTAAATGGCAGTGAAAGGGTGCGTGCACCATTTCACACAGGCTGCAATGGCAGTCCTGGTGAAGCCTTGGTAGGGGCTCCCTATTGGTGGCACAATAAATGCTGCAGCCCAAAAGGATCCACTGGAAACCCAATGCCCTGTGTACCTAGGCACCATATGCTAGGGATTTATAAGGGGTGACCAATATGCTAATTGTGGATGATATACTGGATTACCAGTATCCTAAAACCATGATTTAAGGGAAAGAGAATAACTATTGGGGTCCTGATTAGCAGGATTGCAGTAAACACAGTCAACACACTGACAAACAGACCAAAAGTGGGCGTAGCCATTCTAGAAAGAGGCTACTTTCCTACAAATGTATTGTCCAAGTACGCATATGCAGAAGCCTCATTTGATAAAAGTGGGAACAGTGTGACAGCCGCCTTTAAAGCAATCTTCAGGAAAGGACAACACCTCAAAAACTTCAAACAGATGCTGGAAAAGAGTTTTTAAACAGAACATTTCAGAAATTACTAAAACAGCATAAAGTTAAACATTTTGTAACACACATGGAGGTAAAAGCAGCTGTTATAGAGCGTTTTAACAGAACCTTAAGGTCTAAGATTTGGAGATATTTAAAGGCCTACAACAATTACTGGTACGTGGATGTTCTTCAGGCTTTTATAGACGTTTAAAATGCCACTTACTACCTAACCATCAAAACCACACCCGTAACTGTAATAACAGATAATTTGTTAAAGATGTGGAGAACTGGGTAAGGGATCCGGATCGCCTCAGGTGTAAAGAAGCCTCTTTCAAAAGAAGGCGAATATGTTAGGGTTTCAAAATTAAAAGGGGTCTTTACAAAAGGTTACCAACAGACTTTTAGAGATGAGATATTTATAGTGGAAAGTGTGGAGCTTAAAAAGGATGTATATATTTACAGGCTAAATAGCTTTAATCGGGAAAAGGTGTTTTTTACAAGGAGGAGCTTCGGAAGGTACATGGTGTGTAGGGTTGAAAAGATTCTGAAAAGGAAAGGTAGCGGTGCTAACGAACAGGTTTTTGTCAAATGGTGAGGGTGGCCCAAGAAATGTAACAGTTGGGTGTTGGCAAGTTCTTTGCAGGTTCTGTGAGTACAACGGGGTGTTGTTGTAGATGCCAAGATGGAGTAGCACCATTTTCCTTCACGCTGCCGTCCAACACTTCAAAGCACATGTTCTCTGGCAATCAAATTTCTAATTATACCGTGATAATGGATTAACCCCTAGACCTGAAAGGGGATTTGGAGGTAGCCCTATCAGAAATCCAATACCCCAGAACATGGAATACTTTTTCAATGCTCAAGGCCAAATTTAATATAAAGTGTGAGGAGGACCCTTTGAGCATCTACGCCAGATTTCCTCAAGCTATTACCCAACCATTGCCTCAGTGGTCAATGCCATCAATAAATCTATAGCCAACACTGAAACATATGCGAATATTCATCTAGTGATAGATAACGTTAGACGGAAGGTGTTTCTTAAATCTCCAAATCGCGACACAGTGTTTAACTGTTCAGGTAAATTAATAAGGGTTTTAGGAACAGTGCACCATATCAGAAGTCAAACAGAACTGTACCATTCGTGCCCCGATATTGTTGGAGGTTTCTATAAACTCTACTTGTATAGCGACATCCTAGATAGGGGATAGTTATTCGCCGTTGCTAAGATGGGCCCAGGTGAAGGTTGAAAATAACACATTGGTTAGTATACAATACAATAAACCTGACTACGTATCAATTTCTAAAAAACATTTTGACACCATTACAATCATGATCGATGACGATTAGACTGAACCAGTGACCTTTAAATACAGGAAAGTTATTGTTAAGCTTCATTTAAGACCGTGACAGCGACTATTAACAAGTCATCATGGTGATTATGAAAACATGCGGCGACCCCTCTATGTATAGGGATTATTACAGAAACCAGGCTAAATATAGAGCCCCACCACTGTACTTTCAAGGGATCCCGGTTATGTACGGGCCGGTTTGAGGGGTTTCTTCTGTAATTTGTTCAGAAGACCTATTCCGTTCTTGAGAAGAGGGTGCGAAATTGCAAAAGCACACATCAAAGGGGCTGCTACGAACATTGCACAGGACGTGGTGGGTTTTGTGACGTCTGCGGTTGTCAAACGTATGAATAAGCAACCTCAAGAAGGAGCGGGGTTGGTGTCCAAGTCTCACACACTCGTTAAAAATAAGCGCAGTGCTTTAAAGCGCAGGGGCCTGCCTGCTCCCTATAAAGAAAGATGCAAATCTTCAAAAAGCACTCACAAACAATGATCCGTGAGTCAGAAGAGAGCTTCAACGGAGAAGAAGAGAATATTTTTTAAAAGCTGAACACCCTGCAGACATGGCCCTTGTACATTGTGCATCAGGTGAATGCGCTAAATCAGAATTAGACCTCTTTTCTCTAAAACCAGCGCAGACTAGCATTGAGAACTGTTTTTTCATGGCAGTATCGCCGTTAGCTGCTTTAATGCCTTTGCTGCCGATAGAGTTTTATGTGTCAGGGTCCACGGATGTGTATCTGGATCTCAACAATAAGCTGCTGCACCTCATCTGTAAAACTGTAAAAGCAGATGGTTCCAACATAGCGAACAATGCTACCCCGTCACAACCATGTTTAATCAGGTGGACATCACCCTCAGTGATCATCTTGTCACGCAGAGTGATAACATGTAATTGTACATGGCATACATTGAAAGTATTCTAAATTACAGCTGTGATGCCCTGGACACCCAGCTTTCAGTGGGACTCTTCTACAAAGATACTTACTGCCATTTTGAAGCTAGGGCGCTGGACGGTCACAATCAGGGTTTTGTAAAAAGAACAAACTTCGCCGCCAGCAGTAGACAGTTTGACCTCCTAGGATGCATACATTCGGACATTCTCTACCAAGAGAAACTACTTGTCAATGGTATCAATCTTAAGATCAAACTAACCTGCAACAAGGACTCGTTCTGTCTCAGTGGGGATGCGGAACAGTATAAACTTGTTCCACTGTCTGCCAGTATATTTGTAAAGAGAATGAAAGTGTCACCAGCCATCGGACTGGCTCACGCAGAGGCCCTACAGCTATCAAATGCCAAGTACGCAGTGGAAAGAGCAGCTCTGAAGATATTCAGCATACCAACCTGTACCAGATTAACCCAACAGCAAAATGTATTTCTGGACCAACTACCCAAACGTATTATGATAGATTTGTGAACAATACCGTTTTTAGCGGCCTGTTCACCTCAAACCCTTTCAATTTCAAACACTACAACATCAACTACGCTGTGTACATGCTGAGTTTTAGAACATCTAATTTTATCAGAGAATATCTCGGACTGGTGTCAATAACAGGAAGACATCTGAGGGACCCAGGAGTCATCCTGTCAAGAGAAGGATATGGGGCTGGCTACACTCTTTTAGCTTTCAATCTGATGCCTGACATGGAAGACGGGGATCACTATAATTTGATAAAAAATGGAAATCTATAAGCTGAAATACGTTTTAGTCAACCCCTGGCTACCAATGTGAACATGATTGTATTCACAGTGTTTGACCGAGTCATTCTGGTCAACCACGCCTGAAAGATTATGTTTGAATATCTTTAAAATATTGTACAATGGACATTGTATGGATACACTAGTTCTTAAGCCGACAGAAATAGTTTTTAGATGTTTTCCCAAGTGATGGGCTACCCAAGAAAATGGGTGTAGAAAGACCACGATCGCTAGTCCTTAGCACAGATCTGCATGATAAGGGTGGAACACACTGTGGGGAATGTTTTTGAATATCAACAAGGTTACAGTGTTTGACAGTTCAGCAGCATTCACCGAACATAGCATCTATACAAAACCTGTATTCAAGTATCTAAAGAATGCGGCTGTTAGGGTTGAGTATAACAAGATGTGGGTGCAGGATTCTCTAGCCATCACACGAGGAGAGCACTGTATATATTTTATTAGTAAAATATCCAAAGGTATGATGTTTAGAAATTTTCTAAATCTGTATTCGAACGATCCAGTAAACAATGATAGTATTGTTGTGAAATATGTCAAAGAAAATGCACGGTCTACGTCAAGCTCTGTTCAAATAGAATCTGCTGTTTGTCAAAAGTGTAAGGCCTTGTAATGCATATGTACGTGTAAATTTATATGGCTACAATACGAGAATTTAAGCTCAAAATCAGACTATACATTTTCCTTCTGCCACCAAGACACACATAAAAAAAAAAAGATGACATAAGAGTGATGAAACAGTTAAAAAGTGTTTATTACACATAATTTAAGTACAAGCTTTAAGCAGACAAACATACTAAAGAAAATAAATGATGAAAGAAATCAGTCAATACATTAACCGCTGTAAAACTATACACACAGACATTGCAAAACATATACATAGGATCAAAAGTATCACACATTTAACCACGTTTTCCTTTTTGACAACGTCTTTTTAGTCTCTGAAAGTAGAGGCATTGTGTTCCAAGAGGGGTATAGCCTTGGGATAAATAGGGGCATTGGCACCACAGGGGTGGGTTTTGAAAACAACCGCTGATGGTGTACTTGGCAGACTTTAAGCAGGATTTTTCAAAGTTTCAAGCAGCTGCCGGTGTTAGGCATTACCGATGTGCATAGAAGGAACGTTGAGTTCTGCAGCTGCCTGTAGAAACTGGTCCCAACCTCTAGGCACTTTCTGGAGTGATAGGATTTTGGGGTGTGGGAAGCCTTTGATGAGGTCGTACAGATGAGACCCAAAAATCGGCTGCCCTTTGTAGGGGAATTCACCCTGATCATTCTATGAGGTTAGATCTTTAGAAGTGGCCATTTTACTTAGTAGCATCCTCGCTGCCCCTCTGTACCTCTGACTTATATGTTCTTCAACAAAGATGTCCCAGGATAGAGGTGTTGGGGCAAATGTTGTGGGTGCTGCTGATCCTGAGGCGCTGCGAGGGCTGGTGGTGGTGTATCAGAGTCAGGGGTATATAGTTTCAGTATTTCATTGCTTATGATATTGTAGGAAGTTTTGAAGAGCTCTGGAGTAAAGATCCGTTTGTCGTAAGGTTTTAAATTAGTATGGTTCAAAATGTTTTAAATCTCAGCATTTAGGTGCAGTGTTTAATTTTTTCGTATGTCCCATGCGTCGCCCATAGATGGGCCCAACTCTTCCAGCTGTTGGCACAGTACCAAGTACATCTTTTGGGCATAATCCATCAGTTCTCAGTTAGGAGGTTTGTAATTAAAGGTAGCGCTATGCCCAGGAGCGCTCCTATAAAGCTGGCTGACTGTTTTACAGGTTTCTTCCTAGAAATGAGGGACTCCCTTTTATTACCAAACTTTTTGATAAGGGTGCGCCTCTTCTTCAGCATGCGGAACTGGCTGTCTTATATATGGACATTGCCATTTAGTGTGTTTAGGGGGATTGCTGAAAGAGCTGTCACAAAGTCATCCGAAAATGATCCCAGGTTGGTATTCGTTTGTTGGGGGGCTAGCGGTTACTAGCATTTTAAGAAGAGCTCAATTACAGGGTACACATGCCGACATGGTCAACACCTTACATTATAAGTTTTAGAAAATAAATATTACAAAAGTATTTTTAATGATTCTTCTTACAGACCCAGGGTCTGGTTTTAGGTTTGTAAGCTATGGGGAGATCGGGTTGGAAAATATCAGCAGGTAGTCTGCAGTCTTCTAGAGTCTTGGGTTTTAAGTCTACCAACAGATACCCATGAGGTTTAGTGGTAGCGTCGATAAAGGCTTCTAAGAAAAACTGTGTTTTCGGGGTACATCTGCTTAGCGATGATAGATATTTGTTGTTTGTCCTTGGGGTTTTTAAATAAAACAATGTATGAGGCGCTCACAGTTATAGACCGACTGTTCTTACCCTTGTAAAACAAGTTCTGCACAATTTAGCATATGCTTAGATCACAGCGGTGTGAATATTGGTGTGAATATTGGGTAAAAACGTTTTCTATCTCAGGATGATCCCCGCCCTTGCGCATAAGCACAAAGTTTGTGACGTGTGTAGGTAAGAGTGCATTGTTATTGAGATTGCTAGGTATGCCTTCTATGAATTTGATGTGTTGGAACCTTTCGGATAGTTCCATATAAAGATCTTGGCAGCATGAATGAAGCCATACAATATTGTTGGGGTTTTGGGATAAAACATTGGGAGCCATTTCTAACAACTTCTTCATAAAATAACTTTTACCGCAATTTGAGGGACGTGTTAAAACGCAGGAGAAAGGATGTTGCAAGTGGATGTCCATAGTAGTGGGGATTCGAGAGTCTAATGACCTTTTAATAACCATACGACAGGGTTTTGTAGTCCTCTGTCAGGACCCTTTTATCAAACACTACACGTAAGGTTTTATGTAAAGGTCGGGTTGTGTTTCCCCATCGCTTTTTGGACCACACTATGCTAGGCTGCTGTACAACAATTGTTTTATTATTTTCACAGGTGTCATACATAGTGTATTCAATCACCAGCTCCATAAGACTGTCAAACTTGATTTTGATTGTGTTGTTGACATTTAAGGTGATACCTTTGACTTTCATACACACTGTATTGGTTGAGGTTTTATACAAATAGGTTTTGGGTCCGGATGAGGTGAGCTCCACCATGTGTTCACCCTTTTGTAGTTTGCTGGTCAAATCACCTAGATAATCACCAATGGAGGGTCTTCCTCATCTACTTTTCTCACAAATATAACAGAGTTTGTATCATGATACAAACACCGGTCCTGCAGTTTATCTAGCACTCTGTAAACTCTAAACAGGCATGAGTAGTTGTGAAACATGCTATGAAGATGTTTAAATTGTTAGACATCGTGGGGTACTCTTTAGTGTACTTCCAACACAGAGCTGCGTTCTCTTCATCAATAAACTCACAACTGGACACCTCATAACACAGGACAAAAAGGTCCCTAAACAACTCACCAGGATCTGTTATTATGGTCATGTTTGACAAGTTTTTACGCTGTGTGAATTTCTCCCATAAGGAGTTTAGGCAGAGTTTGGCTAACTACAGGGTTGGCCTTGATGATTTAGAGTCTCAAGTGTATACCCTCTTGAGTGTAGTAGTGATCTATGTATTTTTGCTTAGAGGCCTTATTAACACACCACTCTGAAACCCCCAAAGCCTCCTGTTTGTCTCTTAGACACAGGTTGATATAGTTAGAAAAAAGTTGTGTTGTCGTCCTTTCAAAGTGCCATTTTTCTACTATTTTACTAAGTTGATATCCTTTCTCTAGGGCCTTTTGTACCTCAATGCTACACCACGTACTGGTCAGCATCCTTTACTCTTCATTGTGTCTACACACACTAGTCTCTTTACATTCAGCGCGTGTACAACACAGTGGAAACATTAGCTTACCGTCAACTCTGTACGATAGTATAGGGAAGTAAAGATGGCGGGGAAGGTAGATTTGGCACTAAATGAGCCCAAAGTACTCGCCAATGGGCTTAAAGTCCCTGTATATGATGGTGGGTGAGCTACAGGGCATAACCTTTGCTTGTTCACAGACGGATACAGACTTGTGAAATCATAATAGCGTATTTTCTCACCCTCGACCACAGCCCTCTACAGCTGTATAGAGTTTGTACAACCCCCAAATAAGGCGTGTGGGGCTCCATAGGCTCGGATAACTGGTGACTCTTAATGAAGGACACAAGCTCAACATTCATTGTTAGCATATCTAACCATTCATGCTCCCTAAAAGTTGTCATGACAAAGTCGCACTTTTTAACATATTGCGCCTTCATCAGAGTACGACAGTGTAAGTGCTCAAACTTGGTGCCCAGCAGCCTGTTAAACTCATGGGGTTTGTAACAACGAGGAAACCGTGGTAAAACACCCATTGTATTCAAAGGCCGTTGGCCCACCATTAATTATGGCTTAACCATCAAGGTGATAAGGCCCCAAGTCGTATGCACCACCCTGTAATGCGTGTTGAATGGCTATGTTTTCCTTGTTCAAGATATACATGAGTCATTGGATAGAGAGGGTTGAATAACGCTTCTTTTTACCATTAAAGAGGTCTGGTGGTACTAAGGCGATGCTGTACGTTTTCAAAAACATGTATTTGTATATAGACATACACATGGAGGCCAGCGTGATATTTTGGAAAGGGTATATGTATTCTACAGTCTTTGTCATCTGGGGTGTGTTGTGCTTCAAAACCTTCACCCGTTTGGTCATCTCCACCAACTACATCCCTGAAAAGGTTGCAGGCTTTTCGTCAGATCATTACATCGGCCTAACAGTACGCTTTCAACTTGGTTTGAAAATGAAAGTTATTTTCACAGTTTTCACTGTACCATTGTAGAAAGCTCTCTTTCTCAGCAGGCATCATATAATCGACACCGTAGCTGTCAGGCGGGGGCATGGGACCCTCATAATTCTGTTAGGCCCATGTATTGAAAAACTGGGGGAAATAACCTTTACAACCTGAAAAACCAAAGGCTTTCGGGAATTTACTCAATTTCATGGGTAGAAAATTTTGGATATCGACGAACCTTATTTGAGAAGGCACCACCTTTAACAGAATCAGTCTGGAGCCCTGGGTTATGAGTTCTACAGCCATTTTTTCACCAATCATGGTCTACAACATAAAAGAGGAGTCTTACGCTTTTTTGAGTTATGAGCCATCATAGCATACCCTTTGAATTTTGGCTCCATGAATGTGGTGAGGAAGTGGTTCGTGCACGTGAGCCCTTCAAAACTCCGAGTTGCCATTGGAAGTTAGATGATAAGCATAAATATAATTAGGCTGGTGTACACCTGTCTCCTGTGTCCACTCTATATCAAACACCAGGTAGTCTTCAGTTTTGGTCTGAGGTCACCCTTTAACCATGTAACACTTGTGTTCGTTCCCAGCCTGAAAATACACCTTACACCTGGGACATTTGTAGTCTTCAGTTTTGGTCTGAGGTTGCCCTTTACCCATGTAACACTTGTGTTCTGTCCCAGCCTGAAAATACACCTTACACCTGGGATATTTCATGCATTTACATTTATGAAGTCTGTTGTGTATGCTCAAGCAATTTTGTGAGCGACAAAATAGGTTACACGTGCGACACTGTACCTTCTGCTCAGCGGTCTCAATACACCCGTCCATCTGACACACTTTACAGTGCATTTCACACTGATGAGTTGCCTGTGTGCTGTAGATATGGTCGCAGTGGGGGCACACGTACTTGTCTCCTAGAAAACCCTTCAGGTTGAAAATACCATAAAAGCGATTTACATGATGGAGAACATAAGCAGTCTTGTTTTTTGCACGCTTCCCAGTTGTGAAGTACTTACAGGAACCATTGTGGTAAAGAACTGTTACCGTACCGGCAAAATAGTTCTCAAAAACCCCTACGTCCCCTAAAATGACCATTCTGTTGTGCGGTATTTGAAGAGCCCTATGGGGTTCAGCCGCTCTTGACATAATATGAGCAATGGGCGTAGTATGATCCACCAGTAATCCCACTATGCCAGAAGCCAGACACATGTTGGATGCTCCTGTGTTAAAATTGAGCAACCTTTCTTACCAATGATCTAACTATACAAGATACTCTTTCATTGTCTGGAAACATCACCCTCACCACCCCAGGCAATAAGGGCGATAACTCTAAACGTCCCTTATGCTACTATTTCTGCCTTACTCTGCAATAGGTTACAGAGATTCTCTAGAAATTCCACAGCATCAAACACATCCTGGAGTGTCCTATGTGTGAAAAATGAACTGTCAATACCCTGCCCCTGGAAACACAGTTGGAAGTAATCATTAGGACCCACATCGTGTAACAACCTTGCTTGATGGATGGCTAAAACCCCATGGTCAGAGAAATGTATACGGTCTAGGTTAACAAACCTAAATTCCTCAAAGTGTTCAGTAGCGCTAAACAGTTCTATAGAACAACCTTACCTTCTAACACTTTCTAAAAACACAGGTTTTGAATCCTCAAGTTGAGGTTCGCTGGTGGGCTCCCTTGGATATCATTCTGGGGTAGCCGACTAAGGTTTGGTGTTGGTGTTTTTTGAAGCCTCCTTGTAACACATAGGCCCTCATTATGGCATTGGCGGTAAATCCTGCTTACCACTGCGGTGACGGCCGCCAATATACCACCGCAGCGGCGAATATCTGTTCGCCATATTAGAACACACACACTAAACCAACAGAATACTGCCACAAACACATATCTGCCAGCCCAAAGGTCACTGCAAAAGTGGCAGTACTGTTCTGCTTTCCGGCTCTTATCTCATAACCGAGATTACAGAACCTCTCTGGAATGCACTTCTGAGTTTAAAGAAGACATTTATTGTTCACCACAAGGTTCCTGAGAGATGAAATTAGTAGATTGGAAGCACACGTTCAAAAGTAGTCGCAGCAATGAAAACAAAATATATAGTACTTCTCAGTTGCAATGTACACAGCAAATACATGTGATTATATTATAGCATAACTTCAAAGAAAAGCATAAAAGTCAAAATTCATCACCGTAGGAGCAAGGCTGTAGGGCCTATATTCAGCTTCATCTTTCTGGGGTCTGCAAGTTGATGACTCCGGTCAACTGCGAGAAAGAGATTTTCTACCCAAACGGGAGACAGGCAACTGACGTCTCCGTTCCTGTATGAAGTCAAGCAGATTCAATCTACCCCTGCTGTAGTCCAGAGTCATCCTTAAAAGCAAACTCAGTGTGAGAACCGAAGAAACTTGGAGAGTGGGCAATTCTCCCGAGCTCACTCGTTCTCAGACTGGATTGCGAGGTAAACACAAAATCTACGTGCTCTTATCAGCTAAGGTCTGGTGTGAAAAACACTGCTTGGTCTACCATGTGGAAAAACACAGCATGGAAAAACACAGCTCATCTGCAATGTCTCAACTGCAATGTCTAACCCCATGTTAAAGCCAATAGACAGCTAACCTAAATATCAAATGTAATGTCTAATGTCATGTCAAAGCCAATAGGCAGCTAAACTGAATACAGAATGTAATGGCTAATACCATGTCAAAGCCAATAGGCAGCTAAACTGAATACAGAATGTAATGTCTAATGCCATGTCAAAACCAACAGCCAGCTAAACTGAATACAGAATGTAATGGCTAATGCCATGTCAAAGCCAATAGGCAGCTGACCTGAATACCAAATGTAATGTGCTACTGGTAAACATTGAGCAACTAATATGCGTAGTGGTGAAATACAAAGTCATTGGTCAGACACAAATTAATAGCATCACAGGTACCAACACCCATACCGTTACACCAACAAAACTATGCCCACCACATTATGACCCACGAATCACCACAACTGACATTCAATAGTGGTAAACCATTGGCGGGACACACCGGCGTGCTCAGAATGGACACCCTAATACAAAACAAAACAATATTGCCCCAAACTAAACACACACCTGACACTCATACACAAACACCACACACACCCACCCATAACACTATAAAACACACACCCACATCACACACCACTCTTTATGAATACCAATGAGCGCCACAAGACTAACACGAAGACCACTGAGATAACTACACACACACACCACAAACACCCATACATCCATCACGCACCCCACATTCCACACCTCACCACATCACTCAACACTCTCTACAAAACACACACCACACAACACCCATTTCCAAACAAAGACACCTCTGTTTCTCTAATGAGGAGTTGTGGGTCATGGTCGAGAAAATAGTCAGGATAGAGCCACAGCTGTTTGGAGCACAGGTACAGCAAATATCCATTGCCAGGATGGTGGAGCTATGGCGGAGAATCGTGGACAGGGTGAACGCTGTGGGACAGCATCCAAGAACAGGGGACGACATCAGGAAGAGGTGGAACCACCTACAGGGAGGGTACATTCTGTGGCAGCAAGGTACCAGCTCGCCATCCAGAGGACTGGCGGTGGATCCCCACCTCCTCCCCCTCAGCTCACAGCATGGGAAAAGAAAGTTTTGGCAATACTGCGTCCTGAGGGACTCATTGGAGTAGCCCGAGGACTGGACACTGGTGAGTCAAGATTTACCACTATTCACCCCCCATACCTGCATGCCATCTCACCCCATCACCTTCACTCCCATCACTCCACTCCATCCCACACACTGCACCTACACATATGACTAACCCCAATGCCAAGCCATGCATGCCATACCAATGCATGGACAGCCCTCCCAGCCCTGCATGGAAACCCATCACCAAAGCATGCACAGCATGGAGAACTAACAAGCACACAATACATCACCATACACAAACAAAGATGGCAGAGCAACAGCAACAATAGAGGGGAAGCAAAGGTTGTACAATATGTCACAGACATGAAGCATAATATATCACTTACATCCCCACAGGTGCCACAATAAATGTCATCAGCGAGGAGGTGCCACAACTAACCAGTCCCCCAACAGAAGACGCCCCCAGGGATGACAGTAACTTTGAACTTCAGGATCTGGATGAACTACCTGGCCCATCAGGGACCAATGGTCAGTCGGCCACCCCAGCCAACTCACGGTCCACCACAGAGCCTCCCCCATCAGTATCCAACACCACAGCACCCACCCAACGTCACCACACCTCTGTCCCCAGGACACGTCAATCAGCAGTGTGCCCACCTGTACAGGGACCCCAGTTCACACCTTGCACTCAAGACAGTCGGAGACCTGGGGTCAATGGCAGTGGGCACACCATTCAGGGGACAGAGGCACAGGGGAACAGGGACACTGGGAGGACTGCTGTGTGCCAGGAGAAGGACAGGCCCGGGAAACCAACTCTCCAGGAGGCACTCCCCAATGTCCTGGGGGCTTACCAACAATCCCAGGCCAAGATGGGCCAGATCCTAACCAACATGCAGGAGAACAAGCAGCTACAGGAGATACACCATCAGGAGATAAGGAAAGATTTGCATACTTCCACCATGGTTTCCATATGGTTTCCATATCAGTGGTGCTGGCATATATGGCCAACATCATGATGGAATGGACAGCACACCAGCGGGCCCCTACTACTAGCCAGTCTACTAACCAGCTCACCACTTCCGCTGCAGCTAGTGGGCAGGAGGCCCTGCCACAGGACCCACAGGATACCAGCACCCCTCCTCCTGTAGAAGGTGAACCACCCTGCAAACTATCCCTGCGACCCAGACAGAAGCCAGAGACACTTGCCAAGACCAAGACCACCGCCAGGAAATGAGCTCCTCCTGAATGTCCCCCTTGTGTCCTACCTTATCACCTTGTCCACTTTTAACTGCCTTTGCTCCCCTTCCTATGGCCCCATTGGACACTGGACCTGTGCTACAAACAGACTGAACAATAGCCTGGCCTTTCCTCTTCCATCATCCCATTCCATTGCACTTTTCAGTCAATTATTTGCACTACAATAAACACCCTTGAACACGACCTAAGTGAAAGTGTTTTATGTGATGTAAATGTGAATATATGGAAACAGTTACATCTTGTGCAAATGATCTGAAAACTGTGATAGCATACATTTTAAGACCTCTATCTGTCTGTAGACATCACATCAGTACACTGTTGTCAAATCACCAACATCTGCAAAATGAGAAGCCATAGGTGACAGTAAGTAGAGATGCAGAGGAAGTGAATGCCACCCTGCTACTGCCACAGAGAACACATCAATAATCAGAGGAATGGTCAGTTCCACCGTCTCACCCGTGTGTCATTTGAAGTATTGACGTATAACTGATGTTCTTTTGTCCACATCCTCATCCTCTGCCTCATCATTCTCACTGTCCTCAGGGTCCACTGCTGCCACGGTGGCATTCCCAGTCTCTTCTTCCTTCAGATAAGGCACATGTCATGTGAGAGCCAGGTTGTGCAACATGCAACATGCCACTACTATCTGGCAGACCTTCTAGGGTGAGTAGCACAGGGATCCACCAGTTAGATGGAGGCATTTGAACCTGCCCTTCAGGTGGCTGAAGATCCTCTCAACGATTCTCCTGGTTCGCCCATGTGCATCATTATAACGATTTTCAGCCCCAGTCCTGGCATTCCTCACAGGGGTCAGGAGCCACAATAGGTTTGGGTAGCCAGAGTTACCTGCAAGTACTGAGGGACAAACATTCACCTCACACAATGGTATGGGATCAACACCAGAAGGCATACAGTGACATAAATTGGGTGGGGACTCAGCCTCACCAATTAGCCACACCCTGTGCCTCTGTACTTGTGCCATCACCTGTGGAATGCTGCTATTCCTCAGGATGATGGTGTCATGCACTGACCCAGGATACTTGGCAGTGACGTGGGAGATGTACTGGTCCTCCAGGCACACCATTTGCACATTCAGTGAGTGGAAACTCTTTCGATTCCTGAACACCTGTTCATTCTGGCAGGGGGGACAAACGCAACATGTATACCGTTAATCGCCCCAATAATGTTGGGTATATGTCCCATTGCATAGAATCCTGCCATCACAGTGGCCACATTGTCTACTTGGGGGAAGGCGATGTAGCTGCACATGTGTTTCACTAGGGCAGACAAAACCCTTGTCAGCACGATTGAGAACATTGGCTGTGACATTGCTGCTGCCAAGCCCACTGTCACTTGGAATGAACCAGTTGCCAAGAAGTGGAGCACTGATAGAACCTGCACTAGAGGGGCAATCCCAGTGGGATGACAGATAGCAAATATCAGATCAGGCTCCAATTGAGCACATAGCTCTGTGATCATGGCCTTGTCTCGTCTTTAGGTGAGTATTATATGCCTCTCCTTCAGTGTAGCCAAGTCCACAAGGGGTCTGTACACGGGGGCTTGTCTTGTCCTCCGATTCCCCCGCAGTGGTAGGTATCTAAGGGACACAAGAGTGAGGAGACTGCCACAAGTTAAACAATGGAATCACCACCTCAATGTACATAGAGCAGGAATGTGATGGGACATTGGGAATGGCAATGTATATGCATAAAATGGAGATGACGTAGTTCTCGATTATCTGAATATTGTCCACCACCATAAAATGTCGTCCACCTGTCCTGCATATAGGGACAGGAGGAAGTGAGGTACCTCTGCCGGTGTCGCACGTTATGGGGGAAGGCGGTCTTGCACCGCCGTCCTATTGCTCGTTGGATAACATGGGGCTCTATGGAGTACAGTGGCCAATGGGGATCACTGGCGGTGGTGACGGTATATACCACTGCAGTCGTGACCGCCATTTTCTGTCCATAACCTCACTTGATTCCTGACTTTCCACAGGACAACACCTACACCTATTGTATCCTGCTGTGACCAGTGTCTGGATCCTGCCATGGTCCGTGTGACCAGGGAAAGGGGCCCTGCCTTCACTTCGGAGGAGTTGGAGCGTTTGGTGGATGGGCCTCCAAACCAACAGGCGAGTACACCTTGGGCACAAGGCATGAGACCGGGTTTCATGGAAATGTGTGTGCAAGCATCGTTTCATATGGGGGGTAGTATGTCTGGTGGTAATGTACATGGTGTGCGCTGAGTAATGTGTGTGCCAATGGGGATGGAAGGGGATTTGTGTTACATATGTGTTACAGGCTGGATAGTCTTGTTAATGATGTCCTCGTGTCTGCGTTTCCTCTGCATTTTAGCACCCATCTGAAGAAGGGATTGTGGCGTGCTATCCCCAATGACGTGCGGACCGTGGGGGTCTACAGCAGGTGGAGCACCCACTGAAGGAAGAGGTGGGAGGACCTGTGACGCTGGGCCCTGAAGGCCCAGCTGGGGATGGCCTCCCAGTGAGGGCAGGGTGCCCGTCAGAACCTGAACCCCTGATGGCCCTCATACTGACCGTGGCCTATCCAGAGATAGATGGGCGATTGAGGGCATCACAGCAGCCACAAGGGGGTGAGTACAGTATGCGTTACAACTATGATTGGTAGGTGGCATGGGAACCTGGTGGTGGGTGTCAGTTAGTGGTTGCCCGTTAATGCCAGGTCAGAGAACGCAGCGTGATCCAGCTCAAGGGTAATGGGTGTATTGCTAAATCTGGTAGCATAGCTAGGTTGTATACCATGTCAGACAGGCAGTAGGGGGTCCCAGGAAGAGTGAAGTTGAGGTGTTTGGCTCTCATCTTTCAGTGGTACCTAGCGAATGTAATGCCAGTACAATGCATCGGACACAATTCTGATACCTGTGTGTGACGGTAATGTGTATGCCATATGTGGTGTTGGTGCTGTAATTGACCCAGTGCTCTCTTTCTTTCTATCCCACTTTTTTCTTCTGTCCTCCTGTCCATGTGTGCATTAGCATCATCTGGCGGAGGAGCAGGGGCACTGGTGACAAAAGAGAGCTGCATCCCACAGGACCCAGGAGGCAAAGTCCACCAACCCGGAGGGGACCAGTGGGATTGAGGGCGAGGGGAGCACCACAGCGGAGACAGGAGGTGACATATTGACTCTGATACCTCCTCCCATGAAAGCTACTGGTGGTGGTGGACACCGCTGGGACCACCCCAGCTCCAGGTACAGCCACCACCCCGTACCAGCACTGCCCTCCCAGTAGCCTCTCACTTAGTTGCCCGTGCCCGCTCACCTAGGAGGGGGGGCATCTCCTTCGCCCGAGGCACCTCAGGCCATGCCCCAGTGAGCCCTGCTGCCCTGAGTGTGGAGGTTATTAACCTGATGAGAACCATCTCTGTAGGGTAGTCAACCATTGTGAATGCCTTCCAGGGGGTGGCATCCTAGATGCAGCAATGTAATGCCTTCCTGTAGGGCACTCACAGTGTATTGGTGGCCCAAAAGAGATCGTTCCAGGCTCTGGCCTCCTCTCTGATGGCAGCCATTGTCCCTGTTCCTCCCATCCCCCATCCAACTACCACTTCCCAGTCCCAATCTCCTCAACCCCAACCCATCCCATGCACACATACAGACAAGCATGCACACAAACCATCACTCAAGAGTGGCACAGACAATCACAGGCAGCACACTTCAGGCCACAAGCACTCACAAACAACATCCACTGCCTCCACTGTCTCCCTCTCCTCCTGCTCCCTCACAATCACATCTGCACTCACACCTGCATGCACTGCATCAACGGCCACCACCACTATCACCACACAAAGCAGCACACACACCTTACCTGCAGGCACCTCCACAACATCCATCCACGCGTCCCCCGTGTCCTTTCCTACCCTGTCTGCCCCCACCTCCTAAGAGACACAAACACACACACACACAGACACCCAACAGCCATACACCTCACATCAACACACTGCCCATGCACCTGCACCCACGTCCAGCAGACGTAGACCTCCGACAACCACTCCCTCAACCTCCATTCCCATTCCTCCTCCCTCATCCCGCCCCACCATCCCTAAGAAGCTTTTCCTTGTCCAGCTTGACCTCTTCCCTCCCCCTCCATCTCCCTGTACTGCCCGTAAGAGCAAGGTCACAACGACCCAGCCCAGCACCTCAGCCAAATAGTCGACAGGGACAGTGGAGGCACCTCCTAGTCATGGAGGCAAGAGAGGGAAGGATCCCACTTCACCAACCAGGAAAGGGAAGGATCCCACTCCACCAGCCAAGAAAGGGAAGGATCCCACTCCACCAACTAAGAGGGGAAAGAGCCCCTCCCCCAGCCACAGTGGTCAAGGTGCCATCACCTCAGGCTGGGACACAGCAGCCCTCGACTCAGGCTGGGACACAGCAGCCCTCACCTCAGGCTGGGACATAGCAACCCTCAACTCAAGCTGGGACACAGCAGCCCTCACCTCCAGTAGAGGGCATGTAGGCCACCCCCAGAGACTGTTGTACAAGGAGCCCCCTCCAGAACCAGTGGCCAAGTACCCCACCTCAGAGACTGTGACCTTGCACTCCCCAGCTAATTGTTATGGGCATAAAGCCCCCTCCAGAACCAGTGGGCAAGTCCCCCACCTCAGAGACTGTGACCTTGCACTCCCCAGCTAATTGTTATGGGCATGGAACACCCTCTGGAACCAATGGGAAAGTCCCCACCTCAGAGACTGTGACCTTGCGGTCCCCAGCTAATTGTTATGGGCATGGAGCCCCCTCCAGGACCAGTGGACACGTCCCCCAACTCAGCTGAGTTGTCCCCCATCCCCATTCCCCTGTAAGTGCCTGGCTATTCCCACCATGATGCCCCTGCATACTGTAGAGCGGGTTACATCAGGGAAAGAGTTGGGGCTTGGACTGTGCCCTATGTCCATGTGAGCCTTTTGTACTTTGGACTGGCCATTGACCCTTTCCTCACAGTGACTCATGTGTATTTTGTCACATTGACAATATGGTGGCTATTTTAATCCAATTACACTTTCTGTTCTGGAATACTGTAGTCCTTGTATTATTATGACATGTGTCCTGTGACATTGGTTTTCCTCTGCAGCTGGTTGTGTGTATGGTGTGTGTGTGTGTGTGTGAGTGGTGTGTGTTGTGCGTGTGTGTGTCACTCTCCTTTTCCTCCCTCCCTCCCTTGTGTGCTAGGTGGCTGTACTCACTGTCATCGTCTTCGTCGGCGTTGGTGTTCCAGGTGGAGCATGGCGTAGAAGAGCATCAGGAAGACTTGCAGTTCTGGTTCCATGGCGGCCTTGTTCTTCTCTTTGTCTCTGAGGGTGAGTCTTTGGTCTTCTGTGTTCTATTTCAGCTAGGCTTTTGATGGTGTTGGTACTGCTCTGGAAATCCTGGCAGTGTGCTGTGTCATAATATGGTGGGCGGTGCCTTGTCTTCCATCTGGCTGTTGATGGGTACCGCCGTGATCAGTGGTGTTTACATTCTGGCAGTTGGTTTGGTACATTGCCTGTCTATGGGAGTTATCACTGCCATGTTCATAATTTGGCGGTGTTACCGCCACTTTATCACTCACCGCCAATGTCATAATGACCACCATAGTTTGGCTTTCTATAATTTCCTTGATATATGCCTATGGCGTCTAGCGCTACTAGCCCACTTCTGTTTGTTAAAAACCCAGCTGTTTTTAGGTAACCGCCCACATCCTAATACCTGGTGTTGTATTTACGGGCTGTGTGCTTGCAACTTTACCTACTACAGCAATCGGTAAGGACCCTTCAAGGTTTTGGGGTGCTACCAGTCTCTTGCTTTTGTTCGCGTGTAAGAACCGTAGAGACTTAGGCCCTTATTACAACCCTGGCGGTCGGTGTAAAAGCGTCGGGAAAACAGGCCGCGGGAAAAAAAATGGGATCACGACCACAGCGGAAACTGCCAAGACAGACAGCCACTTTAACACTTCAACCGCCACGGGGGTAGCAACAAACACCACGGCAGTAACTTCCATCAGACAGGCAGAAGACAATGTACCACCCACCACATCAAACCCGCCTATCCGCCAGCTTTTCTGGAGCAATACCAACACCATCAAAAGCACAGCGGAAACAAGACTTGGAAGGGAAACCACTCACCGCTCGACACAAACGAAGAACCAGGACACCATGGAGCCCGAGCTGCAGGTCCTGCCTATGCTGGGCTACCTCCTCATCTACCAGGAATACGAAAGGCGGCTGCAACGACCACAGTGAGTACTGCACCTAGTGCACAGGAGAGGAAAAAGAGAGTGACACACACACACGCAACACCCCCACCCCTACCCTAACCCACAACACCATACACAAAAACACATGCATCAACATTACATTCACACCCCGTAACCCCCTGGAAGAACGCAAGGACAAAAGGAATAGAGTTAAATCAGTGATATTTTAGAAAGAAGCAGATGTACGTAATAAGTAGAAAAACAGTATTTACAAAAATATACAATATGTACATAAGGCTGTACATTGTCCATTCAAAATGTCCGCGGGCCACTGGGCCAAAAATAATGGGCCAAGCCCACACTTGACTCCTGCTTCAATACAGAGAGAACACTGCAGGGGCATCAGGTTGAAAACACACAGGCACCTCAGCCGGAAGATGGAATAACGCCACTGCTCCTCGAGGGGGCTCCATGCCCACTGCTTGGTCCTGGGGTGTGAAACACCACAGTCTCTCAAGTCTCCCAAGTGGGTGGGTTGCCCACTGCTTGGTCCTAGGGAGTGCAAAGCCAAAGTCTCTCAAGTCTCTCAAGTGAGTGGTTTGCCCATTGCTTGGCCCTGGGGAGTGTAAACCCACAGTCTCTCTAGCGGGTGCCTTTCTCCACTGGTTCTGGAGGTGGCTTTGTGGCCAGTGTGCTTCATCCTGCCAAGGACTGGGTGAGTGGATGCATATCTCCACTGGTTCTGGAGGGGGCCTTGTGCCCAGTGATGCAACATTTGCGGTGTGGCAGTTCACAGTCCCTCACCTGGGTGTCTGAGGCATGAGATTTGCAGGGACCAGGTTGCATGATAGTCCATGGAGGCAGGGGTAGACTCCATCCTGCGGCGGCTAAGGCTGCAAACTTGTGGTAGTGCCGGTGCTGCCAGTGGTGGTGGGAGGCCCCAGCCCTTCTCCTGCAGCCTCAGACGGCTGACCACTGGGGCTGCTGCTACTAATAGTAGTGGTGCTTGCGGTGGTGCAGGTGGCAGTGCAGGTGGCGGTGCTTGTAGTGGTGCTAGCCGCAGTGCAGGTGGCGGTGCTGGCGGTTGTGCTGGTAGCCACCAGGCCTTCACCTACAGCCTCCAATGGCTGAAGTGCCTTGCAGGTGTTTTCTGCCCCTTCCTCACCTTGGCAGATGGTGGTGTCACCTTGGGTCTGGCAGCTGGAGTCTTTGAGCTGACCTTGCTGGGTGGTTGGTGCTCCTTCCCCTTGCTGCATGCTGTCCCCCTCTTCACCTTGGCAGGTGGCGGAATGGTTTTGTCCTTGGTAGGTGTTGGTGGCACACTAGCTGGGCTGACAGGTGCCCCCCCTTGAGCCTCTCTTAGCTGCAGGAACCAAAGCGGACGTCACCTTGGTGGCTGAGGTGCTGGGCTGGGTCCAGACACCCTGGACTGGCGGGGAGTAAAGGGGGGGAGGGATAGGGAAGAGGTCAATGTTTGTCAAAGCTTCTTAGAGACACTGGGGCAGGAAGAGGGAGAGGGTTTGGGAGTGGAGGAAGAGGGAGTGGTTGTAGGAGGTCTCTGTCTGCTGTGTTTAGGTGCAGGTGCATGGGCTGGATGCTGTTGTAAGGTGGATGGTGGGTGGGTGCTTGCGCTTGTGCACTTTGGGAGGAGGGGTCACAAACACACTGGTAGAGGACAAAGGGGACGTTTGCATGGAGGTGGAGGTGGTGACTGCCAGTGAGGGGTGTGTTGTGATGGGCATGCTGGTCATGGAGGTAGTAGATGAGGATGTAGTGCATGCAGGTGTGAGTGGAGATGCTACTGGGAGGGAGGTGGATGACAAGGAGGAGGGGACACAGTTGAGGCAGTGGATGTTGGTGTGTCTGCATGGGGATGGTGCTTATGTGAGTGCCTGTGAGATGAATTGTGGTGCTTGTGTTTGCCTGAGTCACTTTTGTGTGTTGATTTTGGTGTATGCTGGTCTGAAGCTGCGCTTGTGATAGGCTGGGGTTGAGGGGATTGGAACTTGGTTAGAGGAAGTTGGAGGGGGGAGGCTAGAGACAGGGACAAGGGCTGCCATCAGGGAGGAAGCCAGAGCCTGAAATGCTCTCTCTTGGGCCGCCATGCCAGAATGAATGCACTCTAGGTATGCATTTGTTTGTTGCAAATGCCTCGCAACACCCTGGAAGGCATTCAGAATGGTTGACTGCCCAACACTGAGGGATCTCAGGAGGTCAATAGCCTCGTCACTGAGGGCAGCAGGGCTGACTGGAGCAGGGTCTGAGGTGCCTGGGGCGAAGGAGATGCCCACCCTCCTGGGTGAGCGGGCACGGGAAACACACTGAGGGGCTGCTGGGAGGGCGGTGTTGGTAGGGAGGGTGGCAGCTGTACCACCACCGCCAGGGAGCATCCATCGGAGGAGGAGTCGCTGTCTGTGGTGTCCCCTCCTATCCCGTCGTGGAGCTCCCCTTGCCCTCCGTCCCAATGGTGCCCTCACTGTGGATGGATTCAGCCTCCAGGCCGATGAGGTACAATGCCTACCGCCATTACTTGCACACCTGAAACCCACAGGACCCTGCTCAGTAGTAGATGCCCACTAACACCATTCGGGTAGGAGTGCTTCAGATCCTGCCCAAAAAGGGCCCTACCCTGCTATCTTTGCCCTGAGGGCCCTAGGGGCACCCACAGCCCACATCCCCCACCCAGGTAACCCTTAATGCGTGCAATGCCAGGATTCAGAATCTGTACTCACCCCTTGTGGCTGCTGTGATGCCTTTGAACGCCCATCCAACTCCCTATTTGCCACCGCCAGGATGCGGAACATCAGGGATTCATGGATACTGATACTGTGGGAGTATTTCTGTTGGCGTAACAGTTTGGGTTTTGGTACCGCCAGTTTATCACTGGCCTTTGGTCTGGCGGACTTGTGTGGGTGTCTGTGTAGTGGCGGATTTCTCGGTGTGGGTCACAATACCCGTAGCGGAATACCGCTGCTGTCACAGTATGTTGGCAGCCGTCAGCACGGCAGTAAGCGGCATTTACCGCCAGGGTTGTAATGAGGGCCTTAGTGAGTATATCAAGGGTTTTGTTTTTATATTTAGACCTCTGGACACCCTTATTACAAAAAGTGGGTCTTACACTCCTTCGGGTGCCCCGCCGGCCTAGTCATGCTGGTTTATTGTTTATGTCTACAGCAGCTGCTACACAAGATTGGACCACCTCCCTTCTACACCTTACCAGCCTCTGGATTAACGCTCTCTGGGTGGGTCTGGAGGACCCGGTATCGCGCCCCACCTCCCCAGTTTTAAGGTCTTGCGGTTCAGTCTGGATTTTCGTTTTCTAACGGCCTGCTGTTTTGCATCTTACCCTGGGCCACCTCTGCCTCAGTATGACTGATAACATGAATAACCTCTTTCTGAATGGGAGGGTCAGGACGGGTCAAAAAAATGGGGCCCCAATGCGAACACCCGGGTGCTTTGGAGGCCTAATCCTTACTGGACGGGGTTCCAAAACTTTGAATTTGTGACCCACTACTGCCTATACTGCTGTCAGGGTATGTTAAGGAGGAGGGGGAAGACCAATGCACAAATGCACTTGATATAGGGCTGGTGGGGTTGTACGCCCCCGGGAGTGTAATTGATGACATGAGATATGGGGAAGTTAAATGGTGGTCGTAATAACTCAAGGCCTCTGAGGCATAGAAAGCACTGGGGCAAGGATCAGGTGATTGAGGTACGGATGATTGCAGCCCTTCAGGGGCCGTGCTAGAAGGCCCACTGTGCATTGCTGCGGCTGTTGCTTCAGAACTCTCTACCACACACTGCTAGTGCCCTGAGACGTCCAATACATCCAGAATAAGGGTCCTCTATGGGGGATAATTTTCCAAATGTTTGTCCAGAAGATTAGGAGGGGTAGTAATACAGGGTGTTGGTGCTAGGTCACCGCCATGCACATGTATATGAGACTACTCAAAAGTTAAGCATTTAGACTGCTGCAGATTATGTGGAACAGTCTGAGGCATAACTGTATTTTTAAAAGACAAGTCTAAAAGCAATTATTGTAGCTCAGGGGACGCCTGGTTCATCTTGTGGTTCTTTATTTTAGGTCTGTTGCACTGGTTATTGTCCCAATCATGGTTCTACACAGTACCAGGGGTTGTGTGCCTGAGGGTGTAAGCGCTCCACTGTCAGCGTGTCCAAACACTTGCACATGTGGAGTTCCTGTAGAAGTGTTCACGGTACTGGGCATAGCCTTTGTTATTGCTGGAGTGGTGTAGTTAAGTGCTGTACCTGGTCTATTGCAGCTGTCTGCACAGCCGGCGCATGGTTTGTCCAGGTGCCACGCAATGATCAAGGTTGCTGCTGAAGTCTTTGTGTTTTGAAGGGCCACTGCGTTGTCCTTTAAAGGCGTTGACATCCGCTTAGCCTTACGGGTGCCTCCTCCAGAACTCTTTTGTGATGACTCTACGATGTAAAGATAACAAAATACATTTTAGGTGTTGCTATAACTGCTATATACTAGAGGAGAAAGACAATAAGGTTAGTATTCATTTGGCTCTACAGTTTCTAAAATGCACCTGCTGTGTTCCGTTGTGAGGGTCCTTCTTTATAGGTGGGCCTTTCTTAGGCGATGTAGACTCCCTTTTGTGGACTGCCTTTTTAGCGTCCCCTACCACCTTCTGCATCACTGGCATGTGGCCCGTTTGTGCCACCTTGGGGTCTGGAGAAAAGAAGAATAAATGTCACATTTACAATATAATACACTGGCTCTGCAGTCTCTCTGAGGGTACCATCTACCATATTTTTTATGGGGATTTTTGATGTTTTCACAGCATTTACACAAGGACTCATTTTATATACCTGCAAAAGCTGTATCCTAAGACAGTATGCCTGGGCCATCATGAGCCTGGAGGAATTGTTGTAGAGTACCCACTGCCAACTGTAGTTCAGCATAAAAGCCTGCAAAAGCACACAAACATATGAAAACATTAATGGAAGGTTCTGACAAGGTTCACTGAACTATAAATCTCTAGATACACATACCTTGTTGCAAGGCATCCATTTCATCTGGGAACAACATTAGCTCTTGGGGATCCTGCATACAGAAGAGGCAAAAAGGACTTTCAGCCCCTAATGCTTTTTACTCTACATTCATAATTACCTGATTGCCACTCAATTTAAATTACATATTAGTCCTGCATAATATACTGATGAAGCCATAACTCAACAACCTTTAAAAGCATCAAATCCAAGGGACACTGCTGGTGAGTAAAACGCATAAAATAAACATAAAGGTCTAATTACAATCAACCAATCAATCACTGGATTTGTAAAGCGCGCTACATACCCGCGAGGGTCTCAAGGCGCTGGGGAGGGGGGTGCTACAGGTCGAAGAGCCAGGTCTTGAGGAGTCTTCTGAAGGCCAGCAGGTCCTGGGTCTGTCGTAGGATGGCGGGGAGAGTGTTCCAGGTCTTGGCGGCGAGGTAGGAGAAGGATCTGCCGCCGGCGGTGGTTTTTCGGATGCGAGGGACTGTGGCGAGGGCGAGGTTGGCTGAGCGGAGGCTTCGGGTGTGGAAGCTGAGTCGGTTGTTGAGGTAGGTGGGTCCGGTGTTGTGCAGTGCTTTGTGTGCATGGATCAGGAGCTTGAAGGTGATCCTTTTGTTGACGGGGAGCCAGTGCAGGCCTCTCAGGTGGAGTGTGATGTGGCTACGGCGGGGGACATCGAGGATGAGTCGGGCCGAGGCGTTCTGGATGCATTGGAGTGGTGTCAGGAGCTTGTTTGTAGTTCCTGAGTAGAGGGCGTTCCCGTAGTCGAGTCTGTTGGTGATGAGGGCCTGGATAACGGTTTTTCTCGTGTCGAGGGGGATCCATTTGAAGATCCTGCAACGCATACGGAGGGTGTTGAAGCAGGACGCGGAGACGGCGTTGACTTGCCTGGTCATGGAGAGAGTGGAGTCGAGGATGACCCCCAGGTTGCGTGCGTGGTCCGTGGGTTCCGGGGCTGTGCCTAGTGGCGTGTGCCACCAAGAGTCGTCCCAGGCTGATGGGGTGGGTCCGAGAATGAGGACCTCCATCTTGTCTGAGTTCAGCTTCAGTCTGCTGTCCTTCATCCAGTCGGCTACGGCCTTCATTCCTCGGTGGAGGTTAGCTTTGGCAGTGTGGGGAACTTCGGTGAGGGATATGATCAGCTGGGTGTCGTCGGCATAGGAGATGATGTTGAGGTTGTGTTGTCGTGTGACGTGGGCGAGGGGGGCCATGTAGATATTGAACAGTGTCGGGCTGAGGGAGGATCCCTGTGGGATGCCACAGATGATCTCAGTGGTTTTGGAGCGGATGGGTGGGAGACGGACGCTCTGGGTTCTGCCGGAGAGGAAGGATGTGGTCCAGGCTAGGGCCTTCTCTTGGATACCGGCATCATGGAGGCGTGCTGATAGGGAGCGGTGCAGACCGTGTCAAAGGCTGCTGATAGGTCCAGGAGGATGAGGGCGGCTGTTTCTCCTTTGTCCATCAGGGTCCGGATGTCGTCAGTGGCGGCGATGAGGGTGGTCTCGGTACTGTGGTTACTGCGAAAACCGGATTGGGAAGGGTCCAGGATGTTGTTAACTTCGATGTAGCGGGTCAGCTGTTTGTTGACAATCTTCTCGGTCACTTTTGCTGGGAAAGGGAGCAGGGAGATGGGCCGGAAGTTCTTGAGGTCCTTGGGGTCCACCTTGAGCTTCTTCAGAAGGGCGTTGATCTCGGCGTGCTTCCAGCTTTCTGGGAAGGTTGCTGTCTCGAAGGAACAGTTGATTGTTTTCCGGAGGTGGGGCGCGATAGCCGCGCTGGCTTTGTTGAAGACGTGGTGAGGGCAGGGGTCCGATGGGGATCCGGAGTGGATGGAGTTCATGGTTTTGATGGTGTCTTCGTCGCTGACGATGGACCAGGCGGTCAGGCGACTGGTGCGAGTGGTAGTCGCAGGGGTGGGGAACTCGGTGGTGGGTGCGGGGGGGTCGGGGTTGAAGCTGTCGTGGATTTCGGTGATCTTGCAGTGGAAGAAGGTGGCCAGGGAGTCGCACAGGTCTTGAGATGGTGGGATGTCGTTGGTGATGGAGCTGGGGTTGGAGAGTTCTTTCACGGTGCTGAAGAGCTCTTTGGTGTTGTGTGCATTGTTGTCTAGGCGGTTCTTGAAGGCGGTCTTCTTGGCGGTCCTGATGAGTTGATGGTGTCTGCAGGTGGCGCTCTTGAGGGCTGTGTGGTTGTCTGGTGTTCAGTTGTGGAGCCATTTCTTCTCCAGCTTCCGACAGGTGTGCTTGGAAATCCGGAGGTCCTCGGTGAACCAGGCAGCTTTCTTGTTGGTGTGGTTGGTTGTAGAGGTCTTGAGAGGGGCGAGGGTGTTGGCGCAGTCGTTGATCCACTGTGTGAGGTTGGTCGTGGCGGTGTCTGGGTCGGTGGGGTCGGTGGGTGGTCTCAGGGCGAGGGCGGTAGTCAGTTGGTCCTCGGTGACCTTGCCCCAGCAGCGGCGTTGTAGCTGTTGGGTGCGGTGGTGCGTGGTGGGTTTTCTGAAGGTGAAGTGGATGCATCTGTGGTCGGTCCAGTGTGGTTCGGTGGTGTGGTTGAAGGAGACGTGGGGGCTTGCGGAGAACATGGGGTCGAGCGTGTGTCCAGCGGCGTGAGTAGGTGTCGTTACAAGCTGTTTGAGTCCGAGGTTGGCGAGGTTGTCGATCAGGGCGGTGGAGTTGGTGTAGTTGTTGTTCTCGAGGTGGAAGTTCAGATCCCCGAGGAGGATGTAGTCCGTGGAAGCGAGGGCGTGGGTGCTGATGAGGTCGGCGATGGTGTCACTGAACTGTGGGCGGGGTCCGGGAGGTCTGCAGATGAGAGTTCCTCTGAGGATGGTGTTGGGGTCGGTGTGGATCTGGAAGTGCATGTGCTCGGCGGTGGTGAGGGTGTCATCGGTGTTCGTTGAGATTTAGATGGAGTCTTTGTGGATGATGCCGATTCCTCCTCCCACTCCGTTGGTGCGGTCTCTGCGGGAGATCTTGTAGCCCTGTGGGATGGCTATGGCGATGTCTGGTGCTGAGGTGGCGTTCAGCCAGGTCTCCATCAGGAAGGCGACGCCAGGAGCGGTGGAGTCTAGGAGGTCCCACAGTTTGATGGCGTGCTTGCGAGCGGAGTGGGTGTTGAGGAGGATGCAGCGGAGGTGGTTGGGTTCTCTGGCTGGTGGTGTGGAGGGTTGGATGCTGGTGAATCTGCAGTTCCGGCAGGTGAAAGGCCCCTGGGTGCGTTTCGGGGTGGCCCGGTAGCAGGGGTGGTCTTGTCTGGTGTTGAGTGCGTGGAGGGTGCTTGCGTCGTACTGCAGTCTGGCGTTGCGGGGGTGCGGGTTCCAGGGGTTCTGGTGCTGGGTGCGGTCCAGACGCGGACAGGCGCAGACGGGCATGCCTTAGGCGTGCCTTTGGCGCGCCAGCGGCGCGCTCACTGCACGCGCCCACTTCGTGGCCTCCATATGAGGGCAGAGGGAGGGAGGTGCAGCTGGGAGGTGGGAGCGCGACGGCCAATGGGAGTGAAGGGAGCGGGGCAGCAGGGGCTCAGCGGCGAGGGAAAATCCCAGGGAAAACCCGGGGAAAAAACGGCGGGAAAAGACGGCGGGAGAGGGACAACAGAGCACAGGGGTACAGAAAGCAAAACACAGGGGCACAGAATGAAAAAAAGACATATTTTAACACTATTTGCTCAGAAATACAATTGTATAGTTTGAATACATGTTCCACATACTTTCAGAGATACATGCTAATACATCATGTTTCTACTTTGACCTCTGCTAACCACCTTTGAGCCCTGTCTGTCCTTGGAAGTCTTAGGGGCATACATCTGTATTAGGTTTTCATGTCATGTCATCTGTCTGTTTCACACTTTAAAATTGTTTGGACCCTTTATACTTTGACCTGTGCTGATCCATTTGAACCAGGTCCTGGGAAGTCTTGGGACAGACATCTGTTTTAGGTTTTCATGTTATATCATCTGTCTGTTTCAAACTTTATTTTTATTGTGGGGGCATGTTTATACTTTGACATCTGCTAATCACCATTCCTGGGAATTCTGGGGCAAACATCTGTTTTAGGTTTCCATTTCTAAACTGATTATGTGACTCTAACAAAAGCAACATTTGACAAGCCCCCTTTTTGTATTAGCCAGCAGTGTGGAGGTTTGGCCTTACATTTCCACTGCTCCTCCCTGTGAGGAGACACCCACCAGCCATAAGGTCCTGACTGTCTGACATGTCCAGACTTGTCCTCTTAAGTGAAGAAACATGGCATACACGAGCAGGGCCCCCATTTTACACAGCCCATAGCCATAGATACTGTGACTAGGAACCTGGCATGTGACTACGCATGATTACATGGTGTCACAACCCACGTGACCCACATACACCTATGTCAGTATCAGGGTGGGTTCTTAGGGGCACCAGAAGTCCCGGTAATGGATGTGCCATCATTTCTGGGGGGCGGGACAACTGTCACTTTCCAGTTTAATGAGGAAAGGTATCCCTGTATTCTACTTATATTTTAAGCATTTTGTTATTTATTACTAAATTAAACTAAAAAAAAAAACAGCAAAAGAACCCAACTTTTTGTTTTATTTCCCCCCCAAAAAACGAACGGAGAACGTGTGATTTGTACAACAAAACTCTATATGCTGTGGTAATATAAAAGAAACTTCATTCAAACAATTATTTTACTGGAATACACAATGAAAATGCAGTTGTTTAGGTGGCAAAAAGTAAACTTCCCCAAACCTCTCATTTTGCATCTTAGTATAAAGATAACACAAAGTGGGAAAGGCCACAAAGGTGTTATATCCTTAATGTTAATAAACAGAGGTATAATATTAAGATGTATATCACATTCTACTAATATTATTTTTGAGCTGTTGTCAAGAAACAAGCTAAAGTTATTCATGCAATGTACCCTTAATATCCTCTCCGCTTCTTCCTCTGAGCACATTTTTGTATCCCTCTCCTCCTTTCATGTTCATCTAATGTTTCGGATGTAGCTGATTTGCAAGGCCCTTTGAAATAAATCTGAAGTAGTTGTGTGGGTTTGCTTTGGCAAGGGGTGCCAAGGCTCTAAAACTTTATTCTTTAGGCCCCTGCCACTTTTCAATGTTGATATGTCCATGCATTGGCTCAGTACCAGTCACCCCCACATGGATGAACTAAACAAACAGTGTCCACACACTGTCTTGCTTTCATATTAATGCCTGTTTAATTGTTTGGACTGACTTCTGATGGGGTGAACGTGCAGCACTGATTGTTTTTAGGTGTTAGCTGCGAATAATTTCTATGAAGCCCTGAAATGTTATCAACTCTTTTTAGCTTTATTCACTCTGTTATGGTACAATTCACTAAGGCTCTTGGACATCTGAGATCTACCTAGGTGGAAAAAAAAATTGTGAGTCACAAAATCAGTACTATTTGAATTTTATTCTCAGGTTTGCAAATAAAATTTCAAACATTAAAACAGTAATTCATAAAAAATACACAAATAAGTACACACCAAACAACTACTCAAATTACTAAAGCTATAATTATTTTATGTTGAAAAAATATGCAAAAATCGAAACATTTTAATCGTAAGGCTGGCGATGCATCTCTATGACTAACTTTATAATGTTTTTTTCTTTTTAGCAAAGTTGAATCCTCAGGTCAAATTCTAAATTTCCCAAGCGATTTCAGTTTTTTTTCCAGGTACATAAGATCTGAGAAAGCTTTATATATAAATATGTGGTGGGGAAAGGAGGTAAACCCATTAGGGCCTCATCTCTCCATAGCCTCTCTGTCACATGTAATTAATTTGCTTTATAGCACCTCTCATACCATTGCAGGGTGTCAGAGCACTTTACAGAGGAGTACAATGTGTAGGATTCACATGTTATCCATACTAGTAGGTGTTTTCTAAGAGTGCTTGCTGTGGAGAAGCACAGACTCAGGATTCAGCACATAACACAGTGATTAGCGCTGACTTTAGTAAGTGTGTATTTCTACACAAGCAAAACTTTTTTAGCAGCAGAAAGAAAACGAAAGACTGGGAGAAAACAACTTTCTAATTTGTGCCATGCAGTTTGTGTCAGCTCTTTAATGGAAGTTCATAGCTCACTGTGCTAGATTACAATTGTAACTTATGAACTGTACAGTAACAAATTCTCTGTGGCAAAAGCAGTAACCCACTGTGCTATGCACATACAATACTGTTTGCATGATACACATTCTTTGCAGCAGGCATATTACCCATCTAATCTATCTTTGAGTTAAAACTGCCACTAAACAAAATTCCCATCTCTCTCCAGCAGATACATTATTCACTAGAGTTATCTTGATGCTTTTATCTGGGTGTACAAGGAACTTTGCAGTTTTTTTCAAAACTGCTGCACAATAGAAGTAATAAATATAAAAACACGCAAGTGTTTGTTAGAGGCCTGTAACGGGAGTGCCGCCGAACGCAGCTCCCAAACACCTGTCGGGGGAGGAACACAATGGCCCGGGGGCACGAGAGAAAACCTCCCTGCCATGACGTATGACGCTGAGGGCGTCATAAACATCAGAAGAGAAGACGGACGAGAGAGATCGGGAGAAAAGAAGGAGGAGCCGAGAACGCGGGGAAGCCGGAGTGAGGAGATCGCCATCGGAGCATCGGAAGAAGAGAAAGAGACCGCCGTGACCGGAGAGCCGACAACGGAAAGGGAAACCGCCATCACCAGGGGGCCGGAGGAAGAGAAGGACACCGTCGAGGTCGGAGAGTCGGTTGCAGCGAAGGGAAGCACCGCCATCCGAGTGCCCAGGACGGAGGAAGAGACCCAGAAGTCAGGACGCCTCGAAGGAAGGAGGAACCACTGGGCAACTCCCGGCCCAGACGAAGAGAAATCGGGAGATCACCCACGTGCCGGCCGCGCCCCGGGAGGGACGTGGCCCTCCCAGGTACGTCTATACCCTGCCTGGCAGACTCTGTCAGGCTGGCTGACAGGGAAAAGAGGGAGGGGGGGGGAAGAAAGGGAGGACGGGAAGACCTCGTGAAAGAAGGGGACTTACCAGAAAAGGAGAGGGGGACCTAAACTGCTTTAACCCACGGACAGGGACACCACCCGAAAAACCCTAAGAAGAGGAAGAGAAAGGGGTTTTTTTTTTTTTGGAGTAAAAAGGAAATAAGGGCACAATAACCACAGAGTGATACCCACCACCAGCACCAGCCCTACCTAGTCCACACCACCCTACTAACCCTGTTTGAACCCTTGTCTTACCCCTACTTTATTCACTTACCTGATTACTTTTATTTTTCTTTTTCTTTTGGGAATACGGGAGATCGGAGGACGGAAAAACCAGACCGCCTCAAGACGGAACCAAGACACCACCAGAGACTGTAAAACCCAAGCAGGGTTTTGGGGAAATAGAAAATAGGGCTAATCTTGTGGAAAGAAACAAGAGAGAATTGGCCAACTTTAAATAAAACAGTTATTATTCCCTCAAATAGTGGTGCCAGTCGCATTCTTCCAATATCTTACATCATTCCGATAACGAACCCATTTACAAGGCCCTAGCTGGAGAAGTACCTTCCTCCAGGCCCAGGCCCACAGACCCCCTAGGAATCTGTCACGGACCCGTGGGGGGGTCAATGGACCACAGGTTGGAAACCACTGGTCCATATCCTGGTGGATTTTCCAAATTCATAAATGCAGGAGCAGAGGTGGGAGTGTGGGAACATGGGTTTTCCAGGTGAGTGAACATACATATTGAAACAGCACAAAAAAACTCTTGCATTTCTGTGTGTTTGCATATCATTGACAAATAGATTTCCTCCATGCAAACACATAATAAACTAACTGTTCCACTCCAGGTCAAGAATTGATGGGTGAAGGGGGCTAAAGAAGAGCCTCCCTGCAGAGTGGAAAAAATACATTTGTAAATGCATATTGCAGCATCAATTACTTTCACACAATTTTCTATCCAGCAAATGTTTTGAAAGAGTTTAGTTAATTTTAGTTTAGTAGAATTTAGTTAATTGAGTTACCCGTAAGGATGCTTGGCCACCATTCGTTTCCTGAGGAGAATTTGGTGAATCCCAAAAATTCAGAAATCTACTCCAAATGTAGGAGGAAGCACATTGTTGTAGATTTTTTGCTGGACTTTCTGAAGGCCTGATTATGAATTTGGCTTTTGCACCTCCGTACTGCCGCAGTGGCGGTCCCAAGAAGACCGCTGAGCTGGCAGTCTCTCACCTGCCATATTATGATGCATGCAGCCTGAACCACGGCTGCTTCAAAGGAGTGGTGGCCACCAGAGGTGCGGTGGGCTGCAATGTTGGTGGTGTGTTCTCCAATGCCGTCATGTCTGCGGCTAACCACTGAGCTGATTACGAAAACACATTTGTACTGGCTGTCCCGTTGTGGCAGTTTGCCAATGGCAGTAGGCCGTTGCGGTGCGCTGTCAGAAAAGCACCAGAACAGTGCCCAGTGGATGGATTAAAAAATAACACAGCTGACATTCATTGGCCAAGTGGACACACCTGCAAATAACACTGTACAACACCCACATCCCAGACCATGATCCTTTGCCTCTTTGCTGTAGTACAGCAAGACAGAGATCATATATCATTGTTTTATTTTAGTGAGATAAGGCAGCCCTTTTTACCCATCACATTTTACACTTCCACACACTTTTGTTTTTTTCCCTAGCACCACTTGTCTTGTTTTTTTAGTCCTTGTCACCCACTGTAATTTACAGTCATGTTACGTTAAAAATTCCAGATTTTTCTGAGGCTGAGTTGACAGTCATATTGGATAAAATCATAAGACTAGAGCCACAATTGTTTAGAGCCTAAGTCCAACATACTCCTTTCAGTATGAAAATGGAAATGTGCCAAAGGACAGTCAACAGAGTAAATGCCGTAGACACTAACTTGGGCACAAAAAAAGGAAATTAGGAAGAGGTGGAATGATCTGAAAGGGAAGGTGCATTCCCTGGCCTGAAGCAACACCTGGAGGCCCATAATACTGGTGGTTGTCCTCCCAGCATCCCATTACAACTCTTTTCCTGGGAGGAAAAGGTCTTGGTCATCCTGCATCCTGAGGGCTTGATAGCAATAGCTGAGGGATCGGAGTCTGGTAAGTTGCACCTCATTAGCTGTCACAAAACTTCAACGTCCTGTTTGCTTTCATCTCAGCTTTTGCCATTGTGTTGTCTATCTACTTTCCTAACATGCAATATCCAAAGTATCAGAGACGCTAGATTGTCAATGTGTATTGTTGTATATAACATCACATGTATCAATCTCCATTGCATGCCATATGTTGGAATGGGATCGGTAAGTGTGTTACTAGTAAAATATCATCTTAGGACCCATGGCATGTGTCAATATGTAAATGTATGGTCCAGCCGAACTGTAGTTTGGAAACAGGTATGTAAGACTAACCATTTTTCAAGTGCTGGGAATTAGAGAGTGACAGGACTAAAACTACCTTCAGGCCCTGTTTCTGTACCTCAAAACAAGAGACTATTGTGCTCTTGCCCATTTTCAATTGTTTGCCATGTGACAACTTTTGTTCACTTATCATGGAGTTTACCATTAGTCTAGTGTTGGGAGTTAGCAAGTGACATTACTACAACTACCACGAGGCCCTGTTTCTGTAACTCAAAACAAGAGGCTATTGTGTTCTTGTTCATTTTCTCTTTTTTGCCATGTCACAGTTGATGTTTATTTATCATAGACTGAGCAATCTACATATATTGTTCTACTCAGAGTAGTCTGTCTAGTTAGCTCAATGTTGTCCTGGTCTACTCAACTGAAATTATTGATGGCATGAGGGACACCTTAATAAATATGAACTTCAATTATTTGTAAGGCATCAAGCTGCTTCAGCTGATTGGAAGTGGCAGGTGAAACATTATCTCTGTACTGCTTGCATGATGACTAATGCTACATAAACAACCAATTTGTGTGTTCGTCTGTATTGTACACAGCTAGGTATTGAAATGGTCAAATACACATTATTTCTCCACTGTGTTGGCTTAAATGTTTGTTAAATGTTAATTCCTTATTCTAAAATGCAAATTATCAGCACATATAATGAGCTGCTCATTTCTACTACATGTTTTCAACCTCTACAAATGTCTTGTTCACAAGTTCAATATTGCGGAACTATTTCACAATAGAAAACCATACCTATTAAGATTTTCCTAGGTCTTTCCTTACTGTGACACAAAACATTTGGATGCAGATTCCACACTTCTACGAAAAACAATATTTTATTTTTTACAGCAGGTTGATCTGGCACAGCAACTGGGCAGAGACTGTCAAGCAAATAGACCCCCACTCCACCCCTGGATGGAGCCCTCAGTGAAGACAACACTCCTGGTCATGTGGATGTGGATGACGGGCTTGGCACATCTGGTCAGCCTGGGCAAACGGCAACAGTGAATCTTGCTGTGCCCATAGCAACACTTCCCAATCCAGCTGCAACAACATCTGTGTACCTAGCACATTTAGTCTAACCTTGTGCCCCCCCAGTCCTGGATCCTCAAGTGCAAATCACCAGCACTGACACAAAGCGAGCAGGACCCAGTTGGAGAGGGCACCCTAGGCAAAGGGCTTAGGCTTGTGGGGGTAGGTTAGGTGGAAGGGATACTGTGGGCTGGTAGAGTGAGGCAACTGTGGCCACTCACAACTAGGACATCATCTGTCAAGTCTCGGTGTGTATCAGGAGTCCCAATGTGTAATGAGCCAGATACTTACTGAACTCCTGAAAATGAAGCAGTTGCAGAGGGACATGTACCAACAGATGGAGGCCCATAACTCCAACATGGGCTTTGTAACAGGGGTGCTGATGGACATCCATATAACCCTGAGCAGGGCGTTTCTACTACCATCTACTTCTCCCTGTAATACAACTACATCAATTCCATCTAAAATTGTGGCAGCCTCTGGAAGGGAAGCCCTGCCAGATGAAGAAATGCCTTCAGACATCTCTCATTCTGCAGCAGCAGAACCCCCACCCTCGCAAGCGGGGACGTCCATGTAAAGATCCAGACGGTACAGATGGCAAGACATCCACCACTGCCAGCAATAAACCTAAACCCTTATGTTCTCCATTGTGGGTCACATATTCACTCTGTGGACTAATTATGGACACTTTTCCATTTCTGATGGGAGGAGAAATCTGGACTTTGATTTCTGATAATTTGGCATCTACGTCTATTCCTTTTTCCAACAAGTATGTCTTCACCTTTACCACTTTCATAAATTCACAAATCACAAACTAATTGTCTACTGTAGTAAATTTCACATTTAGCAATGTAGATATGTAACACTATGTGAACTATACAATGACAAAACAAGTTACTTGTATAAGCATGGATATCTTACATGTACACAATGTTTAGCTCAGGATCACAACCATGTCACACTAACCCATACATACAAGTGTCTTGCCTTATAACACTTTTTTTTATATTGTTCCAATCATAGTCTTGCAAGATGTCATTAACATAGCAAATCACACATGATTCAATTATACTGTGTAAGGGATCACATTTACATGTACAGTCCTCAAAAACATGGAAGGAGGGGATATATCAGACATTGTCCTGTGCAATAGGCAAACATGAAATCAGCCTATGTCATCAGCTGGTGCAAGCCATTTCGCCTACCTCACAAAAGGAATCCTACGTCATGTAAAGCAAGACTCAGACAGATGGCAGCACAACAGTTTCTGATTACATGCTCATTACAATCCTGTGCTTCTGCGTCTGGTGGTTTGTCTCAAACAAACGTCAGTGATGTGCCACAAGCACTTTGGCCTACAATGAGGAAACACATCAACAGATACATATAGTTCATACAAAATGAACAGTTAGCCAATGTGAAGGGAAACTAACATGATTTGGGCCTACGCTACATATTCTTTGAGCATATGATGACACTCATAATGCATTATGGCCATGACACAACAAGGAACGAGTCCAATGGAGTCCCCTTAACGTTCATCCTATCACTGTGCAACTTGTCTTGGCAAAGGTTTTGTACACCCAAAGTCTGTAACATACATTCCCAGGAACAATCTATGTCCACTTCGTCTACCCCAACTGCATCATTTACCTGCAAATGTCACAACTCTGAAATGCCCAAATAAAGATGCCATGGAGAAGGTACCTAAAAAAAAACTAAGAGATTAGCTTTGAAACCATTCGTATGACACAACTCACATAGCAAAATCCTGGAGAGCACAGTCCAAGACAATATTCAGACCTAGACAAAGCAACAAAATGAGCATGACTCAAAACCTTCCTCACCAAACACCCTTTGCCAGAATTTGGCAGAGCCTTAGCTTGCTAACATTACCAATAAACATGTTCCTCACATCATCACAGATGAGATGATTGAAAAGTCAAAGTTATGACATCTCATAACATAATCATGAAAAGAAGCTGTCCATGAGATCTTTGCGCAAGTCAGTTCGTTCCTCTTCACTACTATCATCATCATTTGGCATTCAGGTTCCCCGCAAGGCGATGTTATGTAGCAAGCAGCAGGCCACAGTGATTTGACACACCTTCCCTGATGAGTAGAAGAGGGCACCCCCCACTCTTGTCCAAACATCGAAATCTGGCCTTCAGGAGCCCAAAAGCCTGCTCTACTGGCCACCATGTTTTTTTCATGGGCCTCATTGCAGTGGACTTCTCCTGGAGTAGTTGGATTCCTCAATAGTGTTAACAACCAAGGACGTTTGGGATATGCTGAGTCTCTTGTTATGAAATAAGACATAAGTGCTACAACGAGTCACACATTTTCTGATTATAGTACCTGATATTGCACACAGAAAGTTAGGAAAGATCTTACTTACCAACAAGCCAGGCCAACTCCATTTGTAGTTGTGACATCAGCTGGGCTATGGTGCTGTTCCGTAGTACAAAGGAATCCTGGGCTGAAACTGGGAACCGGGCACAGGTGTTTGAAATATACAAATCTGGCAAGCAGTCAAATTGCACGCTGATAGAATGGAAATGCTTCCTGTTTTGATAAACTTGTTCACTGGCTTTCGGTGGTTCTAATGAAATAAGGGCGCTATTAATGGCTCCAACCACATGTTGGAGGAGACCAAATCCAAAGAAGTTAACCCTCACATTAGCTAAATTCTCATGTCTGGGAAACCTGTTATAGCTGTTAATGTGTTTTATCATTGCTGTAAGCACATTATGTAATACACCACTGAACATAGGTTGTGACATGCCACCAGATATATTGCCATTGTATAATGAAATGATCCTGTGGCCAGAAAATGCAATACTGCTATGAGTCTCACAATAGGTGGGATACATGTTGGTTTAGGGTTTTGAGGCATGAGATCAGGTGCCAACTGAAGACATAAATCTTGTTTTGCTTGCCTATTCAGAAGTAACGTCTTTATAATATCCCTTTCTTTCATGGCCTAAAGGTCTTGAAATCGGGGTACACTGCAGGTTGTTGCCTCCTCCGACTCCCAGGGTACCTATGTGTGGAATCAAATAAATTGGAGCATTTTTCACTGTTTCTAGAGTAACATATATGATAGGTAAGCCAAAAGTAATTTGACAAAACATACGTGGCTTAAAAAGCATTACCATATTTCAAATAACAAGTGTTTACTATTGAAAATCCACCTATAATCCCCATTGTGGTCTATGCATGTGTCTACAACATATATATATATATGCACATAATACACCTAAATGCTTCTCATGAGCACCTTAATATTGTAAAGTGTGTTCTGTTCTCCTAAAATACCGTCACCGGCAATGTACGGTTCACCTCGGTTATATGGCATTTATCCCTGGTAACGCACTACACTGATGTGTAAAAAACAATAACAGATCAATAGAGTAATACATATGTAAACATGTTACAACACATTTGTAGTTGTGGTGATGCTTTTAACAGTCACCAGTACTGTAGTTTCAACCGCTAAAATGGCAGATGCCTGACCTTGTGTATTGGACTTTTGGAAGCTGCCGGCGGCGGTGGACGTTGGCCTTAATGTGAGCGGTTTCATCCATGATGGGCAAAGCCATAGGCTAAGATTGTTGTCTGTGCTGGTCGCAGGACAAAGGAGGGGCCCACCTACACTGATGACCGCGTACATGGCATACATGTACACCGTGTTTTGAAAAATAAGTCACTTGCCTTCTGACACTGCTGCTATAAACACCTCCTCCACTTTAGCTGCTGTCTGCCTCCTCTAGGAGCAATCATGCCAGGCCCCTGCCTTCTCTCACGAGGAGATGGAGAAATTGGTTGAAGAGGTCCTTCCCCGGTATGGCCAGCTCTATGGCTCACCTGGAACAGGTAACTATCTTATATAGATATTTTACTCTGTTCAAGACCATCCTATCCTTTCACACAGGCACAATGTGCCTCTGAGTTATAGAGTGATTTTTAGATAACTGTACTTACATTTTGTGCTCCATACATAAATGAAAATTTAGTGGATTGTGGAGCCCTATACCTTGTGTAATTAAAATCACCATTGTGTTGTGTGATGTGTGATAAGCCCTAGATCCTCCTTGTGTTGTATTCATATATCTATGCAAGCATACTTTTCAGGGTACCTATAATATATGTGATGATCAGATAATGATAAATTAGAAAATATATGTATTTGCATTACAGCATGAGCTGTGTATGTATACTGTTAGACGCAGTTGAGGAGGATGTTAGATATGTGGACACTCCCATATACCACTTAGCCCAGATTCAGACCTTGCCAAACTGTTGTCTGAGATCTAGCTAAAGCTCACTGACCCATTCAGAGTGCCACACAGCCTTGAGTACACATATTGGATGGCCACAAGATGTACTTTTTGTATTGAAGTGATGGAAATGTGATGTCCATGTTGGTTCAGTATAATCAGCCTGCAGAGATCAAGGCCTGACAAGTAATCTTGCCCATTATGAGCCATGGCAAAGGCTGGTTCTGAGTTACTGTGGCAATATAACTGATGCACAGGGTAATCTCCCTGTAGACCTTCAAATCCTTGGATCTTCCCAAAATGAGTCATCTGAACCAATAGTAGCCCTGAATGCTTTTACATAGACTACATTTGGAATGGTGACTGAGGTTACCCCTGACCTGGTACATCTTTCCATTGACCCACATTATCAATGTGTGACATTAACTAATGACAGGCCCCTTACTCCCACAGGTCTGTTGTCACTTTACCATAACTCATGTTTGCACTATACAGGCCTATTGCACAAAGTGACAAGCCTAAAGTGCAGATAGTTGGTTAATTCTGAAGAGATCATTATATGCAAATCACGAGCTTTGTGACATTCATCCATTCAAACAAAACATACCATGGTATGTTGAATGTCATCTATGTAACAGTGCCACTTACGGTGTATCCTGTGATACCAGTACATACCACACAAACTCAATCAGACATAGTATGATATCCCATTAAGTAGTCTGCATGTTCACACATCTACAGAGAGGAAGCTCTCAGTGTCTCACATGCCAGCCTCTTCATTGTGACCCAAATCGTAAGATGAAGTGTATACTATTGTACTAGCATGTATGAACCATATGCAAGCAACTCAATGGGCCTGCTGTAAAGGTGTCTGTACAGTCATGCACAAGTAGTTTACCCTTCAGAAGGTCACAATTGTGTGTTGTATCTCATAATAGCTCACATCGCAGTACATGTCAGTTGGCCCTGGGTTACATAATGTTAGTGGCTTGCTTAGTCAGTGTAATCCATGACTAGGGATGTGGATAGTGAGCAGATGACTAAAGAATTGTGTATTTATGTCCCTTTTCCCCATGTGAGAATTACACATGTAGTGGTTTAGCAATTTAAAAATGCTTATGCTAAGTATATGCAAATGTGTGTTTATCAAACAGATATCCGAAATTATGCAATTCTGTTCTGTGTATTCATCTATTGCATCCATACAGGTCAATGTTCATCAGAAGCAATCCATTTGGAGAGCCATTGGCTGGAAGGTGCAGGCCCTGGGGTCTATCGCCGGTGCAGTGTCTTTTGCCGGAAAAGGTGGGAGAACCTGAGATGCTGCACCCGGAAGATCACAGAGGTCCAGCTGGAGCTGTCCCCCCAACTTGAATGCGGCACACACCAGACCCTGACACCTCCTAATGGCCCATATACTGGCAGTAGCCTACCCGGAGCTTGATCAGCCGCAGAGGGACTCACAGCGGCTACTACGGGGTGAGTTCTTGCCAGAGTCATACATATTACATTGCCAATTTTGTGTGTTACAGGCAGGCATCCCCATATCAATATTGGGGGTAGCCTATGTGTGACTCATAAGAAGTGGTACTGTTTGTATAGGTCTGATAGTAGTACACGATGTTGTGCTTTGCCCATTACTGTTTGTATTGGTCTGGTAGTTGTACATGATGTTGTGCTCTGCCTTTTGTCCTTATGACTAGGAATATAGCAGAGTCCAGTCCACAACCAATTTACTGTCTTGAGCAGACGCATTCCTGAGTACAGTGATTAATCAGCTTATGTTGTTGTGTTTGACATTTGTACCCAACAGGCCACTTGTCTTCAGTGTGCCAAGAGTGATGGTATCTCAATACTGTGTCTCATGTGATGGTGGCCCTCTTACATGTGACATAGCATACAGTCACTGGTACCATCTGTATTAGTGCCTACATGTTGGCATGCATACATTTCACTTTTGTAGTATCATTTAAAGTACTGTTTCACACATGATCTACATGTCTTCATAGGTTGAAGTCGGATTCCATCATATATGTAGGCCAAACTGTATTAGAAAATAGTTATATGTGATGGGTATACAGTTCATGTGTTAACACAGACAGGAGTGTGTAAACATTGGTTGGTGGGTCACACATACTGTAAACCAAAACTCAATGTCATTAGTCAGGTCCAATTGCTGAAGCAATGAAGTACATGACAAGGAGACATACAGTAATTTCTCACAATTTGAATTTCCATTCTATTGATGTGTGAATATTCAGGTAAGTGGTTTGCTCATATTTATTTGTGAAGGTTTATTCACTGACTATTGACATGCATCAGGGAGAGACATGAAGAAATGTAGGAATCATATGTGAGTGTCTACACTCAGTGAAACAATCAAATTTGTGTTTGCATGAAAAAAGGTACAGTGATGTGCCTTCCTATTAGTAAACAGATTAAACCACCTCTTCAGGTAATGGAGATTCCATGAGCCTCACCAACCTTGAATGGGCTATTGGCTTTTAGTTATGCTATGTAAGAATAGTTTTCTCACCATTACCAGTCTGGTATTGGGATTTCCCTATGCCTAGCTGATTCATCATGCTGTGGATATTTGCTGACAAATCTACCAGACATTTTGTCGAGATTGTCACCAGTCTACGTTTCTGTGCAACATGTGATACATAGCCAAGCTACATAAGTACCACTTCCATGAGAGTATTCTGGCAATGGACATATTAGGGCGTTACCATTGGGAAGTTTCAACAGCGTGATCTAAGTTTTTCCATGTCACCTTATTCCTGCTACTATAAATATTGCTGCAACATTGCTGTATTAGTTATTAATTGGCCATCAATTACATCATGATGTGATATTAGGTATATGAACATTTGATGATTGCAGGACCTTGTGTGGAATCTGTAGGAATGAATTTGGCATTGCCATACTATTGAAAACATCAGGTTACTCAGGTATGCTACAAGAGCCAAACTATTAAGTTCTCCTACTTGATACATGGGTATTGTGATAAGACCACTTCACTCATGCAATTAGAGCTGTCTGCGATTATGACTTTACTGTGAGAAACTGTTCATAGGTCATTTAGAATGCATGCATCTGGTCTTGCTAATGTTGAAACCACTTTAGTGGACCTTGTAGCTGGGGTCTACTGTACATTTTAGCATTGTTCTGTGATCAAAACTGTTGGTCAAGTGTGTTTTGTCAAATGCAAAAAACCTATTTGTCTTTGGGGTTTCAGCATCATCCCAGGCCAGCGGAGGAGACAAGGCCAACTTCTGTGGGGAAGCAGCTGGCCACAGTATCTCAGGTCATGACACAATGGACACAGAGGAGCCCAGTGGTCCAGAGGGTGAAGGGAGTGCCACAGAGGACACAGACTCAACATTTCCATCATCAGAATCAAGCTCCAGTGGACACTCCCTAGGGACAGAACCAGTTCCTACACCATCTTTGTCTGCCCCCCCCCATTATCATCTCCATCCTCCCCGTTGCTCCACACCCAGTTGGCCAGGCCTGCTCACCTAAGAGGGGAGCAGTCTCCTTCACTCCAGGCACCTCACCACTTGCCCTGTAACCCCCTCTGCCCTGAGTGAGGAGGCTCTTGACCTACTGAGAAACATCTCTTGGGGCCAGATGGCACTACTGAATGCCAGGGAAGCCATCTGCAACAGATAGTGGCCTACCTGGAAGGTATCCAAAGTGCTATGTCTGCCCTACAGAGATCTTTTAAGGCTCTGGCCTCCTCTCCCATCTCAGCTTTCCACCCATCCCAAACTTCCACCCCACCTCCTGCCTCTTCCCCATCTAGTTTTCCTATTCCCATGCCTGTCCCAAGCACCCTCACACATTCGCATGCACACATCTCAACAGCCCCAAGTAGCTCACAAAAACAGAGAAACCACAAAACACACAAGCACACAACCACTCACCACACTCACCCCCAATATACCCCAGATACCTCACCCACTCCCACAAACCCATTAACAAATCCCCAACATACCCCCAGACACCACACCCAAACCACAGACCCATCCACCACCCCAGCACTCCCCTAGACACCATACCAACAGATCCATCCACCACCCCAGCATTCCTCCAGACACTTCACCCATACCAACAGACCTATCCACCACCCCAACATACCCAGTGCAGTCACATCACACACCACAAAAAAACACAAATCTCCACACTCACTCACACAACCGACACCTACAAAACACAAACATGATACATCAGACACACAGATAGCAGCACTAAAAACATACCCACCAACACCTGACACTTCCACTCCCTCAGCCTCCAACCTCTAATCTCTCAAAGACATTCTACCCATTTCCCCAAGGAAAGTTTGCTATTTGCCCTTGCCCTTTCTCCTGTCAAAACCACCCCACCCCAAAGTCAAAAAGATCTCTTCCACACCCCAACCAATCCCTTTCACATCCAAATTTTCCTCTATGAAACCTGACCCCCTACCACCAAAACCAGCCATAACCCACAGAAAACCAAACCCCCGTACCAAAAACCAATAACACCCCTTCCAAAGACAGGACCTCCCCTTCCAAAAAAGGACACTCCTCCCAAACTCAGGCCCATCCCTCCAAAAACCAAACCCATCTGTCCCAAAACCAACTACTCCCCTCCCAAATGGCATGAGTGAGGTGCCTGGACTTCCCACTGGATGCCCCTTCCTGGGGGGGTTCCCATGGCGGTGTCATGAGAGGCTAGTTAAGTGGCACAGTAGTGTGCTGGACCACATATTGCTATGCTGGACTGGCCATTGGCCTCTACTTTATTACATGTTTTAATTGTTTAGAATGAAACAAAATTGCTATTTGTTACACAGTAGGCCTGCCATTACTTTTCTACCATTTTGTTGTTTGTGGATACTTTGGGATGTATGACTACAGTTGTGTTTGTTTCACCCTGATTGATGATCCATTTGATGTGGTTGGTATGATCTGACTTTGAAACCACTACTGGAGTCACCTAGGACAAGAGGAAGTGTTCAATGGATGGATATATGGGATGAAATCCAATTGAGGCTGACATTGCATTGGGTGGTAATATTTCATATGATAAGTATTTAATCTTGTCTTGGCCAATGTCAGCATCATTTGGGTTACATTTCTCCCTATGACGTAGTTTGGATATGTGTTTAATGCGTGCAAGCTAGATATTTGTTTACCCACACATAGAGGGTGTTCAATTGACATAACTTTGTGTACATTTTAATTAATCGTCAAGTGCCCATTTTCATGTGTGTACTTTACACCTACTTTATCTAAAAATGTGACAAATGCTGTTACTGCTGTTTTTGCTTTCATGACTTGTACTTACACATTTCCCACATATGCAAGGCACTTGTTTATGCTATTGGTTGTCCCTGATATACTTAAAGCCACAGGCCCTGTGAAAATAGAGGTTTTGAGGCATGTGCAAAATAGATTGTGGCCTAGGGCAACAGCCTTCCAGGGGTGCCCCTGGGAGAGACAAACCTAATCTTCAGACAGTCTTTCCTTTGTGACCTTTGAATGCTTCACACACACTGATTATTTTGAGTCCCATTTACCTAACATTATCTTGAAATCTGGGTGATATATGAGATTTCATTACAGAGATTTAACATAGAACTTGTGTTTCCCTATAGATGTCTCTCTGATATCACAACAGGACATTGCATTTGAGCAATGTGAGTGTGTCACTTAGATTAATAGATGTGATACTGATGAATAGGCACTGTTGTGTGACACAATTTAATGCACGTATCACTATCCCTGGTTATGAGATGTGCACACATATTTACTTTTGTAGAGTGTGCTTGTGCAGTGTAGAGTGTGCTTGTGCAGTGTCTGTGGCCTGGCCAAAGAGGGCAGCATAGAGCAGTGATTGGGTTATACATTGAGAACAACTTAGAACAGGGGCCCACAAAATATTTTTGGGCCAGGGACCACAAACCCCTTGCCAGGTCCATGGCGGGGCATCTATTTGCTGTGGAGCTAATGGAAACGGGTAAGAGTTTAGCTTGTTGTTGGTTACATCCATGACTGTGTCAGTTTTGGGCATCATCAAGCACCACAAGCACCTGAAGTATGTGTATGTTTGACTCCAAAGTGGCACAGGATGTGTGAAGCAGAGTACAGGTGTGTTTCTGCCTTATATCCTTCCCTTTCTTCCAGCTCAGATGTGGTGATTGGACCACCACAGTCATGTCGGTGGGAAAGTACTTCATAATTGGTCCTGCGGTAACGCTGGCGGTCTGCCCTCTGACAGATCCAATCGCCTATCCTGCTACCATTGTGTCGAGATTTGCTGGCGGGGTCAGTGGGACCGTGACGGTCTTTCATCAATGTAACTGCATACATCGTAAAACGGCAGTCAGACCTGTCACAGTGGTACCAAGACTGCTAAACTCATAATCAGGCCCTAAGTCTTGAAGTTAGTATTATGTGCACTGAGTGAAACATGGCACAGGCATATTGGCCACCTGAAAGTTCTGCAATTCTTCCGGCACTATGGAGAAGGCTAGGATTACAGCAATGATCACACAAGGAGCTCAGAACCTCCAGGGGGGAGATTATGGAGGTAATGATTCCACAAGTACTAAGAGGCCTGATTCTAATATGAATTGGGTAATTTTGGTGTTCTTAAAATATTTCAGCTTTTGAAATTGAGTTGCAAGTCTGAATTCCTAATATTAGTTTCTACACAATGATCATTTGATGAGTTTGCAGTGGGAGCATACTATCATCCAAATAGAAACACCTACTTCAAGTAGATCAGGTTGTAATTATGATCCTGATTAATTGCTACTGATCCTATTGTATGATAACAGGCAAGAGACATGTCAACCTTTTTTAGAACACAAGGAGCATTAATTCCTAGTTATTCCCTTATGATTTCTGCTGAGGCCTCTTGAATAAATCATTGGGAATGGGGATCTCCAGATAATGTTAACTACTCAACATGTCAGCTTACTCTTCTCAGCGAAAAATACTCTTTACACACTTATGAAAGGAATCTCAGATCTCTGAGGTAATTGCAGGGCAGAATCTAAAAGAGCCCCACTGGGCTAGTTAGGCAATGCAGCACAAGCCCAATGAGGAACTAAACCCAATGATGAAGCATGCCACCCTTGGGTGGTTGAGAACTCTTTCTCTTAAAGAGGACACTCCATCTAACCATAACTGTCTTGGGTACTGGGTTGAGGAACCCTGACATTTATAAGGGACACTTTACTAAATTATTACCTTTTATTCATAACATCTTAACTTACAAAGCCATTCACATTTTAACTTTATCTGAAACATGGGTTGACAAAATGTCTGGGTGCTACACCAGGCTATTTGCCCCTGATTACTACTAAATCTCCTCCCTAAATAGCAAGACACAATGAAAGTAGGTTATTTTGCAATCAAGGGCCATCAGAGACAATGCCTCATCTTTACCCACTATAAGCATCTCACTCAACCTATCTTTTGGAACTTTTATCTCACAATAGTGGGTTTTTACATCAGCCCATTTAACACTCACAATCATTTTATTTACGGTCCACCAGATAGAAACAATGTCTTCTGCAATGATTGTGGACATTATCTCTCCCTGTAAGATTAATCTAAATGTATTGTGTTTTCTGCCATCAAATCATTTAGTAAACTTTTAAACTATTTTGCCTTTTGAATCAGGCCTCTCTATCAAAACATTCAAATTTTCCCTTTGCTTTTTTAAGTTTTCAATGTTGTAATGTTAATGCTTTGTACTCGATAGCCCCTTTTATAACCTTTTCATGTGTAAAGGAGTAAGCAGATTCAAATTATTTCTGTACTTAGACAACAATATTGTTTTGCTGGACAATATCAAGACATTTACATCTACAGTCTCAACTTCTACAGCACAGCAACATAAACTAAAACAATATACTATGAAATAAAATAAAACAAGAATATATTTGAAAACACTGTATGGACAGGGATCTCACTTTATTACATGGAGATTTTAGCTAGAATTAATTAGGCAAGCACAGCTAGAGTCAGTTGAAAATTTAAGTTTACAAATATTTGAATCCAGACTTTGTATTCTCATCCTGCACTGAGTCAGCAAGTCCCACAAAGTTAATCTAGCAGAATTTCAATGAAATTAATTTAAAAGGAAATATGATGTGTCTGCTGTCTGGTTTGAATAGAAACTGCCTCAAGGAAAAAGAGTTTGCATGGAGAGAGCAATAGACTTTGCAATCTTTGAAAACGCTCAACAGTATAAAGCAAGGATTGACAAAGTCAAAATGTGTTGCCTTGGCAAGCTAGTACATTAGTTATTTTGTAACAAAAAGTATATCCCACAAATGCAAAAAGAAGAATACATACTGTCAACTAATCAGAGCTGCCACTTGCCTGCATTAAACGTTGAAATGTAAAAAACATTCACTGATATGACCATTTTATTAGTGTGTGTAAGGAAATGCCTCCTTGGCATGGTTACCCCCTGACTTTTTGCCTTTGCTGATGCTATGTTTTGATTTGAAAGTGTGCTGAGGCCTGCTAACCAGGCCCCAGCACCAGTGTTCTTTCCCTAACCTGTACTTTTGTATCCACAATTGGCACACCCTGGCATCCAGATAAGTCCCTTGTAAGTGGTACCCCTGGTACCAAGGGCCCTGATGCCAAGGAAGGTCTCTAAGGGCTGCAGCATGTCTTATGCCACCCTGGAGACCCCTCACTCAGCACAGACACACTGCTTGCCAGCTTGTGTGTGCTGGTGAGAACAAAACGAGTAAGTCGACATGGCACTCCCCTCAGGGTGCCATGCCAGCCTCTCACTGCCTATGCAGGTATAGATAAGTCACCCCTCTAGTAGGCCTTACAGCCCTAAGGCAGGGTGCACTGTACCATAGGTGAGGGCACCAGTGCATGAGCACTGTGCCCCTACAGTGTCTAAGCAATACCTTAGACATTGTAAGTGCAGGGTAGCCATAAGAGTATATGGTCTGGGAGTCTGTTTTACACGAACTCCACAGCACCATAATGGCTACACTGAAAACTGGGAAGTTTGGTATCAAACTTCTCAGCACAATAAATGCACACTGATGCCAGTGTACATTTTATTGTAAAATACACCACAGAGGGCACCTTAGAGGTGCCCCCTGAAACCTTAACCGACTATCTGTGTAGGCTGACTGGTTCCAGCAGCCTGCCACATCCGAGACATGTTGCTGGCCCCATGGGGAGAGTGCCTTTGTCACTCTGAGGCCAGAAACAAAGCCTGCACTGAGTGGAGATGCTAACACCTCCCCCAGGCAGGAGCTGTCACACCTGGCGGTGAGCCTCAAAGGCTCACCCCTTTGTGCCAGCACAGCAGGACACTCCAGCTAGTGGAGTTGCCCGCCCCCTCCGGCCACGGCCCCCACGTTTGGCGGCAAGGCCGGAGAAAATAATGAGAATAACAAGGAGGAGTCACTGGCCAGTCAGGACAGTCCCTAAGGTGTCCTGAGCTGAAGTGACTCTAACTTTTAGAAATCCTCCATCTTGTAGATGGAGGATTCCCCCAATAGGATTAGGGATGTGACCCCCTCCCCTTGGGAGGAGGCACAAAGAGGGTGTACTCACCCTCAGGGCTAGTAGCCATTGGCTACTAACCCCCCAGACCTAAACACGCCCTTAAATTTAGTATTTAAGGGCTCCCCTGAACCTAAGAATTTAGATTCCTGAAACTACAAGAAAAAGAGGACTGCTGAGCTGAAAGACCCCTGCAGAGGAAGAACAGAAGACACCAACTGCTTTGGCCCCAGACTCACCGGCCTGTCTCCTGCCTTCCAAAGAAACCTGCTCCAGCGACGCTTTCCAAGGGACCAGCAACCTCTGAATCCTCTGAGGACTGCCCTGCTTCGAGAAAGACAAGAAACTCCCGAGGACAGCGGCCCTGCTCCAAAAGAACTGCAACTTTGTTTCAAGTAGCAGATTTAAAGACCCCTGCAACTCCCCGCAAGAAGCGTGAGACTTGCAACACTGCACCCGGCGACCCCGACTCGACTGGTGGAGAACCAACACCTCAGAGAGGACCCTCCGGCGACTCCAAGACTGTGAGTAACCAAAGTTGTCCCCCCTGAGCCCCCACAGCGACGCCTGCAGAGGGAATCCCGAGGCTCCCCCTGACCGCGTCTGCCTGAACTCCATTTCCCGAAGGCTGGAAAAGACCCTGCACCCGCAGCCCCCAGCACCTAAAGGAACGGAACTCCTGTGCAGGAGTGACCCCCAGGAGGCCCTCTCCCTTGCCCAGGTGGTGGCTACCCCGAGGAGCCCCCCCCTTGCCTGCCTGCACCGCTGAAGAGATCCCTTGGTCTCTCATTGAAAACCCTTGAAAACCCGACGCGTGTTTGCACACTGCAACCGGCCGCCCCCGCGCTGCTGAGGGTGTACTTTTTGTGCTGACTTGTGTCCCCCCCGGTGCCCTACAAAACCCCCCTGGTCTGCCCTCCGAAGACGCGGGTACTTACCTGCTAGCAGACCGGAACCGGGGCACCCCCTTCTCTCCATTGAAGCCTATGCGTTTTGGGCACCTCTTTGACCTCTGCACCTGACCGGCCCTGAGCTGCTGGTGTGGTAACTTTGGGGTTGCTCTGAACCCCCAACAGTGGGCTACCTTGGACCCAAACCTGAGACTTGTAAGTGATTTACTTACCTGACAAAACTAACAAAAACTTACCTTCCCCAGGAACTGTGAAAATTGCACTGTGTCCACTTTTAAAACAGCTTATTGTGTTTTATGTAAAAAGTATACATGCTAATGTAATGATTCAAAGTTCCTAAAGTACTTACCTGCAATACCTTTCAAATGAGATATTACATGTAGAATTTGAACCTGTGGTTCTTAAAATAAACTAAGAAAAGATATTTTTCTATAACAAAAACCTATTGGCCTGGAATTGTTTCTGAGTGTGTGTTCCTCATTTATTGCCTGTGTGTATGTACAACAAATGCTTAACACTACTCCTTTGATAAGCCTACTGCTCGACCACACTACCACAAAATAGAGCATTAGTATTATCTCTTTTTGCCACTATCTTACCTCTAAGGGGAACCCTTGGACTCTGTGCATGCTATTTCTTACTTTGAAATAGTGCATACAGAGCCAACTTCCTACAGTGTGTGTAAAAAAAAAAAGAGAAACCTTTGAGTTATGCTCCACATTTTATTACTCCTGTCACTCAAATTGGAGACAGTTCCTATTTTATAGTCCTGCTTACACACCTTACAACGGCAACTTTAAAAAAGAGGTGTAAAATAAATTATCGATTAACTGGGCACTTGAACAGCATACAAAATTAATAGCAGTTATTTAAAGATAAAAAATTAGCTAAAAACCACACTTTGAACCAGCTTTGTCACTTAAGAGAAATGAACTTTGTTTAGATGGATGAGAACAATGTGCGCATGCATTATGAGGGTAGCCAATAAGTAAAGGGGCTGAACTATTGCCCTATTTTGTATGGAAGCAAAATGTGAATGACAATTTAACCCTTTCAATGCGGGCGTCGGCCACTACCTCCCTGGTGCGGGTCCCGACCAGTGGGCGACACCAGGGAGGGGGTTAATAAATCCTTTTTAAAAAAAAAATGTGTTCCCAGGGAGACACGGAAGCTCTTCCGTGTCTCCCCCCACTCCCCACCCGCCGATCGCAGCCCCCAGGGAAACCACACACGTATTGACAAAAGTGATATATATATATATATATATATATATAGATATATCTATGTAGATATATCTATCTACATGGATATATCTATAGATAGATCTATAGATATATATATATATAGATCTACCAATAGATATATCTATGTAGATAGATATATATATAGAGATAGATCTATATATATATATATATATATATATATATATCACTTTTGTCAATACGTGTGTGGTTTCCCTGGGGGCTGCGATCGGCCCCCAGGAAAACCAGACCCATATATAAAAGTGATATATATATATATATATATATATATATATATATATATATATTTGCCACCAGTTGTCTTGCAGTTGCAGCTTGCGTCTTCAAAGCAATGCACATACTTCAACTGACGCTTTTCAACTGCAGCTTTTAGGCAGCAACAAAAAAGTCAAGTAAATATTGTGATGATGTTTCTGCTACAAAAGGGTCAGACTTGTCTAGTGGCAGTTTTAGTGCCATAAAGAAGCGCAGAAGGTTTATATGCCTACTGCAAAGAGCAAATCTGTATTTTACGTAAATAGCTGAGTACATTAGTAAAGTCAGCCATTACCTGCGCTATAATACAAATGAAATGTATGTGCAGGGTGGAGGTCGGCTATGGAGAGATGAAGGGCACTTTTGCTGGGTGGCAATGAGGGAATCCGAGGAGGAGGGAGTGGGAGCACCAATAATGATTGTTGGACTGGGCGCAGGAGGTGATAAAGACTGTGACGAATGGTATGTGACAAGGTGTTTTTTGAGTGTCTTGAAAGAATGTGCTGATTTAGGGAAGAAGCGCAGGTAAGGTGCCCTCTACTGTTGCACGTATCTCACACACACCATCGATTTTGTGACTGTCTACGTAGGCTAGTGTTTTAGAGCAACAGTTTAGCCAATAGCAGAGATGGCATCTTGATGGATGACTGCTGCCGTCACTCGGGTTATAGAGGACAGCTCTGACATAGGATCAGAGACTGAGACATCAGATACTGAGACAGCATCTGAGGGATAGGACAATGGCGTAGACTCTGGGAGTGATTTTTCAGTCAGAGGAGTCCCATTCATTAACTCCTCTTCCAGTAAATTATGAGGGAGGTGATGAGGACAGTCCTGCTGTCCCTTCGCAACAGTCTGTGCAACTGGGTAATAGTGGGTTAGCCCAACCCAGAGAGCAGGTGAATGCGGCGGCAAGCAGAGAGAGAGAGTGCTCTCTTGGGAGCTCCCCAATTTAGTTCAGCCCCAAATTCCACCACCCAAATATATTGTGGAGACATCAAAATTATCTATCGCAAAACAAACTGGTTTTGTAAGGCAGGAACCTGTGTTTTTGGTCCTGGGTTCGGCGGCCATATAGAGAAACACACTAAACCCAAACATTTCTGGAAACCAGACATTCGGGGGAGTCCATAGAGGTGTGACTTGTGTGGATGCCCCAAAGTTTTCTTACCCAGAATACCGTGCAAAGCTGAAATGTTGAATAAAAACTCTATTTTTCTCGCATTTCTGTCCCACAAACTACAGGAATATGCTGGGATCCACAAAATTCCTACCACCCAGTGATTCCTCACCTGTCCTGATAAAAAACACTACCCCACTTGAGTGCCTACACCTAGTGCCTGCGTCAGGAATGGATCACCCCAGGGTCAACAGCTGCCTCATGTGAGGACCAACATTGACTGTTGTGTGATCTATTCCTGTCGCGGGCACCAGGCCTACCCACACATGTGAGGTACCATTTTTATCGGGAGACTTGGGGGAATGCTGGGTAGAAGACAATTTGTGGCTCCTCTTAGATTCCAGAACTTTCTGTCACCGAAATGTGAGGAAAACTTGTTTTTTAGCCACATTTTGAGGTTTGCAAAGGATTCTCGGTAACAGAACCTGGTCAGAGCCCCACAAGTCACCCCATCTTGGATTCCCCTAGGTCTCTAGTTTTAAAAAATGCACAGGTTTGGTAGGTTTCCCTAGGTGCCGGCTGAGCTAGAGGCCAAAATCTACAGGTTGGCACTTTCCAAAAAACTGCTGTTTTCAGTGAAAAAATGAGATGTATCCACGTTGTGTTTTGGGGCATTTCCTGTCCCGGGCACTAGGCCTACCCACACAAGTGAGGTATCATTTTTATCGGGAGACTTGGGGGAATTCTGGCTGGAAGAAAATTTGTGGCTCCTCTCAGATTCCAGAACTTTCTGTCACCGAAATGTGAGGAAAACTTGTTTTTTTAGCCACATTTTGAGGTTTGCAAAGGATTCTGGATAACAGAACCTGGTCAGAGCCCCACAAGTCACCCCATCTTGGATTCCCCTAGGTCTCTAGTTTTCAAAAATGCGCAGGTTTGGTAGGTTTCCATAGGTGCCGGCTGAGCTAGAGGCCAAAATCTACAGGTAGGCACTTTGCAAAAAACAGCTCTGTTTTCTGTCAAAAAATGGGATGTGTCCACTTTGTGTTTTGGGGCATTTCCTGTCGCGGGCGCTAGGCCTACCCACACAAGTGAGGTATCATTTTCATCGGGAGACTTGGGGTAACATAGAATTGCAAAACAAGTGTTATTGCCCCTTATCTTTCTCTACATTTTTTCCTTCCAAATATAAGAGAGTGTGTAAAAAAGACGTCTATTTGAGAAATGCCCTGCAATTCACATGCTAGTATGGGCACCCCGGAATTCAGAGATGTGCAAATAACTGCTGCTCCTCAAAACCTTATCTTGAGCCCATTTTGGAAATGCAAAGGTTTTCTTGATACCTATTTTTCACTCTTCATATTTCAGCAAATGAATTGCTGTATACCCAGTATAGAATGAAAACCAACTGCAGGGTGCAGCTCATTTATTGGCTCTGGGTACCTAGGGTTCTTGATGAACCTACAAGCCCTATATATCCCCGCAACCAGAAGAGTCCAGCAGACGTAACGGTATATTGCTTTAGAAAATCTGACATCGCAGGAAAAAGTTACAGAGTAAAACATAAAGAAAAATGGCTGTTGTTTTCAGCTCAATTTCAATATTTTTTTATTTCAGCTGTTATTTTCTGTAGGTAAACCTTGTAGGATCTACACAAATGACCCCTTGCTGAATTCAGAATTTTGTCTACTTTTCAGAAATGTTTAGCTTTCCAGGATCCAGCATTGGTTTCACACCCATTCCTGTCACTAACTGGAAGGAGGCTGAAAGCACCAACAATAGTGAAAATGGGGTATGTCCCAGTAAAATTCCAAATTTGTGTTGAAAAATGTGGTTTTCTGATTCAAGTCTGCCCATTCCTGAAAGGTGGGAAGATGGTGATTATAGCACCAGAAACCCTTTGTTGATGCCAATTTCAGGGAAAAAAACACAAGCCTTCTTCGGCAGCCCTTGTTTCCCATTTTTTTGAAAAAAACTAAATTTTCACTGTATTTTGGCAAATTTCTTGGTCTCCTCCAGGGGAAACCACAAACTCTGGGTACCATTAGAATTCCTAGGATGTTGGAAAAAAAGGACGCAAATTTGGCGTGGATAGCTTATGTGGACAAAAAGTTATGAAGGCCTAAGCGCGAACTACCCCAAATAGCCAAAAAAGGGCTCAGCACTGGGGGGGTGGAAGGCCCAGCAGCTAAGAGGTTAAAAGAGCAATAGATAAAGACCACTGACCAAACACCCCTCCATGTGCGAATATTGGATACGAATTATGTCAAAAAAACACAGTCTGGTCACAATGCTAAAGCTGTCTCAAAGGCCCGACCTACAAATTCAGATAAAAGGTTCTCTATTGGCAGGAACATAGTTGAAGTACAAACCACGTTATCTGGTTGCTCTTTTAGTTTTAAAAAGCTATGACACATGTTTTAGAGATTTGAGATAGCAATATCCGTACAGTATGTTTTTGAAAGTATAACACTGCAAGTAGTACATCTTAATGGGAAACAACCTTAACAACTACGTTTGAATTACTACTTGCTTTAACAACGAATCTTGAAGAACTACTGGGTTTTAACAACGAAGTTTTGAACAACTACTGGTTTAACAACGATTTTACCTTAACAACTAATGCCAGAACAACAAATTTTAAGGTAAGTGAATAATTTTTTGATGAATTTTAAGGTGAGTTTTGTGTTTTGTTTTTTATTTGTTTAGGATTTAATTATTATATGTTTAGTTTTTTAAAGTATATTGTGTGGATTAAGTAATGGATTTTATGGGTTGTGGGTGTTATGGGTGGGGTATTGTATTAATACTCAGGTATTATTTTAAGTACTTTTGTATTTTTTATGTGTTGTAATTTATGTTGTGGGTTTAGGGGTGGGATATATGGGATGTAGGGGTTATGGGTGGGGAAGCGTATTAATACTCAGGTATTAATGTCAGTACTTGTATTTTTTTATATGTTGTAATTTATGTTGTTGGTTTAGGGGGGGGATATATGGGATGTAGGGGTTATGGGTGGGGAAGTGTATTAATACTCAGGTATTAATTTCAGCACTTGTGTTTTTTTATATGTTGTAATTTATGTTGTTGGTTTAGGGGTGGGATATATGGGATGTAGGGGTTATGGGTGGGGAAGTGTTTTAATACTCAGGTATTAATTTCAGTACTTGTGTTTTTTTATATGTTGTAATTTAAGTTGTTGGTATACTCAGGTATTAATTTCAGTACTTGTGTTTTTTTATATGTTGTAATTTAAGTTGTTGGTTTAGGGGCGGGATATATGGGATGTAGGGGTTATGGGTGGGGAAGTGTATTAATACTCAGGTATTAATTTCAGTACTTGTGTTTTTTTATATGTTGTAATTTATGTTGTTGGTTTAGGGGCGGGATATATGGGATGTAGGGGTTATGGGTGGGGAAGTGTTTTAATACTCAGGTATTAATTTAAGTACTTGTGTTTTTTTATATGTTGTAATTTAAGTTGTTGGTTTAGGGGCGGGATATATGGGATGTAGGGGTTATGGGTGGGGAAGTGTATTAATACTCAGGTATTATTTTAAGTAATTGTGTTTTTTATATGTTGTAATTTATGTTGTAGGTTTGGGGCGGGATATGTGGGATGTAGGGGTTATGGGTGGGGAAGTGTATTAATACTCAGGTATTAATTTTAGAACTTCTTTTTATTTATGTGGTGTAATTTATGTTGTGGGTTTAGGGGTGGGATATATGTGATGTTGGGGTTATGGGTGGGGAAGTGTATTAATACTCAGGTATTAATTTAAGTACTTGTGTTTTTTTATATGTTGTAATTTATGTTATTGGTTTAGGGGCGGGATATATGGGATGTAGGGGTTATGGGTGGGGAAGTGTATTAATACTCAGGTATTATTTTAAGTAATTGTGTTTTTTTATATGTTGTAATTTATGTTATTGGTTTAGGGGTGGGATATATGGGATGTAGGGGTTATGGGTGGGGAAGTGTATTAATACTCAGGTATTATTTTAAGTAATTGTGTTTTTTTATATGTTGTAATTTATGTTGTAGGTTTAGGTGCAGGATATATGGGATGTAGGGCTTATGGGTGGGGAAGTGTATTCATATTCAGGCATTAATTTAAGTACTTGTGTTTTTTTATATGTTGTGATTTATGTTATGGGTTTAGGGGCGGGATATGTGGGATGTAGGGGTTATGGCTGGGGAAGTGTATTCATACTCAGGTATTAATTTATATACTTGTGTTTTTTTATATGTAGTAATTTATGTTGTGGTTTTAGGGGTGGGATATATGGGATGTTGGGGTTATGGGTGGGGAAGTGTATTAATACTCAGGTATTAATTTAAGTTCTTGTGTTTTTTTATATGTTGTAATTTATGTTGTGCGTTTAGGGGCGGGATATGTGGGATGTAGGGGTTATGGGTGGGGAAGTGTATTAATACTCAGGTATTACTTTCAGTACTTGTGTTTTTTTATATGTTGTAATTTATGTTGTGGGTTTAGGGGCGGGATATGTGGGATATAGGGATTATGGGTGGGGAAGTGTATTAATACTGAGTTATTAATTTCAGTACTTGTGTTTTTTTATATGTTGTAATTTATGTTGTGGGTTTAGGGGTGGGATATGTGGGATGTAGGGGTTATGGCTGGGCAAGTGTATTAATATTCAGGTATTAATTTAAGTACTTGTGTTTTTTTATATGTTGTAATTTATGTTGTGGGTTTACGGGTGGGATATATGTGATGTTGGGGTTATGGGTGGGGAAGTGTATTAATACTCAGGTATTAATTTAAGTACTTGTATTTTTTAATATTGTAGTTTATGTTGTGGTTTTAGGTGCGGGATATATGGGATGTAGGGCTTATGGGTGGTGAAGTGTATTTGTAATTGGGTGTTAATTTACATAGTTGGGTATTTTTATTTTGTTTTGTGAAATTGGTGTGGGGTAGTATATTCATATTTGACTATTTTATTAGGACTTTAAGTATTTTTTTTTCTTTTATTAACGGTATATTGTGGATTAATTTTTGGAATGTATGGGTTGTGGTTGTTATGGGTGGGGAAGTGTGTTAATACTTAGGTATTAATTTAAGTAATTGTATTTTATTGAATTTTGCAATTTATGCTGTGGGTTTTGGTGTGGGATATATGGGATGTAGGGGTTATGGGTGGGGAAGTGTATTAATACTTGGGTATTAATTTAAGTTATTGTATTTTATTAAAATTTGGAATTTATGTTGTGGGTTTAGGGGTGGGACATATGGGATCTAGGAGTTATGGGTGGGAAGTATATTAGTAGTCTGGTATTATTTATTGTATTTGGTTATTTTTTTATTTATTTTTATTGAAAGTATATTTAGAATTAGGGGTGGGATATAGGGGATGTAGGGTTTATGGTTGGGGTATTTTTCTTATGATTATTTTTTTTTACTATGTTTGAGTTTTTTTTTTAATGTTATTTTTTTGGGGGGGATGCAATTTGGTTTATTGGTGGATCATGATTTGGATATGTATTGATAGTTTATAATTTTTTATTATGGGTGAATTATTTTTTTGTGTTATATTTTTAGGTTTTGTATTTTTTTGTTGTTGTTATTGTAGGTGTAAAAATAATAGTGTTTAAAAATAGTTATGTTTAAAAATGTATATTTGATTTTGTAATAGTATAGTAGTTGGTATAGTAGATTTTGGAATATAATAATGTTACTTTTTTTATTTTAAATATTTATTAGATTTAAAAAAAAAAAAATGTGAATTTTAAAATTTGTTAAAATGTTTTATATTTTTTATTTTTATTATTTTTTTTGATCTGATGTAATTAATATTATTCATATTTTTTAATTATTTTTTTGGATGTATAATTTTATACATATATTAATTTGTCTTAATATTATTTCTAAAAATTAATTAATAAAATAATTATTTGTAGATTATATATAGATTTTTATTTTTTTTTGGTGTTAGAAATGTTTGCATTTGCAATAATGTTTTTTTTAATGTAAATTTACTTTTTTTTAAATAAAAATACCATTCATTTTTTTTTAATATATTTTTTATTTTGAACATAATCAAGTTTAACCCCTTAGCTGCTGGGCCTTTCCCCCCCCAGTGCTGAGCCCTTTTTTGGCTATTTGGGGTAGTTCGCGCTTAGGGCTTCATAACTTTTTGTCCACATAAGCTAACCACGCCAAATTTGCGTCCTTTTTTTCCAACATCCTAGGGATTCTAATGGTACCCAGAGTTGGTGGTTTCCCCTGGAGGAGACCAAGAAAATAGCCAAAATACAGTGAAAATTTTGTTTTTTCCAAAAAAATGGGAAAAAAGGGCTGCCGAAGAAGGCTTGTGGTTTTTTCCCTGAAAATGCCATCAACCAAGGGTTTCTGGTGCTGAAATCACTATCTTCCCACCTTTCAGGAACGGGCAGACTTGAATCAGAAAACCGAATTTTTCAACACAAATTTGGCATTTTACTGGGACATACCCCATTTCTACTATATTTGGTGCTTTCAGCCTCCTTCCAGTTAGTGACAGGAATGGGTGTGAAACCAATGCTGGATCCCGGAATGCTAAACATTTCTGAAAACTAGACAAGATTCTGAATTCAGCAAGGGGTCATTTGTGTAGATCCTACAAGGTTTTCCTACAGACAATAACAGCTGAAATAAAAAAATATTGAAATTGAGCTGAAAACAACAGCCATTTTTCTTTATGTTTTACTCTGTAACTTTTTCCTGCGATGTCAGATTTCTGAAAGCAATATACCGTTTTGTCTGCTGGACTCTTCTGGTTGCGGGGATATAAAGGGCTTGTAGGTTCATCAAGAACCCTAGGTACCCAGAGCCAATAAATAAGCTGCACCCTGCAGTTGGTTTTCATTCTATACTGGGTATACAGCAATTCATTTGCTGAAATATGAAGAGTGAAAAAGAGGTATCAAGAAAACCTTTGCATTTCCAAAATGGGATCAAGATAAGGTTTTGAGGAGCAGTGGTTATTTGCACATCGCTGAATTCCGAGGTGCCCATACTAGCATGTGAATTGCAGGGCATTTCTCAAATAGACGTCTTTTTTACACACTCTCTTATATTTGGAAGGAAAAAATGTAGAGAAAGATAAGGGGCAATAACACTTGTTTTGCTATTCTGTGTTCCCCCAAGTCTCCCGATAAAAATGATACCTCACTTGTGTGGGTAGGCCTAGTGCCCGCGACAGGAAATGCCCCAAAACACAACATGGACACATCCTATTTTTTTTATAGAAAACACAGCTGTTTTTTCCAAAGTGCCTACCTGTAGATTTTGGCCTCTAGCTCAGCCGGCACATAGGGAAACCTACCAAACCTGTGCATTTCTGAAAACTAGAGACCTAGGGGAATCCAAGGAGGGGTGACTTGCGGGGCTCGGACCAGGTTCTGTTACCCAGAATCCTTTGCAAACCTCAAAAAGTGGCTAAAAAAACAAGTTTTACTCACATTTCGGTGACAGAAAGTTCTGGAATCTGAGAGGAGCCACAAATTTCCTTCCACCCGGCGTTCCCCCAAGTCTCCCGATAAAAATGATACCTCACTTGTGTGGGTAGGCCTAGCGCCCGCGACAGGAAACGCCCCAAAGCGCAACGTGGACACATCAAAATTTTTGGAAGAAAACAGAGGTGTTTTTTGAGAAGTGCCTACCTGTAGATTTTGGCCTCTAGCTCAGCCGGCACCTAGGGAAACCTACCAAACCTGTGCATTTCTGAAAACTAGAGACCTAGGGCAATCCAAGGAGGGGTGACTCGCGGGGCTCGGACCAGGTTCTGTTACCCAGAATCCTTTGCAAACCTCAAAAAGTGGCTAAAAAAACAAGTTTTCCTCAGATTTCGGTGACAGAAAGTTCTGGAATCTGAGAGGAGCCACAAATTTCCTTCCACCCGGCGTTCCCCCAAGTCTCCCGATAAAAATGATACCTCACTTGTGTGGGTAGGCCTAGCGCCCGCGACAGGAAACGCCCCAAAGCGCAACGTGGACACATCAAAATTTTTGGAAGAAAACAGAGGTGTTTTTTGAGAAGTGCCTACCTGTAGATTTTGGCCTCTAGCTCAGCCGGCACCTAGGGAAACCTACCAAACCTGTGCATTTCTGAAAACTAGAGACCTAGGGCAATCCAAGGAGGGGTGACTCGCGGGGCTCGGACCAGGTTCTGTTACCCAGAATCCTTTGCAAACCTCAAAAAGTGGCTAAAAAAACAAGTTTTCCTCAGATTTCGGTGACAGAAAGTTCTGGAATCTGAGAGGAGCCACAAATTTCCTTCCACCCGGCGTTCCCCCAAGTCTCCCGATAAAAATGATACCTCACTTGTGTGGGTAGGCCTAGCGCCCGCGACAGGAAACGCCCCAAAGCGCAACGTGGACACATCAACATTTTTGGAAGAAAACAGAGGTGTTTTTTGAGAAGTGCCTACCTGTAGATTTTAGCCTCTAGCTCAGCCGGCACCTAGGGAAACCTACCAAACCTGTGCATTTCTGAAAACTAGAGACCTAGGGCAATCCAAGGAGGGGTGACTCGCGGGGCTCGGACCAGGTTCTGTTACCCAGAATCCTTTACAAACCTCAAAAAGTGGCTAAAAAAACAAGTTTTCCTCAGATTTCGGTGACAGAAAGTTCTGGAATCTGAGAGGAGCCACAAATTTCCTTCCACCCGGCGTTCCCCCAAGTCTCCCGATAAAAATGATACCTCACTTGTGTGGGTAGGCCTAGCGCCCGCGACAGGAAACGCCCCAAAGCGCAACGTGGACACATCAAAATTTTTGGAAGAAAACAGAGGTGTTTTTTGAGAAGTGCCTACCTGTAGATTTTGGCCTCTAGCTCAGCCGGCACCTAGGGAAACCTACCAAACCTGTGCATTTCTGAAAACTAGAGACCTAGGGCAATCCAAGGAGGGGTGACTCGCGGGGCTCAGACCAGGTTCTGTTACCCAGAATCCTTTGCAAACCTCAAAAAGTGGCTAAAAAAACAAGTTTTCCTCAGATTTCGGTGACAGAAAGTTCTGGAATCTGAGAGGAGCCACAAATTTCCTTCCACCCGGCGTTCCCCCAAGTCTCCCGATAAAAATGATACCTCACTTGTGTGGGTAGGCCTAGCGCCCGCGACAGGAAACGCCCCAAAGCGCAACGTGGACACATCAAAATTTTTGGAAGAAAACAGAGGTGTTTTTTGAGAAGTGCCTACCTGTAGATTTTGGCCTCTAGCTCAGCCGGCACCTAGGGAAACCTACCAAACCTGTGCCTTTCTGAAAACTAGAGACCTAGGGCAATACAAGGAGGGGTGACTCGCGGGGCTCGGACCAGGTTCTGTTACCCACAATCCTTTGCAAACCTCAAAAAGTGGCTAAAAAAACAAGTTTTCCTCACATTTCGGTGACAGAAAGTTCTGGAATCTGAGAGGAGCCACAAATTTTCTTCCACCCGGCGTTCCCCCACGTCTCCCGATAAAAATGATACCTCACTTGTGTGGGTAGGCCTAGCGCCCGCGACAGGAAATGCCCCAAAACAGAACGTGGACACATCACATTTTTTCATAGAAAACAGTGCCTACCTGTGGATTTTGGCCTCTAGCTCAGCCGGCACCTGGGGAAACCTAGCAAACCAGCACATTTTTGTAAACTAGAAACCCAGGGGAATCCAAGATGAGGTGACTTGTGGGGCTCGGACCAAGTTCTGTTACCCAGAATCCTTTGCAAACCTCAAAATGTGGCTAAAATACCACGTTTTCCACACATTTCGGTGACAGAAAGTTCTGGAATCTGAGGGGAGCCACAAATTTCCTTCCACCAAGCGTTCCCCCAAGTCTCCCGATAAATATGATACCTCACTTGTGTGGTTAGGCCTGGTGCCTGCGACAGGAATAGATCACACAACGGTCAATGTTGGTCCTTACGTGAGGCAGCTGTTGACCCTGGGGTGATCCATTCCTGACACAGGCACTAGGTGTAGGCACTCAAGTGGGGTAGTGTTTTTATCAGGACAGGTGAGGAGTCACTGGGTGGTAGGAATGTTGTGGATCCCAGCATATTCCTGTAGTTTGTGTGACAGAAATGCGAGAAAAATAGAGTTTTTTCTCAACATTTCAGCTTTGCAGGGTATTCTGGGTAAGAAAACTTTGGGGAATCCACACAAGTCACACCTCTGTGGACTCCCCCGAATGTCTAGTTTCCAGAAATGTTTGGGTTTAGTGTGTTTCTCTATATGGCCGCCGAATCCAGGACCAAAAACACAGGTGCCTGCCTTACAAAACCAGTTTGTTTTGCCATAGACAATTTTGATGTCTCCACAATATGATTTGGGTGGTGGAATTTGGGGCTGAACTAAATTGGTGAGCTCCCAAGAGAGCACTCTCTCTCTGCTTGCCGCCGCATTCACCTGCTCTCTGGGTTGGCCTAACCCACTATTACCCAGTTGCACGAACAGCTTGCGAAGGGACAGCAGGACTGTCCTCATCACCTCCCTCATAATGTACTGGAAGAGGAGTTTTCGAATGGGACTCCTCTGACTGAAAAATCACTCCCAGAGTCTGCGCCATTGTCCTATCCCTCAGATGCTGTCTCAGTATCTGATGTCTCAGTCTCTGATCCTATGTCAGAGCGGTCCTCTATAACCCGAGTGCAGGCAGCAGTCATCCATCAAGATGCCATCTCTGCTATTGGCTAAACTGTTGCTCTAAAACACTAGCCTACGTAGACAGTCACAAAATCGATGGTGTGTGTGAGATACGTGCAACAGTAGAGGCCACCTTACCTGCGCTTCTTCCCTCAATCAGCACGTACTTTCAAGACACTCAAAAAACACCTTGTCACATACCATTCGTCACAGTCTTTAGCACCTCCTGCGCCCAGTCCAACAATCATTATTGGTGCTCCCACTCCCTCCTCCTCGGATTCCCTCATTACCACCCAGCAAAAGTGCCCTTCATCTCTCCATAGACTTTACTAATGTACTCAGCTATTTACATAAAATACAGATGTGCTCTTTGCAGTAGGCATATAAACCTTCTGCGCTTCTTTATGGCACTAAAACTGCCACTAGACAAGTCGGACCCTTTTCCCCCCAGGGAAACCACACACATATTGACAAAAGTGATGTATATATGACAGCCAACCACCTGAAACTCAACTCAAGCAAAACCGAAATAATCCTCTTTGGCCCTCACCAAAAAAACCTGGGACCCCCCATGGTGGCCCACCACGCTAGGCCCTGCACCCACCCCCGCCAACTACGCACGCAACCTCAGCATCATCCTAGACTCCTCCCTCTCTATGACCCAACAAATCAACGCTCTTACCTCCTCATGCTTCAACAAACTCCGTATACTGAAAAACATTAAAATGGATCCCCACAGAGACCAGAAAAACTGTCACTCACGCACTCATCAGCAGCAGGCTTGATTACAGAAACGCCCTCTACGCCGGCACCACTCTAAAACTCAAGTGCAAACTACACGCATCCAGAACTCAGCAGCACGACTCATCCTCGACCTCCACCGACACTAACACATCTCTCCACACCTCAAATCTCTCCACTGGCTCCCCATTGACAAAAGGATCACCTTCAAGATCCTCATCCTCACACACAAATCACTCCACAACACAGGCCCTGCCTACCTCAACGAGAGTCACCTTCCACACCCCCACACGAAACGTCCGTTCAGCTGACCTCTCTCTCGCCTCTGACCCCCGCATCAAACACACCACCACCGGGGGCAGATCCTTCTCCTACATTGCACCCAAAACATGGAACGCACTCACAACTCACATTCGCAAGACCCAAAACCTACTTCTTTTCAGGAAGGGCCTCAAAACCTGGCTTTTTGAACAGTGAACCTCCTAGCCCCTTTCCCTCCCCCCCGTCCCCCCCCCCCAGCGCCTTGAGACCCTCACAGGTGAGTAGCGCGCTTTATAAATCTCTTTGATACAAATCTACCTATATATATATATATAAATATATATCTACATAGATATATCTATAGATATATCCATGTACCTAGATATATCTATCTACATAGATATATATATATAGATATATACATATATTTTTTTTTAGTTGTTGTATGGTTTCCTTGGGGGCCAAAATGGCCCCCAGGGAAACCCTACAACATCTAAAAAAAAAATTGCCCCCACGGGCGACCCCCTGTCATTTCATTTTTTTTTTTTTTTTTGTGCTGCGATCGGGGGCCAGGAAACACTTTCAGGAAGGCCTCGTAAGAAAGGGGAGACTCTCCCCTTTCTTACGAGGCCTTCCCGAACGTGAAAAAGGCCGTTTTCCCCATGAAAGCAGGAAGCGGCCGCAAGGCTGCTTCCTGCTTTCATGGGGAAAACACCTTTGCAACGTCAGCGCGCCTCGCGGCGCGCTGACGTCACAAAGGGGCGGGTGGGGGGCGGGGGGAGACACGGTAGCTTCCGTGTCTCCCGGGGGGGGAAAAAAAATAAAAAATAAATCCTCGGGTGCAACGCACCCGAGGATTTATTAATGCCCTTCCTGGTGTCGGCCACTGGTCGTGACCCGCACCAGGGAGGGTGTGTGGGCGTCGGCCAGTGGCCGACGCCCGCATTTAAGAGGTTAAAAAATGCAAAAAAAATGTTTTAAATTATTGTTTGATATTTACAGATTTATAGAAAAATTTTATTAATTTTTTTATATTTCTTTATCTATTTTGTGTGGTATTTTCTTATTTTCCCTATTATAGTCTATGAGTGAAATAGTCAATTTTCTATTTTTAGTGCTCTTCCATGTTTATGTTGTTTGACGTCTTCTGTATTCAGTCGGTGGAGCGTCGCGGTCAAGATAGGACGGAAGCGGAGACCTCGTTCAGGTAAGTGGGATTATAATTTTTTGTACAGTATGTAGTAGGGTATTTTTATTACAGAAATAGTTGTCGGAGGTAGTTATAAGGTAGGTAGTAGATTTTCGGTGTTTGTTATGTTTGTTATGTTTAATTATTGGTTATCGTATATTTTTGAATACAATAGTGGTTTCGTAACAGTAAACAAATTTGTTTAGCAGTGTTTTATCTTAGAAATTATTATACTGCTTTTGTAGTAGTTGGAAAGAATTGTATATTTTTTTGCTAAATTTAGTTTTGGGATTTTTGAGGGAGTTAGTTGTTCGGTTTATGAATTTTTTTTTAACTTCATTGTAATAGGTTTTGTGATTAATTTTTTATTTTGTGTTAGTAGTATCCTTTATATTGTTTTCATGTCTTTTTCTTGATAGTTAATGTTTTAATTAATGATGTGGCTTTGGTTAGTAGGTGATTAATTTTTTTACTTTTTTTTGGTAAAAAAAAGTATATTTGGTATTTTACGTTTTTTAGATATTTCTCGAATTTCTGGTTTGGTAAAGTATTATATTTTATTTCTTTCATTGTTTTTATAGTATATAGAGTTATCTTTTTTATCATCCATACTATAGGAAATCTTTTTATTTGTTTTTGGATGACTAATGTTTTTTTTTTTTCTTTTCTAAGTATGAGATGCTTCTTTCTATATTAATGAAGAAGCTTTATTCAGCATCACATGTTTGGATAAAGACATGAAAACTTGAAAGGTAAGAACAATTTTTGTTGTGTAAATTTAGTGTAAACAAAAATTGAAAAATGCCAATTTAATTGATGGTGTTTGGTGTTTTTTAGAACTGCCAAGTAATTTTTCAGTAGGTTAGTGGTTGTTAGTAATGTAGAATATATGCTAGACTGTTGAGATACTCTGATGGTGTTATTGTATCAAATTGTTGTATTTTTGCCAAAATTCTTTCGGTCATTTCTTTGCTTTTTTTGCTTGTGCGTGGGTGCAGGCTACCTGACAGTGATTGAGCAAGTCTCATTTCTTGGAAACTTTGTTCCTTTTTCAAAATTTCCATAAAATGATAAAGGTTTGGGTGGGGTTTACCTATTACTTTATTGAAGGCGTTGTGCCATCCTTCAATGGCATTATTAGTCTTTGGACCACTTTCTAAACAGGTTTGGTAGCAGTTCCACCATTCTATTGGAAATCTTGGCTTTCGTCTGCGACCAGATCTGTTTAGGTGTCCAATCCAGGTTTCTTCGATGTAATTTAGTAAGGGTTCTAATTTGTCTTCATTTTGTGTATAATAGTTAGACTCTGTTATTGCGGTGTAATACTCATCTACTTTTGTAGGTGGTACAAAGCATAATGCTGTGAGTTTTTTTAATTCAAATTGTAGTATGCAATCTGAGAAATATTCTCTACTTAGGGATGATTTTTGTATTCTACGCCAATATGCTTGTGAAAAGTGGAAAAAGCATCCTTGAATTTGGGTTTGTGGATATATTTTTAGTATTGTATTTATCATTGATAATTCGAAATCTAATATTACTTTTCTAGGTGTTTTATTTAATGTTTTGTTTTTGATTGTTGATAAAAATTCATTGTATGTAGAGGAATGTTTATCAGGTAGTAATGCATACACTAGGGGGATTGTAGTGTTATTTTTTGTGGCATGTATGGTGTAAATTTGAGTGAATGGATGGGGTGTAGATTTAAAAGTTCCATCCATCATCCAAATTTCACTATTTTGTAGGATTAGTAAGTTGGATGTTGTGCTGAATATTAAAATTCTTTTTTGAGGGTTTTCATTGTCGTGAATGAGGAAACTTTCTTTGCAGAAGGTAATTGTTAGTTCTGGGGGGATGTTAATGCCTTCATAGGTTTGTGGTGTTATATGTTGGGGATTACTTGCCAGTCTTTCTCGTTGAAAAATTCTACTAAGGTTTGGTACAGAAGGCATGCTACCAGAAATCTGTACTGGAATATTTTGTACTACCTCCGCAGGAGTCATTGGAGGTGTGTGCAATGTTTTTTATTTTTTGTATGTTTTCTCTTATCTCAATTTCTATTGCAGAGGCAAAGTGGTTGTGATCTGAGGCCTTAACAACTGTGTTTTCTAGAGTTACAGCTCTGCCTCTACAATGTGAAGAGTAGAATTGTACACACCTCCAATGGCTCCTGAGGTTGACAACCTTGTCTCTGCAATAAAGATAACCTTCATACTTTAGTAGCTGGTTTCCGGTTCTTGAGGTTATGTAACTTGCTTCTCCTTGCAATGCCATTTGTGAAATATCTGTAAATAATATAAAAGAAATAGGATAAAAGAAGTTTGCAGTTTTTATTATTAAATTTGTGGTGGATTTAGTTTACTACTTAATAAGTTAATTCATATATAATGTGTTCTTTTTGTAAGTGTTTGGTGTAGGTGGTTTGTTATCTTTTATATTTGGTGATTGTGTGTTATTTATTGAGGTAATTAGGTTAGTGGGGGGTTTTAGGTTTTGGGGAGGGGGTTGGGGGTTATGGGGTTTTAGGTTTTGGGGTGGGGTTGGGGGGGTGGGGTGTTTTTGGTTTTGGGGAGGGGGTTGGGGTGAGGGGGTTTTAGGTTTTGGGGTGGGGTTGGGGGGGTGGGGCGTTTTTGGTTTTGGGGAAGGGGTTGGGGTGAGGGGGTTTTAGGTTTTGGGGTGGGTTTGGGGGGGTGGGGTCTTTTTGGTTTTGGGGAGGGGAGGGGGTGGAGGGCCAGGGGGTTTTAGGTTTTGGGATGGGGTTGGGGGGGTGGGGCGTTTTTGGTTTTGGGGAAGTGGTGGAGGGTGAGGGGGTTATAGGTTTTGGGGTGAGGTTGGGGGGTGGGGCGTTTTTGGTTTTGGGGAGTGGCTGTGGGGTCAAGGGGTTTTAGGTTTTGGCGTGGGGTTGGGTGGTGGGGCGTTTTTGGTTTTGGGGAGGGGTGGGGGTAGGGGGTTTTCGGTTTTGGGGTGGGGTTGGGGGGTGGGGCGTTTTTGGTTTTGGGGAAGTAGTGGAGGGTGAGAGGGTTTTAGGTTTTGGGGTGGGGTTGGGGGGGTGGGGTGTTTTTGGTTTTGTGGAGTGGGTGTGGGGTCAGGGGGTTTTCGGTTTTGGCGTGGGGTTGGGGGTTGGGGCGTTTTTGGTTTTGGGGAGGGGGTGGGGGGTCAGGGGGTTTTAGGTTTTGGGGTGGGGTTGGGGGGTGGGGTGTTTTTGGTTTTGGGGAGGGGGTGGGGGGGTTAGGGGGTTTTAGGTTTTTGGGTGGGTTGGGGGGTGGGGTGTTTTTGGTTTTGGGGAGGAGGTGGGGGTTAGGGGGTTTTAGGTTTTGGGGTGGGGTTGGGGGAGTGGGGCGTTTTTGGTTTTGGGGAGGGGGTGGGGGGTCAGGGGGTTTTAGTTTTTGGGGTGTGGTTGGGGGGGTGGGGTGAGGGATGTAGGGTGAATGGTGATTATTAGTAATGTTTTTATTAAGAATGCTTTTACAATGAAATATTGTTGTTAAGGCATTTGTGGTAAAATTATTAGTAGTAAGAACAAGGTTGGTGTTCTGTCTTTGTTGTTAAGGTACTAGTTGTTTTGGAAGTTGGTGTTTTGTTGTGAAATTTATTTATGTTTATAGTCCAGCAGCTGTTTAGAGGTAAGTGTTTGGTGGAGTTGTAATAGTTATTTTTTTTATATATTATATGTACTGTGTTTGTGAAGTGTTTTTAATTTTATTGAATTTATGTATTTGGTGTTAAGTTAAGGGGTATTTGAATAAGAATGTTTGTTTAGTTTTATTTAACTAGAAAATCTGGTTGTATGTTATAATGAAAATATTATACTTACCTTGAGTTTATTTTCTTATTTCAGATGTTATTTTTTTTAAAATTGATTTAATTCACTTTTTTATGTCTTCTGGTGTTTTTTTGGGTTCTTGGAGTCTGTAAGAAATAAGAAAGAGTGTATTATTTAGTTTATTCTTTTGTTTTATTAATTATTTACTTTTTTTGATTTAGAAGTAATTTTTTTAGTAGGTTTGAAATTTGGTGAATAATATTTGTTTTTTGGTTAAATTTATTAGGTGAATTAATTTTTTTTAAAACTAATTTGTAGATTTAATATTTTATATATATTTATTTTAATTATATTATGGTATTCGTTATTTAACAATTTTTTTAATGCAATTGTTTATGGTTTAGTGAAATTGTTTTTGAATAATGGTAATGGTTTACCTTTGATGGTGAAGGTGTTGTGTTTATCTTTTTGGTCAGATTCTTGATATTTATGCCTGTAAGAAAATAGTACGAAAGGTACATTAATTATATATTATTTTAGCTGTGGTATAGGTTAGTAAATTTATTTATATTTATTTATGGATATTTTACCTTGTTATCTCAGTAGATGGCGGTGTTGGATAAATTATATTTTAATTCTTTTCCGTAGTGATATGCTCGTCTTCTCTGTAAGTTGTTCGGTGCAGTAATGAGTAGAAAATGGAAGTCGTTGGTATTTATATGTGTTTTTGTAAGTATTGTTTTATTTGTAAATTGAATGTGTTTTCGATGTGTTTTTTTATTATGAATTCGTTTGTGATGTTAGATATATATAATTGTGGAGTGTATTTGTTTTGTAGTTTGTATTTTTTTTTATGTTCGTTCTCGTTTGTTTAGTAGAGGAAGTACTTCATGGGTCATGTAGAAAGTGTTGTAGGACTATCGTTTTATGTAGGTTTTTTTTTTAGTGTTGTGTTTGTTTTATAATTATTTAAGTATTATTTATTTTGATTTAAAACGGTGTTTGTATGTTTTGGATTTTTGTGATGTTTTGTTTTTTGTATGTAGGAAATATATTGTTATTTTCGATTTCGTTTATTTTTTACGTAGTACTGTAGTGGTTTTAATATTTTATTTATTAATCGTTATTGTTTAGTTGTGATATTAATTATTAATATTTTTCGTTGTTTGGAGATCGTTTAAAATATATTAGGTGTTTAGGCGTTTTCGGTGTTGGGTAGTATTTGTTTGGGTATTCGTTGTTTGGCTAGTCGTTTGTTTGGGTAGTAGTTATTTTAGGATTCGTTGTTTAAGTATTCGTTGTTTGGGTAGTAGTTTGTTTGGGTATTCGTTATTTGGGGAGTCGTTACAGTATTTAGGTAATATTTTTTTTGGGTAGTCGTTGTTTAGGTAGTAGTTATTTGGGGAGTCGTTGTTTAGGTAGTCGTTGTTTACATAGTAGTGGTTTAGTGGAATATTCGTGATTTAGTGGTTTTCGTAGTCGTTAAATAGGTGTTCGTTGTGCAGGAATAATTTAGTTAATGTTTTTTTTCGTTGTTTAGACTTCGTTGTTAAATAATTCGTTTTATAGGTTTTTTCAGTGTTGGGAAGTCGTTGTTTAAGTAGTAGTTGTTTAGATAGTAGTGGTTTAGTGTCATATTCCATCTTAATGTATTGTGCCAGTGCTCTTTTAGCTTTACGTATTTACTGACTGTTTATTATTACTATCTTATTCTATCTCATAAACATATCTAGGTGCATAGGTGTAGTGCCCTGGCACATTAAAGTAATACAATACCAGTTTGGGGCAGACAATTAACTACTGGTCACACGTTTTTTTTCCAGTGCTGATAAACTCGGTCTAAATCAACTTTCCCATTTGAGAGGTAAGCCTTTGTCCTCATCAGCATATCTAGGTGACTCTCCTCTAGTCTGTTTCTTAATTTGGAATTGATTGAGTTCATGAGGCTGAATCCTCGTTCCCAGTCTGCACTTGAAGCCTGGAAAGTTGCACAGATTTCAACAAGCTGAGATACAACACTATACTGTGCAGCATTCCGCAGAGTGAAATTCACCATGTCTTGAAAGGTCCTAAACAATCCGTTTTTTATATGCGCTGCCACCACATATTTATAATCTCTGTACTGCCGAACAACATCACCAGGGGTGTCACAATCACCCAGGACCAAGACCTTCTTATACTTGACGGTGGTCAAAGAGCTTTTCTGAAGCAACTTGCACAAAGATGCAAGTTCACCCAGAATGACATTTAGTGCTGCAAAGGAAATATGGTAGTTTGAATCCGATAGTTTTTTGTAGCAATATTTAGCAATTGGGTCATTCTCCTCAACTCTTTCATGATCAAAGTATTTGACAGCAACCTCATAATTACGCAAGAGTGCACCAACAGCAAAATGCCTTGAAAGCCACTGCACCTCATTGAGTGGCCGAAAGGAGACCGCTTCACATTCAGTGACCAAAGCAATTTCGTCCAGCTTGGACTTTCTTAAAGGTGAGCGGGAGAACACAGTGTAGACAGTCCTCAGTAATGTTTCCATTTCCCTGATCATCGGCACTTTTTTCCAGGCATCATCAACTCCCACATCTTCTCTGTGCGCAAAACAGTGCTGCTCAACTAGATGAGGAATGGATTGTTTGAGGCGGATAGCAACACCATTGTTCTTTCCCAGCATCACTGATGCACCATCTGATGTAAACATGACCATTTTGATAAGGTCCAGCTTATTGGCAGTGTAGAACTCTTTTACAGCTGTAGTGATAGCCTCTACATTGCATGCACTCAGAGTTACAATTCCCCCAAACACTCTTTTGTGCTCTGTTGATGTTACAGATCGGAACTTGAAGTAGAGGCCTCAAGTTATCTGCTCAGCCACTCACTATGACTAATCGGATTTATAAGGGTGAGCCATTTTTAGGCCTACTGGCTTGTTCTGGCAAGCGGACAAAAAAAAGTGTTCTGTCCTTTACGTCTTGTTGTTGTCTTGTCACATTTGCTGTGCATGATGCAGGGAGCGACGTTGCCAAAGGGGCCTGCGCGACGGGGGAACATTGCCCGCGGCCTTTAAACGCTGTTTTCATTGACTTCAATCCAGATTCAAATATGAGCATTTTCTGCAATAGGAGAGCACGACTATCGCTCTAAAAGGCTTATTTGAGCTGAGAAAGTGATAATGCATATAAACAACTATGAAGTATGACAATGATGGAAAAGTTGATAACAGCACATTTTCTACTGTTCTGAAGCATTTCCTAGCTCATTGACCATTCATTTTCAACATAAATATCACTTGCTCGCTTGTATGCTAAAGTACGGCAAATGATGTTTAAAACACTCCCCGCGGCCTTTAAACGCTGTTTTCATTGACTTCAATCCAGATTCAAATATGAGCATTATCTGCCTTAGGGGAGCACGTATATCGCTCTAAAAGGCTTATTTAGGCTTAGAAAGTGATAACGCATATAAACTACCACAAAGTACAGGAATGGTGGAACAATGTGCGCGCTTGCCAAAGGGGCCTGCGCGGTGGGTGAAGGAAAGGTGCGCGCGCGCTCGCGCGCGCGCCTTACAGGGAACATTGGTCACACCTTATACTCACTTGCTCTCTTGCTCAATGTTTTCTAGTCCTTTCATTTGCTGAATATACAGTACTTAAATATGTATACTTGTTGTTATGCACATTTCCCACTATTCAATTATATGCTACTCTGTACAAAACAGCAGTATAACTTATTTTATTCCAACATTTTTTAATTCCATGAAATTAGCATATTTAATTTCACATTACAATTTACGCTGTGTCCATATATTTTTTCTTTGCTCCCAATGCGTTTTGCACTTTGAGCGTTGAATAATGATAGCAGTATTTGTGCCAGAAAGGCATTTCAGACTCTGCTATCTGTCATCCAGGGTATTCAGAATATGATAGAGCTTTGAGATATAACTTTGAGGCAGAGTTTGGCTGCCATGGAACAATGAAGCCGCTGACATGAATTCCTCAGCCGCTCCATGAACAAATAATTTATTCTGGCATCCCAGGTCAAAAATTGTTACAGGGTGAAAATGACTGGAGACTAAAAAATGACCAGGCAGACTCTTCTTGGCAATCGAAAGACAGTATTTACTAACTTTCTGGACAGGGGAAAAAACACTGCAGACTGCACCTCAGCCATGCACAACCTGCCTCTACGTTTTGTTTCTCAAATGCCTGTTCACAGACATGCCTTTTTATACACATCAGTACAATACTTTATTACAGATTATCGATAATAGGTAGTTTTACGTTTACAGATTAAAATGGAAAAACACTCAAAAATATGTGACACCATAACCCAAATTCCTAGGATAAGTCATTACTCACTCTTTATTATAAGTTCAATAAAGGTTTATGATCGAGCATTTTTTGACCTATGAATGTGTACGTGCTCTTTTGCAGATGTAAATTATTTCAAGTGTGTGCTGACAGCATTGTGTGTCCAGGACTTCTGAGTGTTCAGAATTAGCTTTCTTCCTTGCACCCGATTATGTACTGATTGTCTGATCAGTCTGCAATCTTTTTGTAGACATGAGAGTGTGCCAAGGACTCATGTGCTGATGCCGTAAATACTTGCAGGTTGGTTAGGCATGAATTGGCCTTTAACAGATGACCCTGTCATGTTCTTTATTCCACTACATCCTTGAATAAACCTTTCACCTTTCTTGTGTCAGCGTGGGAGTTAGGCCAGAACAGTTTTTTGATTGTGAACAGCGGAGTAGTTTCTACTTGTGCTTTACGTTGTGCGATGTTTTTACATTTCATATTTACGGTAGTGTGCTTAATTTTACATTTCCTACAACATTCCCCTCTTTATTTGATATTTCAACTACCTTATCTAAATCTTGGTCTGCCTTTGGTAGCAGGTGATACGTATTGCCTTGGAAATCCACTACTTGTGATGGTGTCCTAAATGAAAACATCCCTCCCGCTTTAGTCCCTATTCTTCTAGCACATGCTAGTATTGCCTGCATTACACAGTATATTAGCAGGAGGTCACAGTCATTGGTAACAGAGCCCCATCAGTCCTGATATCCAGGATGGCAGTGATGAAAACCAACCACTGAACCAACTATCTAGGGCACCTCTTTCATCTATCATTTTAGTTTGGAAATTATGCAGTGCCTGTCGTGCTTCTGACAAAGTTCCACATTCTTCAGCATTTACTGGAATAACTGTGCAGCACACGCAGAACCTATCTTTTTACAAATACCCCCTTGCATGTCCGTCATATAGTCCAGTACATACCGGTTTTGCAGAACAATTATCCTTAGGGCACCCAGTTCTTCCTTTATGGCATTGAAGCCCTCATTCATGGTTTAACGACACTGAGGCGTTCCCACCTTGTGGCCTGGAGCCAATCAGCTGTTGCCTTAGCTTGGACAAATGGCAGGATCCTCCCAAAGAAAAGTTCAGCGACATTGATCAAGCAGTACTCTTGAGGGATTTCATTCCAGGTGCTTGTGCCATAGTATTCTGCAGTTGTCTTCCTTCAGCAGTGATGTACCAAGGTTGTTGGATGGTTCATGCGGTGCTTATGCAAAGAGGATATGTTTATTCCTGGTATTACTAAAATTGGATTGTGCAGAGTTACTATGGAACAAATTAATCCCCGTTGGTTGGTCACTGGGCATCCAGTAGGTCTCCATTCTGCCAGAAGAAATCCACAAGGCTGGATGACCCTGCTGTGCGTTGGCATGGAAGACTGTGACCATGCAGCCAATATTCTGACCTACATCAATGGTTCAATTTCCCCTGAAACATGAGGAGGTATAAGACTGACCCTCTTACTCTGAACCTTAGCCTACAGACACAATCTGAGTGTAAGGGGTTTGCAAAATAGCTGTTACATTTGGTTGGTGGGCGTTATTCCTAGGAAACCTAAATCCAGGACCATCTGAGTCTAATCTACAGTGGTGGGGAGTCCAGTCTTCTTCATGGGTGCTATTTCATCTCTGATAGTTTGTCTATCTGTTTGGATGTATAATACTTTCCGTAAGGTGTTGTATCTTATGGCATTGACTAGAAAGCATACTACTTTGGCATGCGTCAATTTCATTTGGCCCATCATTTTACACAAGTACAAGTGTAATAGGCAGTGAGCTATTTCTTGTGCTACTTCCTTTATGGAATGTAGTCTAGCTGAACCAGTAGCATGGGGAATTAAGGAGCATACAAAGCATGACTCATTCGTGGTCTCTGCACCTATTTCTGACATGTAATGATACCACATATTGTCTGATAATTTGACATGGGTGTTATGGGTCAAATTGTGTTGAGAGAGCTCTCTATGGACATAAAAGATATTAGAATTTGGGGGTACTTTGCTAACGAAGAAAAGAAAGGATATAGTTAAGAGACAAAAGAGAAATACAAAAACAAAAAGCCATGGCCCTCATTATGAACTGGGCGGCAATCACCGCCGACCACTGTGCTGACGGTGAACAAAAGAACACCAGTGGCTGTGAACTGCATACTGCCATATAATGATGCCAAAAGGAGAAACCTCCAAAAATCTTGCAATCTCCAACCACTGCCAGGGCCAACGAGAGTGGAAAGGCAGTACACCTGACCCCGCCACTGCAATTCAGACAAATCCCCCGCCCATCAAATAATGATACACAAATCATCTTGGCGCACAGTGAATGCCGAACGACCATTGGCGGTAAGGACCGCCACAGCCAGCAATGGGACCTGCCAACAACAAATGCACATATTGGCAAGTTCGAAAAGCACACACCTGCCACACATCCACAACACTTTAAGACACACACATACACACCCTTTGCAACACCAATCACATGGCAGATATTGACACCACAACATGCATATACTGAACTGATCATCACACAAGTCACACACACAAAAACACCACCAAATCTCATACATTGCACACCCACTATCACAAGCCACACACCCAACCACACAACAGCAACCTCACCAACATACTTACAACACACCACCCACAACACACACCATGGCATCCCCTAAGTACCCCCACTTCACACACAGGGAGTTAAGGACCATGGTGGATGAAAAACTCAGGGTCGAGCCACACCTATTTGGGGCACAGGTGCGGCAGACACCCTTGGCCAGGCAAATGGAGCTATGGCTTTGGATTGTCAACAAGGTCAACACTGTGGGAAACCATCCATGCACAAGGGATGACATCAGGAAGAGATGGAGCGACCTGCGCGGGAAGGTGCGTTCCATGGCAACCAGGCACAAAATCGCTATACAGAAGACTGGTGGTGGTCCCCCACCTCCTTCCCCCAAATACACTGACTAGAAGGAGAAGGTCCTGGCTATCCTGCACCCAGAGGGCCTCACTGGACTCATTGGTGCACTGGACTCGGATAAGTCAACTACAATAACAGTCACCACACCTGTAATGCATGTATCACCCTATCCCTCTCACTACCACCATGCCCCCATCCCCTACTCAGCCCACAACACCGACACACTCATATCATGTCACCTGCATGCCCACAATCCCCCATACAAATCACCATCCAGCCCCCTGTGCACAGTCACCAACCCATTCATGTAATCTCAGGAGCACTACAACACCCACAATGCACCCCCCTCAATAAATGTATCAAAATGAACAGGAAGGGACCCTGTACTTCACTACATGGGAATTCAACCACCAATTACTGCTGACCAGTGCTGCAATTGTCAAAAAAGTGCATGACACCCACATCTCTATTCTCTCACACACGGGCACCACCACCCATGGTGCCCTGACAGAGATGTCAAGGAGTGCCAGTCCTCCACCTGAAGGAGAACGCCGCCTTGAGGAGAGTGCAGAGGGATGTCTCAACACAGAGGAAATCCCTGGCCCATCCCACACCCCTGGACAGTCACGCTCTAGAAGCCCCACCAAGGACACCACTGACACTCCTACCACTCAGCCACCACCATCATCTCTGGCCCAACACCCACACACCAGTGTCTCCAGGCCACAGACCGGCTGCCCACATGTACAGAGGCCAGAGTCTCCACTCACCACCAGACAGGATGATAAAGGGACTGCCAGACCTGTGCAGGGGACACAGGCACAGGGGGCTAGGGCCAGTGGGAGGGTATAAGTGGCCCAGGGGGGTGTCCCAAGGAGGGATGCTGCTGCTCAGGAGGTCATTGCTGTGGTCCTGGGAGCATACCACCTTTCCCAGGACAAGATGGGCGAGATCCTGGGCACGTTGGAGCAGAATCAGAGGCTGCAGGTAGCACACCACCAGGAGGCCATGAAGCAATGGAAACAGCTCAATGCTACCATGGCCTCCATTGCAGGGGTGCTGCAGCGCCAGACAAACATCCAGCCTGAGTCCTCCACCCACCTGCAGGCCCCTTCCACTAGCCAGGATACTGCCCTGTCATCTACATCTGCAGCAGCTACTGGACTGGTGGCACTGCCAGAGGACTCACAGGACACCAGCACCCTTTTCCCTTCAGCCCAGCTTCCCCCTCACAAATGTGGCCTCAGACCCAGACATCCCACTGAAACACCTGACAAGACCAAGACCACCGTCAGGAAGTGACTACGCCCTGACCTGTCTCCCGTGGTTGCTGCTGAGCTACCTTCATGACATGCCACTGCCATCTCACCATCTTCCAATGGCCCCATGTACTATACCCCTGTGCTACCAACAGCTGAGCAAATGTACCTGGTTATGTTGTTCACCATGTGCCCATTCCCTTCCACTGTCCCATCACTAATGTTCCATGATACAGCCTGCCGGTATTTTGCTGGCGGATGCTGCTGCTGGCAGCAGCGCCGCGTCCCGTCTCCTGCTGGAGGACCCCCTGCAAGCAGGTAAGTGTGTAATGCGTGTGTGCATGAGTGGGTGTGTGTGTACGTGCATGTTGTGTCCTGAGATTGCGTGTGTGCCTGGATGTATGTTCATGAGTGTTGGTGTGAGTGTGTATGAATGTATGAATGCGTGGGTGAATATGTGTATGCGTGTGTATATGGGTGTGTATGTATGTCTGTGTATGTATGTTAATGTGGGGGGGTCGGGAGAGGGAAGGGGAGGGTGGGGGAGGACTCTGGGGAGGGGGAAGGGAGTGGGGGAGATCCCTATCAGTGCCAGGGAAGGAATTCCCTGGCACTGATGGTGCCTACCGCTATGGTTTCAGTGGTGGTACGGAAACCACTAAAACCATGGCAGTGGGCAGGGTCAAAATGCAATGGGCAACCTAGTGATGGCCGCCGGGCTGGAGACTGTAGTCTCCAGCCAAGCGGTCGTTACCGATGTGGCGGTCGGTGTGTTGACTTGCCGGATTGGCTTTGGCCAAACTGCCAATGTCATAATGGTGGAGGTGGGTACCGCCAGCCTGTTGGCAGTAATATCTCCCCTACACCACCGACCACCAGGGTCGTAATGACCCCCTTAATCTTCTACTTTCACTCCTGGGAGGTCGACCTCAGCATTGGCGTGCTTCTCTTTTCCTTTGGTTATCTGTTTGGAGATGAATCTTGTGAATTTTGTTAATTCACACACGTACATATACATTTCATCATTCAGTACTTGGGACAGACTTTCTCCCTGAATTTTACTTCCAGTGCCGTGGCTTGGACATTGATTGATCTCCCTGTCACTCTTTGGTGAGGAGTGATGGTCTGAGCTCAGGGTATTCCTCATGAAAAATAGTGCTATTGACAATCAGCGTAGCCACTTTTTATTCAGGGTGGTATACAACATGCTGATCTTGCTCTTCAAGAGGCCATTCAAATGCTCTACTACTCCATTACTTTGGGGTGGTACAAGGAAGACAGTTTGAGTTTTATCCCTAACAGTGCTGTTAGGTGTTCAAATATTGTATTAGAAAAATGAGTGCCATTGTCGGATCTTATGGCTTCTGGAATTCCCAATTGGGGAATCACTTCCAGAACTAGGAATGTGACTGCTGACTTGACATCACAATGGATGCATAGTACTGCCTCAATCCCTCTAGAAAATGGGCAGACCACCACTATGAGGTACCTGTAGGTGTTGCACATGTCAATCATTTGCACAAAGTCATAATTAAGGGTTTTAAAGGGACCTTGTGGTCGTGGAATGGTGGAGCTTATCACATTTTTAGTGGCATTAGGGGAATACTGCTGACAAATCATGCGGCTTTATCTATACATGGTTATTGTGTCATGCAAATTGAGAACAAATCAGTCTTGTTGTCAATTAAACCTCTCTCCCCAGTAGTTCTGGTATCTCTGCTATGATGGTATATACTGCTGCAGTAAAAGCCTCTCTATCAGTGGGTCATGCTCTAGTCTCTGCTGGAGGAGTGTACCATGATCCTTGAAGGTGTAACTCCAGGTGTAGGTCCAATCATGCTACTGTCTGGCGTAAAATGAATGGTGATATTCAATTTTGCCACCAGCCTAACACTTTGCTGGGGCAGCTGGTGAGAACTTCCCTCCTACTTCCATCTCTGCAGGCTTGGTAAAAAATACCTGTATAATTGCCCCAGAGAATCCTTGCGTTTACAAGGATCTGCTGGAAATGGAAGGCCTCCCACTTTAATACAGGATTTGTTGCTCCCAAATCGATGAGGAATGCATTTCTCTTGTCATTGATGTACCCCCGCACAGTGGGTTCCTCATCTGGCCTGTGCGTCACTGACAGGACTGGACACATAGTAATACTCTATGGGCACCCTCATTTTATGAATCCTCCTGCAGGGTTCACCTAGAAAGAATTTCCCCCTGATAAATACCCCTCTTTTTTTGGGTGGAATTTCCATGGAAGGTTCTTGGTAGTTCTGCTGAGGCAATCCTTGCTGCACTTGGGACATACCTGGTGACTGCACATTTTACGAGGGTGTCTATGATCTGTAGACTTTGCTGTGGCTGCTCTGTCATATTTCCAAATGGACCATAAATTCTCATTCTTCCATTTTGCTCATCCTATTTCTTCATGTTACAGTCACTAATAAGTTGCCCAAATCTCTGACAATAATGACATGCCTGTTCCCTTCTTGGAGGACCCATCCTGCCTCTTCCTACTCCTCCTCGCATCCCTCTACTATTTCCTTATGTCCTTATATCATCCTGCTACTACGGGTTCTATCATTGGGTGACCCCTCGGACCGCTCCAGCAGATATTGCAGTCATCTGAGTGGCCACTAACACTACAGCACCTTCCATTGGTCCCTTCCTCGATAACTTCTGCTGCACCAACTTGCCTGCCACTTTCTCTACTACTTCCTATTTACTTTTCTACTTTTCCTGCTTCTTCTTGCAAAAATGGATGATGTGTGCTCGATTTTCAGTTTGGGGCTTAGCTTCCAGTGCCACTATGTTATCTAAGCTGTCCTGTACGTCAGGAGGCAATCCTTTTTTAACTAGATTATAGAACAATACAGCATTACCTCCTGTCGCTTCTCAGTCCTGACCTACTTCCTGGGTCTATTTTTCTTTTGATTTATTTTTGCATTATGCAAGATCCTTATTTGGCTGTATAGGCTGAGTGATGAGAGATCCAATGTCTGGCCTATCGGGATACATTTTCCTCTGCTGATCCCATTCTACAGATCTGACCAGATTAAATGGTGATCAATGACATCAGGTCTCAGTGAGGATCACATTTCTAACTCCAGCTTTTTCAAAAGGACCCTAGCGAGGGAACTTAGAAGGCTTTTTATACCCTCAACTGCCAGGGTGATACCTGCAGTGTGCTTCTCAAATGCTCTGATCAATTTCCCTATGCACTCTGTAAGCAGTGGTAACTGTATTGTGAGGTTTTCCTTCTCGATTTTTGACCAAGCAACATAATGTGGTGCCCCAGTATTTAGTAGGGGCATCTGATATAAAGGGGTGGTGGCACGCTGGAGATGGTGCTGTCTGGTGTATTTCTGCCATATATGCAGACATTTCCTTATGTAAGGGTAGTCCCAATCTAGATCACCGTCACCATACAGAATGCAGTCTTTAGCATTTGCCATGTTGTTTGGGTCAAAGGACCCCTCTTGTGGCCAGAGGCTCATTTGTGGAGCTAACCGCTTAGTCCAGTCTGATGCGTTTTCTACAAATGGCACAAGAAAATGCCAGCTATCCTCATCTTCAGTGACAGTCTCACGGAGAGTGAGGCATGTGTTGTGCAAATTTGCTTAGGTGCAAATTTGCTGAGTGGGCCTTTTGTGGAGAGTCACCTGTCCCATAACCTCACTTGATCCCATTTAGGGCCATGACTGCTTTGGAATTGTAACTGCTCAAGTTCTGTATTTCAGGGCTTCCTGCTTCCAGGGAACACATTGTGCTCTCTTACCCTTGCATCAATTGGGTTAAGCCATCTCAATGTGCTCCTCATGAAAACGTAGTCAATGAGTGGTCTTTCTTAGAGACCATAAATATGGCAAATTACTTCTTCAGTTTGAAGGAGTTCACTCATGCCCTCCATACGCTGGTGTATGGATTCTATCCTGTCCACTAATTTCCCAAAACTCCACTGAGTTTTGCCAGTTATTGCAATTGTCATGCCCTCCTCCCCTTTCCTTACTTCACTTGTCTCTTTCCTATCTTCACTGCTTGCTAGCTCGTCCTGCGCACTCTCTGGTGAGACTACTATGCCCCACTTCTCCTTCTGCCAAGTGGGCATACTAATTACAGTCATCCTTTGCTCTTGTTCCCTTCATCGAGATACAGGTTGTCCAGTCATATCTACAGTCCCAGGCACTTTGTCACTCCACCCTACATTTCCTGCATCCTTTTGCTGTGGGGAGGACACTTGTTTCAAACTGAAGTGTCCATTTTCTGAAGCAACTGTGACGTTGCTGATGAAATAAGAGTTTGGTCATTGCTATCCGCTGAAACTCTGCTCTTTGCTCTTCTCCTTTTGGGGAGAGGTAGGGTCTAGATGCAGTACATACTGTGCCTGCAATTGCCCTGAGAATTGTGGATCCACTATTTTAGTTTGCTGTCTAGGAGTGCCAGTGCAACTAGTGGTAAATAATTTTGCCTACTTTTTCTACTTTACCGTTTTATAATTGTGCAGAAAAATAAAAAGAAGCAAATCACATAGGGTGCCCTTCTGGCCTTCTCTGACAAGTTCACAAATACATATATTTCCATTGATTGTGCAATGCATGTACACAATCCTTCAACAATAAAAGCAAATTGCATGAAGTGCCCTTCTGGCCTTCTCTGACAAATTTACAAATACATATATTTCCGTTGATTGTGCAGCACACGTTCACTACCCTTCAACATATAAAAAACAGATTGCATGTGGTGCCCTTTTGGCCTTCTCTGACAAATTCATAAATACATACATTTCCATTGATTGTTCAAACCACACACACAAACCTTCCACAAAAAAAAAAAGAAATTGCATGCGGTGCTCACCTGGCCTTCTCTGACAAGTTCACAAATAACATATATTTCCGTTAATTGGGCAACACACGTACACAATCCTTCAACAATAAAAATCAAATTGCATGCGGTGCCCTTCTGTTCTCCAACAAGTTCACAGACATATATATTTCCACTGATTGTGCAATGCACCATTCTTCAACAAATAAAAAACAAATTTCATGCTGTGCCATTCTGGCCTTCTCTGACAAATTCACAAACATTTATTTTTGTTGACTGTGCAACGCACGTATGCAATCCTGCAATGAAAAAATCACGTAGTAATCCTCTGGCCTTCTCGGGCAAATTCACAAATGCAGATATTTCAGTTGATTGTGCAACACACGTACACAATCATTCAACAATATAAAACAAATTGCATGCTGTGCCCTTCTGGCCTTCTCTGATAAATACACAAATATGTATATATCCATTGATTGTGCAATACACGTACACAATCCTTCTACGATAAAAGAATCACATGTGGTGCCCTTCTGGCCTTGTGTGACAAATTCACAAATACACATTGATTGTGCAATGCACATATACAAACCTTCAAAAATATAAAACAAATTGGGTGCAGTGCCCTTCTGGCATTCTCTGGCAAATTCACAAATACACATATTTTTGTTGATTGTGGAATGCACATACACCATCTTTGAATAATACAGAACAAATCGCATGTGATGTTCTTCTAGCCTTCATTGACAAATTCACAAATAGATATATTTCCGTTGGTTGTGCAATGCACATACATAATCCTTCAACAAATAAAAAAGAAATCGCTTGCGGTGCTATTTTTGGCCTTCTCTGACAAACTTGCAAATACATATATTTCCGTTGATTGAGCAACTCACATACACAATCCTTCAACAACAAAAAAACAAATTGATTGTGCAACACACGAACACAATCGTTGAACAATTAAAAAAACAAATCACATGTGGTGCCCTTCTGGCCTTCTCTATGAAATTCATAAATACATATATTCCCTTGATTGTGCAACTCACATACACAATTCTTCAGCAATAAAAAACAAATTACATGCAGGTTACATTACACTTACATCTGCACTTAGGTTTGCCATGGGGAGCGCGCTTATGTAGAACGAGGATCGCAATTCACTTTGTTCTCACCCTTAAGAGGATGGCAGTCCCCAGAGCCTTCCCAACACCCCATGAACAGGCAGAACTGGTCTCTCTGCATTAGGGGGCAGGTGGTCTTCCAGTGCCAGCTGTCAGGTGAAGGTGCAAAGGAACCTCCCGGGGTGGCTCGCCAACTTTTACGGGGTGAAACAAAATTGCTCTTGAGACAAAAAATGACCACATATACTTTGCTTGGCAATCCAAAGACAGTAGTTACTAACTGCGACAGAGAGAAAAACACTGTGGACTGTACCACAGTCCTGCACGACCTGCCTCTACGATGTTTCTCAAATGCCTGTTTCCAAGACAGGCCTTTTTATACACATCAGTACAATGCTTTATTACACATGATCAATAATAGATAACTTGCAAGTTTACAGATTAAAATTAAAAAACACTCAAAAACATGTGACCCCATAACCCCGAATTCCTAGGTTAAGACATTTCTCGCTCTTTATTATACATTCAACAAAGGTTTATAAATGAGCATTCTTTGACCCATGAATGTGTAACTGTAATTTATCTGAAGTGTGTGCTGACAGCATTGTGCGTCCGGGACTTCTGATCGTTCGGAATTTGGTTTCTCCCCTGCACCTGATGTAAGTTATGCACCTGTGTGTTTTGGGCTAATTCATTATGTACCCATTGTGTAGTCATTCTGCAATCTGTTTGTAGGCACTGAGAGTGTGCAGGGGACTGATGTGCTGATGTCGTAAATACTTGCAGGTTGGTTAGACATGAGTTGGCCTTTTAACAGATGACCCTTTCATGTTCCTTATTCCACTACATCCTTGAAGGAACCTTTCACCTTGCTTGTGTCAGTTTGGAGTTTAGGCCTAAACTGTTTTTTGATTGTTAACAGCGGTGCAGTTTCTACTTGTTCTTGATGTTGCTCAATGTTTTCACATTTCATATTTAGGGTAGTGCACTTATTTTTACATTTCCTACAACAATATCGAGGCTGAAATTGCTTTGAACCTTCCCTGAAGCCTGTGTGGTGCTGAATGGCTGCTTGGGTGGCCATTGTTAATTTGCTGTTAAAGTGAACCAGCCTGCTGCAGACTCAGGAGTGGAAAGAAGATGGCAGCTAGGTCGGCACTGAGCAGCAGCCATAGTGCTCCAGTCGTAGTGTGTCAGGGGCCCTGACTGCAGACAGCAGGTCCAAGTCCCTACAACAAGGAGAGAAAGAATAGAAAGACCATTTGGGGTCACACAAGGCCCTGAATACTTGCAGATTGACTCCTCCGTGGAACTTGAAACCTTCCCTCAAATGACTCTTACCCTGACGTGACTCTTACCCTGATGTGGGCCTGGAGCTACTAAGTAAGTGGGACCCAACAAAATTTGCTCTGTGTGTTAGAAGCCTCCTCCTTGTGGGAGGAGCATAACAGATTGAGGCCACCTTGGTTGCACGTTCCTGCTTTGTCACTGATGTGCAGGGGAGTCCCAACTTGGAGTCCTATTCCCGACTGTCCCCCTTCAACATTAGGGACTAATACCATAGAGGAGCTGTTGGCCCCTGAACACAACAGGCATTGTTTGGGCTACCATTTGAGTTACTGAAATTCCATGCAGTGAATTGCATTATGACCACAGATCCCCTCGCTCTAAAGGTAAGCTGACCTGAGAATATGGACCAATGGGGGATGAGCTTTGTCCACCAGGATGAATACACTGCCTACAATAGTTAGAAGCCAAAGCTGCAGGGATAAGCCACCATCAATGCCCTTACTGAAAGAACAAAACCACATGGAAAAAGTTGGCACTTCACACTGTAAGAAATCCTGAGCCTGATACACTAGATGCCATCTTAGCTGCTATTGGTACCAAAAGGGACTTGCCAGAAAACAACATTGGCATGCTGGTTGCAGACCTATGTTTGTTTCACCACGATCATAGGAAATGAGAGAGTAAGTAGTAGAATTGGCTATATCAAAATCGACTGCCAGCCACAGATGATCTAAAGAAGCAACTCCCTGCCATGTCTAACTAAGTACAAAGACAAGTGTTGGAAACAAGTGGAGAAAATCAAGAAGGTCACACAAGACAGAATAATAGGAGGGGTGCGTCTGCCTGAAAAAATAGAGGGCACTTCTATGATCTCCTTTGTTAAAGACAGGCTTCAAGAGGGTTTTTCTAAATGTTAAGCTCTTGAGACGGCTCATAAAGGGCCATCACGCCAACCTAGACATTGTGGCCCTCATTACAAGTTTGGTGGGCGGCAGAGGCCAGAACACTGCCGGCCCTATTAGGAGTTCACCACAGGGCCGGCGGGCAGAAGCAGCTTCTCCGTCTGCCAGCCCTGTGGTGAACAGGGCCTTAACATCGACACTAGCTCATAATCGAGCCGGCGCTAATGTGGCAGTGCGGCGGGTGCAACACCAGTTGCGCTTTCCACTGCCTGTAATACGGGCATTGTAAAGCAGGGCGGGGCTCTCCATGGGGGCCCTTGCACTGCCCATGCCAAGTGCATGGGCAGCACAGGGGCCCCCATGGGCCCCCGGCACCTCCTTTCTGCCAGCCTTTGCATGGCAGGGCTACCGTCATGTAAAGGCTGGCCGAAAGGGGACTTTTGATTCCTAGGGCAACACTACAAGCTGTGCTGCCCTGGTGGATTACAACTGCTAAGACCTCCAGGCTGTTGACTTATGGCAATCTGGCGGTGCCAGCGGTCTGACAGTGGCGCTTTCGCCATGGTCGTAATGTCGCGTTTGGACTGCCACTTTGGCGGCGGTCTGACCGTGACCCTGGCAATCTGGTGACTGCCAGGGTCATAATGAGGCCCTGTGTCTCTGATCCTAAGGTGGCGTGTCTGACACACTTCAGGGATGGCGACTTCATTGTGAGCAGGCACGCATCAAGGACCCTTTCATAATTGAAAATGTAAATGTTTCTAGTTTTTGGACTTCACAGCAGGAGTGCAGAAGCACAGGGAATTATTTCTTGTGAAACTGAAAAAAAAGACTGTGCAATGTTTGACTCCAGTATGCATTATTGTATCTGGCCAAGCTGAATGTCCAAGTGGATGGAACATTTAAATTCCTCATCAACCCACATGAAGCTTACAAATGGATGGATCAGTATGACACTGGAGGAGTGGCATCTGTGAAGGAGGGTCCCATCAATCTTCATAAACACAAGAGGGATTGGAGGAGTCAGGGAAGCGAGCCTGGCCTACAGACAAGCAGGTCAAAATGAGTAATAAGCAGGTTGTTGCTACAGTTGTGACACTGGGGTACCCTTAGAGACACAGGAGAGTTGAGGACATCTGCAAGGGACTCGGGCTCACAAGACGAGATTGTTGGTGGAAAATATGACAGCGACAAAACTCCATGAGTAACCCCTGGAATGGCGGATGAAATATGATCAAACACTGGTGGTTAGATTATTTTTCTGCATTACATCCTTTTTTTACTTGGCTTGGCCAGGCTAGTATCCTTTTCAATCATAGAGGTTCTGGAGAGTGCCCATGGTTGTGACCTCTGCTCTACTTTTCTTTTGTTGCCCTCCCATTATATTAACCACCAGGGACCCAGCCCCATGTTGCAATCGAAGTGCAGTACTGTGATGTTCAACCATAGCTTGGACAGAATGCCTCAGCAAGCCTGTCCTGGAAGAGGAATTTGGGGGGTTTACGAAAATGTTTATCAGGTGAAGGTTATCTCAAGTTGTTTTTGCTAGAATGGGAGACTGCTGCTTCGAACCAGGCTGCAGCAAATCCAGTAGAGGTGGGGACTACCTGGCTAGTATTATAACTGATGCCTGCCATGATTAGTGGCACTAGCTACCGTGTGTTGCTACCATGGAATGCAATATTGCTACAATGAGGGACTAAACTCCCCCATAAAAAGGTTTAATGTAGAGGCCTATATTGAAGGCGGTGGCCAAATGATTTTGCTCCAGGAAGCACATCTTACCGGAGCTGAAGGGCAAGCAACAGACACCAGGCATCTGTATTAGACCTGGCATAAACTTCCTACCTATGACAAATGTTGTTAATGTTGAGGGGAAATATTTCATTGTGGGAGTTCTGCTGGCAGGGAAGGATATTGCCTTCATAAATATCTATGCTCCTAATGTAGCAAACCAGGTTTTTCTTGTCAGCGTGGCTCCACATGTAGGTCCTCATTACAAGTTTGGTCATCTGCGGACTGCCGCAGTGGAGGTGGCGGTTGCACCACCGTGGGCCCAGTGGAGCAGACCGCCATATTATGACCATAGTGGTGTTCTGACCGGAACACAGCCAAGTCACCAGCAGTGCTGTCAGTGTGGATGAGCCACCACGGCTGGCGATAGGTATCTCCAGGTTGGTGGGGACCATGTTTCCGCTGACTATATTACGAGGTTGCACACCACAGGATATCCACCATGGTTGCCCTGCCACTAAAAGCCTGACGGAAATGAACATCATAAAAGGGGACACTCACCTTCAAGAACACAGGCACGTCCGCAGCTGCCATGGAACCCAAACTAGAAGTCTTTCCTATGCTCCTGCTGGCCATACAACTCCAGAACCAGTGACAGTGACAAAGAAACCAACCGTAAGTACACCCGCCTAGCACACACTGGAGGGAAGGCCATTAGTACACAAACAACACACACACCTGGCATGGCTAGCAACTGCCACACACACACAAACTCCTTTACCAACATACACACACATGTACATACTCACACACAAATCACACACAACAAATCGCACATATGCTACACATACGTGTGGAAGGAAAGCCAAGACAAGTATGTTATTGCTGATTGAGGACTCACTAATTACCTCTGTCAGACTTATAGGATGATACTGATGGCAATGCGCTGACACCTCAGGTGGACTGATACTGATGGCAGGAGCTGGGCTCTTAAATCTTGTTGAGGGTGACCACACAAATCCTAATATGGAAGTAAATGCTTCATAAGTCACGGTCTGCATGGTATGGGCACACACCTTTGAGACAAATCCTGCCCAGGTGCATGGCACCCACAGTCAGTGTGCACCTACAAATGACTTATGCTACATCTTCCCACTACTAGTCAACCAAAAACCATATAGGCATAACATTATTGAGCTGTGAGTGTGTACTTACCCCCTTGTGGCTGCTGTAATGTCCTCAAGCGCCCATCCACCTCAGGGCAGGCCACCACCAAAATGTGGGCTTTTAGGAGGGTCAGGGTCCAACGGGCACCCCTCCCTCATTGGGAGGATGTCCCCAGCTTGGCCTCTGCCATCTTACGTGCCCAGTGTCTCAGGTCCTCCCACCGTTTTTTGAAGTGGGTGCTCTGCCGGCTATGGACCCCCAGGGTCTGCACTCGCTTGGCAATGGTATGCCACATCCCCTTCTTCTGATGGGCACTGACCTGCATGGGTGACACAGACAGAATGACAAAGGCATGTAGAGTGGCATTGCAGGGTCAGCAGTGGATATCACACATCAGACACATCTCATGATCACACTCATCATGAATCCACTCTGTCTGCCTCATCCCAATGCCTTTCATCCTCACAGACATCACATTCACACAGGACAGTGACATAAAACTCACCTGCTGCTCTGGTGCCCCATACAACAGTCCAAACAGGGGTAGGACCCCGTACAGAAGCTTGCCCAGCTCCTCCTGCGTGAAGTCTGGAACCCTATCTCCTGCAGAACATGGCATATTTGCTTCCAGAGTCAGAACCCAGCAACACACACAGTGGAGGTCTTGCTTGCATGAGTTTCAGGAGTCAAGTGAGCTATGCCACAGTAAATGGCGGTCACACCCGCTGCATGCATGACTGCCACCACCGGCGATGATCACCATTGGCCCCAGTCTTCCATAGGCAACAGTGTTATCCAATGAGAAGTTGCACAGTGGTTAAGTCTGCCTACCGCCATGATGTCTAACGCCAGCAGAATAAGGTCACTTTCATCTGTCCTGTGCAGGCACGACAGGCGGCTGCCATTTTACATGCAATAAGTGAATAATAGATTAATTTTAGTTGCGTCATGGATAAAATATAGTGACGACTGCATAGACTGACAATGTCCACATATTGCCTACATCAACATTTGACTTCTCCTCTCTCCTATTCCAAGATATGGTCCAATGGTGATGAAGAGATATGCCCCTGTGTACCGGACCCTAGTCGACCTTGCTGCCCTGGAAGAGAGAAATGGTTCAGATGTATCGTCTGAACCATCAGACCATCATTGAGCTGTGTAGCCAGTTAGAGCCTAATCAGTTGTCTGCCATACGTCATCCCTATGCCATCCCGACCTTAGTACAAGTGTTGTCAGTTCTCCACTGCCTTTCCTCAGGGTTGTTTCAGATGATAGTGGACTTGGCAGTAGGGATGTCACAGCCGGTGTTCAGCAATGTGTTGAAGGATGTACTGCGTACTTTGCTAAAACATATGCCCTGCTACATCAGGTTCCCCCAACGTGCAGAATTGGCCACTGTTAGAAATGGGGTTTCTGGTTGGCTAGGGTACGCACCTAAGCCAGGCAAAACTCCCCCACTCTAGTCAGGGCAAGGGAGTTACACGCCCTAGATTACCCCTGCTCACCCCTTGGTAGCTTGGCACGAGCAGTCAGGTCTAACCCGGAGGCAATGTGTAAAGTGTTTACACAACACACGCAGCGCAATATATACACCCTAAAGTAAACACAACACTGAGCTATGTAAAAATAAACTGTATTGCACAAAACATAGTGTGACAGGTAAGTACAAATGGATACATAAGTACGCAAATTAAGTTTACAGTTTTCTCTTTTTTATTTGTCTTTTCCAATAAATGTCTCTCCTGTTATTTATATATGTTTTTCGATTTCTACTTGTCTCTATGTCTGTAGGCTGTGTTCTTCCTTTTGTTCTCCCCTGTTCCTTATTTTCTTTTTTTCTGTTTCAGGTTGGAATCTCAGAGATCCAGAAGATTGTCCACCGTGAGAGGGAGAGAAAAATAAGAAGCCCATTTTAAAAGGTACGTTTATCTTTATGGTAGGTATTGCTCTTTCCTCTCTGGCTATTCTTTCTCTCTTTCAGTCTTCTTTCTTGTGCTTTTCTGTGCCCCTTTGTTCTTTCGTGTTTTTAGTTTCTTGGTGAATCTCTACTATTTTCTTTGTCTGAAGCCCTATCACTCTAGTTTATTCTGGCTTCTTACATGCCTTCTTTTATAGTATCCTGTCTCTCTTAAGTTAGTTCCCCACTTACCCTTCACCCAGTGCCTTTTCTTATTTTGGGGGTTATTCTAACTTTGGAGGAGTGTTAATCTGTCCCAAAAGTGACGGTAAAATGACGGATATACCACCAGCCGTATTACGAGTTCCATAGGATATAATGGACTCGTAATACGGCTGGTGGTAAATCCGTCACTTTTCCGTCACTTTTGGGACGGATTAACACCTCCTCCAAAGTTAGAATAACCCCCTTTGTCTTTTCAGTGTTTTAATAGGTATTTTAAATAAAAGGGAAAATAGTGAAACCAGACAGATAGTGCTCCCCACTTTTGTGACTTTTTTTTGTCTTTCTCTTCCCTCCCCCAGCTCGTGGCACGTACCTGGTGGGGCCACGCTCCTCCTGGGACGTGGTCGGCTCCTTCGTGTGGTCTCCCTCTCAGTCTTCTTAATGCAAGGTTCACGTTGGTTCTCCCTGCTGTCTGTCTCAGTTTTCTGTCTTTTCCTCCATTGTCGTCATCGTCTTGTTTCCGCCGTATTCATCCTCCTCGCCGGTTCCCCATTTTCCTTTCATTTTGTCCTTCTCCTCGTTTCCTCTGACCTCCTCCTCCCCATCTTCTCGCTGACGTTCTTTTTCTTCCTCTCTGCGTCTTCCTGGTTTTTGAGGCCCCACCCCCTGTGCCGTGGAGGCGGAGTGACGTAGAGGTTTGACCTCTACTCCGGCAGCCTGGTAAGTGCCCCCGGGGTATGTCCGGTCCGGCGCTGATTCTTGCACCCCGTCACACATAATTAGACCAAACAATACTTGTCAGTAATATCCTGCTCCCTTAGCAGTTGTCAGAATGTTACACAGGTTATTAATACTCTGCAAGAATAAGCAGTAGTCACATTAGCACACGTAAGTACTCAGGATTCTGCAACATAAGCAGTAGTAGGGAATCACTCTAAGAAAGAAAATGCTCTTGTCATAAACATCTCATAAATGCCCAGATCAGGACCATCAGAAAACATATGGCAAGTCAGAAAACATACTATCAGGATATTACATTATCATGATTGCAAAGATCACCTCATGAAGGCACTTATGAATCCAGCAGAAATGGTTGGAGCATGTGAGAGTGTTCTCACCCGGTCCGGTTAATAAAGTCTGTCATCTGCATGAGATGCCGAAATGATGCGGGCACGAGCGGGGATATCTGTGCCCTAAATGACCGGAGCCTCTGTGCTCCGCACCAAGGATGAGGTTTCAACGAAAGCAAGACTCGGGACCTCCTTCGAGGGTTGCTACCCCGGCCTGATAAGGTTTAGTGGGGGGTCTCGTGGGGCCCAGTGAGGATGGGGGGAACCTCCATTGAGGTTACTGCTCCACCTGGTAATAACAAACACACCCGAGAGCTCGACAGGGGGGGGAGCCTCTCAGCTTGGAATTGGAGCCTCCTTAGACCTGGACCACAACCTGGGCCCTCCAGGGCTTCAGGGTTGCTATGTACGGTATCTGGGAGCCGTTGCCGTCAGTGCAGCAGTGCAGTGGCTGTAAGCACGGACCAGGGCTCCTTTTTTCCAGAGGGATGCGTCCCAAGCCCTCCTGGGCTTTCCGGCAGCGCCGATCAGTTTCCGCTGGCTGCGGCGGTGACTTCGTCCATAAAAGGTGTTTGTTGGTGCCCCGGGGGTACTCGCTTTAGTACTCGCCGCCCCGGGGGCACTCCCAGAAGCCCGCTTGCTCCCACCTTCCTCTGGCCGTTCCCTGGGGGTCCCAGGGACAGCGCGTCACTTGCGCTTGATGAGGGCAGCCTGCACAAGCTGCCTTGGTGATTCCCCCGGCGACGAGCTTCCAAGTGAGAATTGTAGGAACCATCTGGGCATGCGCCACGCACTCCTGCCCCACAAGGAGAGCGGTTATGAGGCACTAGGGGGCCATGCACAAAGCGCTGCACTTGGCGCTATGCATCAAAACAAGGGAAGTGAAATCCTTCTTGTATTGTGGATAGTTGCAGGGGCCACGGTACCCTACCCCTGGAGACAAGAGAAGGGGGAAGCACAGGGCTAGCAGGCCCAACAACAGGCCAGCACAAGGGATGCAGATGGTGGCAGTTCCACCTTGTGACCAGGCAGGTCACTAGTCAGCACAGCAGCAGCAGTCCAAGGTGGGCCCTGGTGAGTCCTATTCAGCACCGTCCTGTGTCGAGTTCCAAGTAAGTCTCTTCAAGTCCAAATTGTGGGGATTAATCCCCTGTACTTATACTCAGTTTACAGTGTTTTTCACAAAGAGAGGGGAAAGGAAGGTTCCAACCAGTTACAACTTATTCTGGGAGTGTCCCCTCTCTCCTCCAGCACAGGCTCCAAACATTAGTTGGGGGTAAACGACCCTATTGTGTGAGGCCAGGGCACAGCCTTTACAAATGCAGGTGTGCCCCGCCTCTCCCTTCTCTCAGTCCAGGAAGACTATTCAGTATGTAGATGCACCTCTGTGACACCTTCACCCTCCCTGTGTACAGGCCGTCTGAAAAGTATGCACAAAGCCCAACTGTCACTCTGCCCAGATGTGGATTGGAGTCAAGCTGCAAAACACCAGTCATAAGCACAGAGAAATGCTCACATTCTAGAAGTGGCATTTCTGTAATAGTAATAGAAAAATCCACTTACACCAGTAAGCAGCATTTCTCATCACCATTACAACCATACCAAACATACCTAAGCTACCCCTCATAAATCAGATAATACCCCCTACAGATAAGGCAGGGCATTTTAAATGCAATCCTATGAGAATGCAGCACTCACATCAGTGAGAAACCCAATAGGCTGTTTCTCACTACCAGGACAGGCCCCATTACTAGGCACATGTCCTGCCCTCTACATACATAGCACCCTGCCCATAGGGCTAGCTAGGGTCTACCTTAGGGGAGACTTATATCTAGCAAAAGGGGAGTTCTGGGCCTGGCAAGTAAATTTAGATGCCAGGTACCTGTGGCAGAAAACTGTGTACAGCACATCTGAGACAGGTTTGAAAGGCTACTTCAGTGGATGGCGCAAGCAGCGCTGCAGACCCACTAGTAGGATTTAATTTACAGGACCTGGGTATAGGGATACCACCTTACAAAGTACTTATAGGTAAATTAAATATGCCAGTTATGCATAAGTCAATCATACCAATTTTACAAGGGAGAGAACATGCACTTTAGCACTGATTAGCAGTCATAATGTCACCCAGCAAGGGTCCGAAAAATAAGGAGGAAAAGGGCAAAAAGTTTGGGGAATTACTCTGTAAAAGGACCAGGACCTAGAGCCACTGTTAAGGCTGCCTTCTATGATTTGGTACATGTCCCTCACGTGATATGGGCCATAGATGGCACCTACATTTCCTTGGTTCCACCCAGGATAAATTAACAAGTATGCAGGAACCCGAAAAACTTTTATGGCATAAATGTGCAGGTGATGTGTTTCGCTGACCAATATATCTTGCAGGTAACAGCCAAGTTCCCTGGTTCTGTGCATGACTCATACATTCTGCAGAACAGCAATGTTCCACACATGATGGCACAACTACAGAGGGAGCAGGCCTGGCTCATCGATATTTATGCCAATAGTATGTGTCCCTCTGTAATCTCACCTCTCTTCACAATCTGCTATGTGTCCCCACCGGTATTGAGATGTGTCCTACCTTTGTGTACACAGGTGACTCTGGGTACCCTAACCTTCCCTGGCTGCTGACACCTGTGAGATATCTGACTAAAGATGGTGAACACCATTTCATTGAGGCCCACAGCAGGATGAGGCATGTCATCGAGTGGACCTTTGAGCTACTGAAGGCCAGATTCCGCTGTCTACACTTCTCCAGAGGTGCCCTACTATATAAACCACTTAAAATCTGCCAGATAATTGATCCCTGCTGCATGCTCACAATCTGACCCAAAGGCGTCACATCCCATTGCTGGATGTAGAGGAGGTGGCAGCTGGACCAGTGGCTGATGAAGGGGAAATAGTGAGTGATGTGGAGCAAGATGATGAGAATAAAGTTAACTCTAGAGCACAGTTAATTCAACAATACTTCCCATGAGAAACAGCGATGTGCCAAGTATTTTGTATCTGACCTGCACTCCTGTCTGCCTTGTGACATAGCTCATCCTGGTGTCTGTCATCATTGGAGGTGTTGAGTGAAGCTCAGCATCTGGGTGGGTTTGGGGGGTACATTTTGCCCATCAGAGGAGGTGTTACTGTTCGAATGTCAGTGCTATTTTCACTCTGCTGCTCTATTGCATCACTCATTCAATTTATTGTCCATGTGCTATGTTCCGTACACTGCTTGGTCAATTGCAATTGTAGTGCCAAACATAGTGGTGTCATTGGTATTGCTATTTATCCTTGCAGTCTACAATGGGAGAATGTGTAACCAAACTGTTGCTGACTGTAGAACACGCCTTTAGTTGAGTTTGGTCAGCTGTGAGGGAACGACTATTTTGTATGAGTGTCCTGGAAATGTAGATCTGACATGGGCATATGGTTTGAGATTCCACCTGCCAAATCACACTAGGGAGTGAGACATTGCACAGCATGTGTGTTGAGTGGTCTACATTGACTCCTATTGTGATCGTTGTCCCTATTTGCAGGACACTCGTGTGGTGCAACTCTGGTTCCTGCCTTGCCTGGTTGCTTCCTTGACACATGTATCCAGAATATGTCTGCTTTACTATCAACCTTGCTGCATATTGCTCCCCCTTCGGTCTATCTCCCAGACTTTTGCAGGACAATGGTTTGACTGTAATGGCATGTTATACAACAGAAAATCGTACTTATTATAATTAAGACATGTAGGCAGTAGCTGTACGCAATGGTGTTTAATGTTATTTACAAGTACAATGGGTGATGAGTGGGGTCATGGTGGATGAAATCATCAGGGTAGTTGTCCCAGCTGTAGGCAGTCCAGCTTCTAAGGGGCTGTGGGAAAATGGAGCATGCCAGTGGACAGTCAATAGGGTGTGTCAGTGGCAGACAAGGGAGAATGTTCAGGAGAGGGTCACTTCCTGGCAGTGGTCTTGGTCTTGGTATCAGGTCCACCAGGATGTCTGGATGGATGTCCTCACTTGGGTGTGGGTTCCTCAGCTACAGAAGGAGGGGTATTGGTGGCCTGCGGGTCCTCTGGCAGGGCCTGCATTCCACTAGCTGCCACAGAAGTGGAGGGCTCTGTTGGAATGTGGCTAGAGGAAGGGGCCTGCTGGTGGGTGAAGGATGCACGCAGGATGGTAGTCAGTTCTTTCAGTAACCCTGCAATGGAGGCTGTGGTAGCATTGTGGGTTTGCCACTACTGCATGGTGTCCTGGTGGTATTCCCTCTGCAGCTTCTGGTTCCCTTGGTCTGTTGCGAGGATCTTGCCTGTAGTGTCCTGGGACTGATGGTATGCTCCCAGGACTTGGGAGATGTCCTCCTGGCCTCTGGCCTCCTGTGCCCCCGGTACAGTGTGGCCACTCCCAGTTGCACCAGGACCTTCATCGTCTTGGGCGTGTGGCCTTGACTCTGGTCCCTGTTCTGTGGGGCACACTGCTGATTGACCTGTCCTTAGGACACAGGTTTGGGGAAGAAGGGTTGGCTGTGCTATAGTAGCCACATTGGTGGAGACTCCAATGTGTCTAGGGTGGGGCTGTTGGTGGTGGACTCATCAGTTGTCTCAGAGGGGCCAGGCAAGTCATCAATATCCAGACATGTACTGCAGCCTTCATCGTGGGGAGGACTGTCTATCTCTGGCATCAGCTGCCGGGTAGCAGTGGGAGCGGGACCTGTGGATGGAAAGGGAGGGAGTTACATTGTGGAGGTGTACTTGTTCGTATCATCGTTTGATGCATGGAATAGCTTGACTTGCTTCCCAGTGATGGCAATGACAGCTGCAGCACTGCAGACATTGCTTGCAGGTGACATATTGTGGCATTGTTTCCATTTTCCATTGAGGGTTGAGGATTGTGGATTGTATTACTGTCATTGCCATTTGTTGGAATGCAGTTGAAGCATCCAGTTGGCATGGCATGTTCTTTCTGTGCAGGTGTTCCACTGTGAAGTGGGACTGTGAACTTCTCATGTGTAGGGAGTTATGCATTGTGGGAGTTGTGGTGCTTGGCATTGTGACTGGTATCCCTGCATTAGGGAGGGACTGTGTGGGGATAGTGGCAGTGGGGAGGTGTGGCATGCAGGACAGGGGTGTGGGATGATTGAGAGGGTGCAGAAGCATGATATGGGGCAGATTAGGGAGTTATGGGTTGTGGGGATGCATGATGGACAGGAGTGGTTGGTGCCTGGGGAGTGTTGTTGGCTTTCCAGAGTTGAGTTCCTGTGCAGCCAATCCAACCTGGACACTTAACACAGAGAGATTAGTTGGCCTGATATTCAAGACAGAGCTTGGGGAAATAGTGCATAACCATTTTTATGAAAATAAGGACACAACATTGTCAGTGCTGGTAGACTTGAGAGGCATTTAAGAATGCAATGAAGGCATAATGCATAGCAAGGTTGGTGGAAGTAAGAACACAGTTATACAAAAACATCCATAAACAAGAACAGCTAATAATGCCCTGGAAAGGAAGTCTCTGAGTGACTCAAAAGACAGAGGCAATCTTAGGGAAAGAAGGGAGAAATGGCTGGCACTGCTGGGAAGCCTCAAAGGGTAAAGCTACAAGCAATACCTTTCTAAAATTCAAAATGATGAAAGGGATCAACTGAACAGGCTGCTGGCAAGACGAGCATCAGTGTGGTTAGCCTGATAGGAAGCAATTCCTGATTCTAAGTATTCACAATGTAGCTTTGGCACTAGTACACTCACAGCAAAAAATTATTGAAACGTTCATAAGTTATTATGACTCACTGTAGTAGACAGCCAACATCGAAGAGTGGGTGCTGAGGAACTATGTCTCAAATGCCATATCCACTAAGCTTTCTGAGGAAGATGCAGTATTTCTGGGCATGGAAATCAGGGAGCAGGAGCTTTGGCATGCCATCAAAACTGGCCAGGGGTGCAGTGTTTAGCTCGGACAGTCTGTCCATTGAATTTTACACAACCAAATGCATTGGGCCCCAAAATAACTATGGTTTTTAATGAAGCTATGTCATCAGGTTGTCTGCCTCCTTTGATGAGAGAAGTGATAACCGTATTTTACCCCAAAAAAGACAAAGCTAGAACATGTTGTTCTTCCCATAGACCGTTAGCAGTGATCAATGTTGCCTATAAAAAAAATTGAGCAAAATATTTGCAAATAGGATCTTTTCAAATGTTGGTGTCCTCATTCACCCAGACCAAAAGAAGTTTATCAGTAAGTGCAACACAATATCAGAAAATTGGTTTAGGTACTAGACCATCTGTACACAATCATACCATGGCCCTGATACTCTGTATAAATATCAAAAAGGTCTTTGATCCCCTGGCTATTTAGACAAAATATCAAATTGTTTTAGGTAAGTAATATCATTTTCAAGAATAACATAGTGCCCAAATATTGTTTTTAATTATCTTTATGTGTTTCAGTCCATATATTCATTTGATATGATATTATTGTTTATATAATTGTTAATAATATTTTTAAATATAGTTTATAATTTTAAGTGGTACTTTTTAATTTAACTATTAATAGTAATTTATAGTGTCATAATAGGGTTCTTGGTTTGTAGGGCATGGCTGGGAAGTTAACTAAGTATAATTACTTAACAAATAATTTGCAATGTATAATTAATTATTTAACAGATTAATAACTGTGTAAATTGTATGATAATTATGTTTTTTGTTATATACTAGGTGCGAGTTGCTGGGTTTGTAGGTTTATAGGGTGGGAAGTTAATTAAGTAATTATTAACACTATTAATGCATTTTTAATTATTTAATTGATTATTTAATATGACCATTGTGTATTATTTATATATTGTAAGTTACATATTAGGTGTGTGCTCCTGGGTTTGTAGGGGTGTAGGGAGGGAAGTTAGGTAATCATTAATTAACAGTAAGTTATTCATTTATTTTTTAATTATTTAATTGATTATTAGTTATGTAGAAAGTGTAATAATTATATATCTTTATTTTATATTAGGTGCAGGTTGCTAGGTTTGTAAGAGGATAGGATGGAAGTTAATTTGGTAACAATTAATTCATAATTAATCATTGATTTATCATTAATTATTTAATTAATTTTTATTGTTGTAAATTGTGTAATAGTTGTATTTTATAATAATAATGTAAATTGCTTTTTATTTTTATATATAATTTGTTTTTTGGTTCGATAATATTTTTCCTATTAAGAGTTTTATATTTGTTGTACATTATTAGGGTTATTCAGATATGTTTGGTGTTTAACATGAAATACTTTCCTTGCTGTTACATTGACTGGAGTAGTAATAATAAATATTACCACTCCAAAGTCAAACACTTTCCCTTCTGTTGCACAGACTGGAGTGGCAATAATAAATTTAAAACCTCCAAAGTCCAACACTTTCTCTGCTGTTGCACAGACTGGAATGAGAATAGTACATTTCACCCCTCCGTAGTCCAAGGCTTTCCCTACTGTTGCACAGACTGAAGTAGGAATAGAACATTTTACCCCTTGGAAGTTCAACCCTTTCCCTACTGTTGCACAGACTGGAGCTGGAATAGTTAATTTAATCCCTCAAAGTCCAACGCTTCCTCTACTGTTTACAGACTGTAGTGCGAATAGTAAAGTTTACCCCTCCAGAGTCCAATGCTTTCACTACTGTTGCATAGACTGGAGTGGGAGTAGCAAATTTCACTCCTTCAAAGTCCAACGCTTTCCCTAATGTGGCCCAGGGTGGAATGGGAATAGTATATCTATTGCTATTCTCATTTTCTTAATAATTTTTCACCCCTTAGCTGCTGGGGCTTTTTCCCCCCACCAGTGCTGAGCCCTTTTTTTGCTATTTGGGCTGGTTCGCGCTAGGTCCCCATAACTTTTTGTGCACATAAGTTATCCACGCATAATTTGCGTCCTTTTTTCCAACATTCTCGGGAATGTAAAGGTACCAAGAGTTTGTGGATTCCCATGGAGGAGACCAAGAAATTAGCCAAAATACAGCTAAAATGTGTGTTTTTTCAAAAGGAAATAGGTAAAAAGTACTGCAGAAGAAAGCATCTGTTTTTTTTCCTGCATATGGCATCAACAAGGTGTTTGCAGGGCTAAAATCACCATCTTCCCATCTTTCAGGAACAGGCAAACTTGAATCAGAAAACCACATTTTTCAACACAGTTTTGGCATTTTACTGAGACATACCCAATTTTACTATTTTTTGTGCTTTCAACCTCCTTCCAGTTAGTGACAGAAATGGGTATGAAATCAATGTTGGATCCCGGACAGCTAAACATTTCTGAAAAGAAGACAACATTCTAAATTCAGCAAGTGGTAACTTGTGTAGATCCTTCAAGGTTTTCCTACAGAATATAACAGCTGAAACAAAAATAATATTGAAATTGAGTTGAAAAAAACATCCATTTCTGTCCATATTTTGTTCTGTAACTTTTTTCACCTATGACAGATTTTTTAAAGAAGTATACAGTTATGTCTGCTGGACTCTTCTGGTTGTGGGGATATATAGGGTTTGTAGATTCATCAAGAACCCTAGGTGCCAAGAGCCAAGAAATGAGCTGCACCTTGCAATGAGTTTTCATTGTATACCAGGTATACAGCAATTCATTTGGTAAGATATAAAGAGTGAAAACTACGTATCAAGGAAACCGTTGTATTTCCAAAATGGGCACAAGATAAGGAGTTTAGAAACAGTGGTTATTTGCACATCTCTGAATTTTGGGATCCCCATACTAGCAAGTGAATTACAGGCCATTTCTCAAAATGACTTCTTTCTTACGCACTGCCTTACATTTGGAAGGCAAAATTGTAAAGAAAAACAATTGGCCATAACACTTGTTCTTCTATTTTGTGTTCCACCAAGTCTCCAGATAAAAATGGTACCTCACTTGTGTGAATAGGTCTTTGTGCCTGTGACAGGAAACACCCCAAAATGCAACATGGACACATCACATTTTTCCATTGAAAAATGAAGTATTTTTTTGCAAAGTGCCTAGCTGTGGATTTTGAGGTGCAGCTCAGCCAGCACCTAGGGAAATCTACCAAACCTATACATTTATGGAAAGTAGGCACTTAGGGGAATCCAGGATAGGGTGACTTCTGGAGCTGTTACTGGGTTCTGTCATCCAGACGTCTTTGCAAACCTCAAAACTAGGCTAATAAAACACTCTTTCCTCACATTTCAGTGCTGCAAAGTTCTGGAATCTGAGGGGAGCCACAAACCTCCTTCCACCCAGCATTCCCACAAGTCTTCCGATAAAAATGGTACCTCACTTGTGTGGATAGGCCTAGTGTTCGCAACAGGAAATGCCCCAAAACACAATATAGAAACATCACATTTTCCCAAAGAAAACTGGCCTGTTTTTTGCAAAGTGCCTAGCTGTGGATTTTGACCTCTAGCTCAGCCGGCACCTAGTGAAACCTACCAAACCTATGCATTTATGGAAAGTAGACACCTGGGGGAATCCAGAAGGGGGTGACTTGTGGTCTCTCACCAGGTTCTGTCACTCAGAATCCTTTACAAACCTCATAATTTGGCTAAAAAACATGTTTGCTGCATATTTCGGTGATGGAAAGTTCTGGAATCTGGCAGAAGCCACAAACTTTTTTTCCACCCAGCATACCCCAAGTCTCTGATAAAAATGGTACCTCACTTGTGTGGGTAGGCATAGTGCCCGTGTCAGGAATGGATCACACAACGGGCAATGTTAGTCCTTACAAGAGTGCAACTGATATCCCTGGGGTGATCCTTTCCTGATGCAGGCACTAGGTACAGGCAATCAAGTGGGGTAGAGTTTTTATCAGGACAGGTGGGGAAACACTTGGTGGTAGGAATGTTGTGGATCCCAGCATATTTCTGTAGTTTGTGTGACAGAAATGCAATACAAAATAACGTTTTTATTCGATATTTCACCTTTGCAGGGTATTCTGGGTAAGAAAACTTTGGGGAATCCACACAAGCCACACCTCCGAGGACTCCCCTGGGTGTCTAGTTTCCAGAAATATCTGGTTTTGGTAGGTTTCCCTACATGGCCTCCGAGCACAGGACCAAAAACACAGGTGCCTGCCTTATAAAACCAGGGTGCTTTGATGTCTCCACAATCCGATTTGACTGGTGGAATTTGGGGCTGAACTAAATTGAGGAGCTCCCAAGAGAGCACTCTCTCTCTGCTGGCCGCCGCATGCACCTGCTGTCTGGGTTGAGCTAACCCGCTATTGTCCCGTTGCACAGACTGTGCTTGCGAAGACACAGGAGGACCGTCCTCATCACCTCCCTCAGAATCACTTGAAGAGGAGTTGTCGGATGGGACTCCTCTAACTGAAAAATCACTCCCAGATTCTGCGCCATTGTCCTTTCCCTCAGATGCTGTCTCAGTATCTGCTGTCTCAGTCTCTGATCCTATGTCAGAGCTACCTTCTGTTCAGTTAGGGCTTGAGCAGCAGTCATCCAACGAGGCACCATCTCTGTTACTGGCTAAACTGTTGTTCTAAAACACTAGCCTACTTAGATAGTCACAAACCTGCTGGTGGGTGTGTGTGTGATGTGTGCAACAGTAAAGGTCATCTTGCCTTCGCTTCTTCCCTAAATCAGCACATTCTCTCAAGACAAACAAAAAACACAAAAAAGACCCACTATTACTTCACCTTTTCACATGCCAATCGTCAGTCATTAGCGCCTCTGGTGCCCGGTCCAACAAACATTATTAGTGCTTGTCAGACCTGACACCTTAGGGTGGTCATCCCCCAACCTTTTGCCTGCCTCCCTCCACTTTTCTGACACTGAGCGGGTTTTAAGACTCTGCACACTTTACCACTGCTAATCAGTGCTTAAGTGCAAATGCGCTCTCCCTAAAAACATGGTAACATTGGTTCATATCCAATTGGCATGTTTGATCTACTTTTAAGTCCCTCATAAAGTGCAATACATGTGCCCAGGGCCTGTAAATTAAATGCTACTAGTGGGTCTGCAGCACTGATTGTGCAACCCACCTAAGTAGCCCCTTAACCATGTCTCAGGCCTGTCATTGTAAGGCCTGTGTATGCAGTTTCACTGCCACTTTAACTTGGCATTTAAAAGTACTTGACAAGCCCTAGACTCCCCTTTTTTCTACATTTATCCCTAAGGTAGGCTATAGGTAACCCATAGAGCAGGGTGCACTGTAGGTAAAAACAGGACATATAGCTGTGTTTTATATGTTCTGGCAATGGAAAACTCCAAATCTCGTTTTCCACTGCTGTGAGGCATGCTTCTTTCATGAGCTAACTGTTTGAATGGTAGATTCTGATCAGAAAGGGGTAAATAGGTCATGTTTAGTACAGCCAGAATGGTAATAGAAAATCCTGCTTATTGGTGAGGTTGGATTATATATTACTATTTTAGAAATGTCACTTTCTGAAAGTAAGCATTTCTCTGCACTTAAAGTCTATCTGTTCCTTACAACCTGTCTCCAATCAACGTCTGGGCTGGGCTGGTTGACAACTTCTTTGTGAATTCCACCCAGACAACCACAAACACAGGATACTCAGTCACACCTGCACTCATCTGCATACTGAAAGGGTCTGAATGGGTGGAGGGATCTGACACTTACATTTCAAAGGCTAGTGGCCTGCCTTCACACAATGAACTGGCAAACACCCTACTGGGATCCTGGCAACCAGACCTGTACTGAAAGGTGAACTTCAAAACCAGTCTTTGAAGTCTCCCCCACTTCAAAGGCATTTTGGGGTATATAAACTGGGTCCCTGACCTGACTAAATCCGACACTTCCTGGGACAGAAACTCTGAACCAGATCCTGCAATCTGTTAAGAGGAGCTGCCTGGCTGCCCAAAGGACCCACCTAGACTGCTTTGCTGTTAAGGACTGCTGCCTTGCTGTTGACTTGCATTGCTGAATGGGAACAATGCAGCCCGGCCCCCCAAGTGGAGATCGACGCAGTACCTGCGTTGCGACTGGAACTTCGACACACAGCCAGACCAGATCGATGCATCTCCGAGCCAGAACGACGCAACCCGATTTACTGCATGAGGAATCGATGCAGCTCCTGTCGAGTGACAGAAACTCTGATGCATCGCCATACCGGATCGACGCAGCACCTGTGACTTCGCTCCACACGCCCAGGATTTCCACGCATCGTCCCTGGGCGTCAAAAGACCCCGCATTGCAGTGAGGATCCAAGACTTCATGGCGGAAATTGATGCAAAGCCCTTGCAACGTGGGAGGAATCGATGCATCGTCTGTGCTGTGTCAGGAAACCAGACGCACACCTTCCTTTTTCTACACATCTCCTCCACTGCAGTCGTTATGCGTGTAATTTTGATGCAAACCAGGTACTTTGTGCACACAAGAGACAATTGCTGATTTCTGAAGATTTAAAACTCTTCTTATCATTGCAGAAGTCATATTTCAATTGTGCTTATCAAACCTTGTTCGTTTTGACCTTAAATTACTCAAATATCTTATAATTTTCTAAACCTGTGTGGTGTATTTTTGTGGTGTTTTGACTGTGTTATTGCAGGATTTATTGCACAAATACTTTACACATTGTCTTTTAAGTTAAGCCTGACTGCTCAGTGCCAAGCTACCAGAGGGTGGACACAGGATAATTTGGAATGTGTGTGACATACCCTGACTAGGATTCTGGTCCCTACTTGGACAAGGGTGTATAACTCTGCCAACTAGCAACCCCATTTCTAACATTGGTGATCAGTGATGAGGATAGGACTTGTATTTGTGCAGTAACATACAATAGCTACGTGTACACTACCTACCAGCAATTAAAGGTCAGTTTGATTTTTCTCTTTTTCGCTGCAATTTCTTTTTCCTGCTTGATATTTTAACCTAGACCTCAGACAACATGTCTCTGGCTGGTCCTCAAGGAGGAGCTGGAGAGTTTGACCTAGCCAAGCTGGAGACTAATACTATTAGCTAGCTGAAAGGGTTCTGCAAGGGGATGGGAGTACCTACCTGGGATGCCTCCATGAAGGAAAAATACCAAAAGGCGCAGAGGGCCTGGGCAGAAGCCGGTTCACAAGAGAATGTTGAATTGGGAAAGCAAGTGGAGTGCTCGCCAGAGGTTTTGCCACCAGCAGTGGGGGATGTCACCCCTGGAATTGTACCACCTGCTAAACCATCACGGCCTGATCGCAAAGGGAAGGAGGGAAGAGAGAGAGTTCCAACTGCAAATGGTAGGGTTAAACATGGAGGCAGAGGAGAGGAAAGCTGAAAGAGAAGCCAAGTAAGCTGAGGCTGAAAGGGCTTTGTCTGAAAAGAAACTACTCCTGGCTCATGAACTAAGCCTGAAACAGCTGGAGCTCAAGTCTAGGCAATCTGATTCCAGAAGTGATGGTGGCAGTAAACATGCAGGACCTGCTGGAGAAAAGAAGGTTTGTATGCCGAAAGAGGTGGTGCCAGGTAATGTGGTGGGAGATGACATTGCTGCATGTGAAGTTGCACTAAGAGCCCATGGGGTTTCTGAACATCAATGGGGGTGGTGGTCTGTGGAAACATGTTCCAGCTATTGGGATGGACACACTCCTCACATTAGACCCAAAGGATCAGAACACATGCCCGCTCATGAAAGCCAATTTAATTGCCAAGTTTGGGCTGCCCACTGAGAAGTACCGTCAGAGATCCAGTGACTGCACCAAACTCTACACACAAACGTAGGTAGACTTTTTTTATTTTTCCAGTAAGGAACTGAATGGATGGGTGCAGGGCAGTAAAGTCAATGATTATGTGGTGTTGTATAACTTGATCCTGAGAGAGCATATGCTCATTGTTTGCTTTACAGAATTGTGCCAGAACTTGATTGACAGTAAGCTGACTGGTCCTAGGAAGCTTGCTGAGGAGGTGGACCTCTGGGCTAGCACCAGAGTGTCCAAAAAGATATCAAGGGGGATACCCACAAAGGTGGCCAGGGTTCCCATCACAAGAAAGGGGGGGGGCTTAAAAATAAGAAGTTCTCAAAAGCCCACCAAAATAATTCCCAGGGAGGTAGTGGTAAACAGTCCCAACCTGATTCTGAGAAGCAGCCAGAATTCTTTGACAAGAAGAGAGGGCGGTTTGTACTCCAATGCATAGAGTGCACCAAGTATGGTCACTACAAGGGCGACTCCGAGTGTCCAAAGAGGGCACAGCCCCCTCACTGGAGGGCAGACACCTGGGTTAACTGGCGTAGCACTCGGGATAGGAGGTAGTTCCAGATAGTTTTGGGGAGCAGATAGAGGTAACCCTAGTGTCCTAGGGTATAGTATAGGCAGTGGGTCACCATTAATGTGCAAAGGGTAGAGGATTGGCGTGACACAGGAGCCAGCATGACTACTGTCAGGGGTCAGCTGGTGTCAGCAGAGCAGGTCATCCCCAATACATTCCCCAGGTCATAGTTGCTGACAATCGTGAGAGTCACCTACTGGTTGCTCACGTTCCATTTAACTGGGGGGGTCTCTTGTACTCTGAAAATAGCTGTGAGTCTTGCCATGCCTGTAGATTGTCTGTTAGGCAATGACGTTGAGCACACTGCCTGGCAGGAGGTAGAGCTCAGGTCTCACGTGGTGATGTTAGGTTTCCCTGAGTGGGTCTGCATGACTACAAGGTCCATGGCTGCCCAGGAGGGGAGTCAAGGGTGTTGGGACCCTGGAACAATGACCCAGGAAGCTGCAAAGAAGAGTGGCCGGGGAGCTGGAGTTGACAGGATCCCTGAGGAAGAGGCCCCTGAGCCAACTGGGGAGGACATTATTGCCCTGGGTACCCTGCCTGAGCTTGCTGTCTGGCAAGTTGAGGGTGAGCCAACCAGGAAGGAATTCTGCAAGGCGCAGAAGGAGTGCCCCACTCTTGAGGGTTTGAGGCAACAGGCCATGGCCCAAGCAGCAGGTGAAGCCTCTGGCGATCACCATATATATTGGGAGAATGATCTCCTCTACAGTGAGCCTAAGGTGGCAGAGGCTGGGAAGCATGTGTGCTGGGGATCCCCCAGGGCTACCTGGCCTTCCTATTGGGTCTGGCTCATGACATCCCCCGGCAGAACATTTGGGGCAAGACAAGACCTTAGCCAGGCTTGTCTCCCCCTTTTATTGGCCCTGAATACAGGTGGCCTCAGTTGCTTTCTGTAGGTCCTGCCCAATCTGCCAGGTTAGTGGGAAGACAAGGAAAAATCTCAAGGCCCCCCTGGTCCCACTTCCAGTGGTTGACACCCCCTTTGAAAGGGTGGGTATCGATGTCATTGGTCCCTTGGACCCCAAAACTTACCCAGGCAACAGGTTTATCCTGGTTTTGGTGGACCACACCACCCGCTATCCAGAGGTGATCCCCTTAACGACAGTGACTGCACTGGTGTTCTCCTGAACTCTAATGGGGACATATACCCCTCTGGAATTCCTCAAGGAGATTGTGTCTGACAGATGCACAAACTTCATGTCTACTTACATGAAGTTCATGTGGGATGCGTGTGGGTGACCTACCGGTCCACCAGCCCTTACCATCCTCAAACCAATAGTCTTACAGAAAGGTTCTACAAGACCCTGAAAGGCATGATCACAGGCCTCCCTAAGGCCCGGGGGCATAAGTGGGACATCCTCTTGCAATGCCTTCTCATTGCTTATAGAGAGGTTCAGCCTCTCTGAACTTCTCTATGGGTACCCTGGCAGGGGACCTCTAATCATAGTGAAAGAGGGGTTAGGGAATGCTCCCAGGAAACCCCACCCAGGATGTGGTCATTTACAGTCTGGCCCCCGCAACTAGATGCAATGCTTCTGGAAGAAGGCCAAGAGCAACCTCAGGGCCAGTCAAGAGGTGATGAAACAGTGGTATGACCAGAGGGCCACCCTGGTAGAGTTCTCACCTGGAGACAAAGTTTGGGTGATGGAGCTAGTAAGCCTAGAGCTCTCCAGGACTGCTGTTTTGGCCCATTTGAGATCAAGGAGCAGAAGGACGAGGCCACTTACCTAGTGGACCTCAAGTCCCCTAGAACCCCTCTAAGGGTGTTCCATCAAAACCGACTGAAGCCTCATTTTGAGAGGTCTGACGTCAGCATGCTTCTGGTGACAGATGAGGGTATGGAAGAGGAGAGGGAACCTCTCCCTGACCTCCTCTCTGCCAAAGAAGGTGATGGGTGAGTGGAGGGTGTCAATCTCTCTGACTCCCTGACCCTGAATCAAAGAGGAGACTGCTACCAATTACTGGAACAGCTTTCTTCCCTGTTCTCCCTCACCCCTGGACTCACACACTTGTGTGTCCATGACATTGACACAGGAGACAGTCCCCCTGTAAAGAACAAAATGTACAGAGTGTCAGACAAGGTGAAGGCTAACATCAAGGAGGAAGTTGCCAAAATGCTGGTGATTGGGGTGATTGAGAAGTCCAGCAGTCCCTGGTCCAGCCCAGTGGTGTTGGTTCCCAAGGCTGCTGCTCCCGGTGCCAAACCAGGGCCTAGGTTCTGCATGGACTACCGGGGTCTCAACTCTGTCACAAAGACAGATGCTCGCTCCATCCCCCAAGCTGATGAGCTCATAGACAGGATAGGTGCTGCCAAGTTCCTCAGTACCTTTTATCTCAAGTCAGGGTACAGGGAGGTCGCCTTGACTGAGGGAGCTAAGGAGAGATCTGCTTTTTCTACCCCTGAGGTCATTACCAGTTCAGGGTAAAGCCCTTTGGATTGAAAAATGCCCCCGTTACCTTCCAGCAGTTGGTTAACAGGGTCCTAGCTTGGCAAGGATGTGTTCAGCGCATCCTATCTATATGACATTGCCATCTACAGTTCCAGCTGGGAGGAACACTTGCTCCAACTCAAGGAGGTGCTTCAGGCCCTGCAACAGACAGGTCTGGCCATCAAGGCCAGTAAGTGCCAGACTGGGCAGGGTTCCGTGGTGTACTTGGGACACCTAGTAGGTGGTGGCAAGGTGCAGCCCCTCCAGGCCAAGATTGAGACAATCAAGGCCTGGAAACCACCAGAACCCAAACAGAGGTGTTAGCCTTCTTGGGTCCCACCTGTAATACCGCAGATTTCTTGAGGGCTACGTTACCATAGTGGCCCCCTTAACAGAACTCACATCTGTTGGAAAGTACCCTCTTTCTTGCCATGGTTACCCCCATTTTCTACCCGATGTCAGTGTGCTTGATTGTATTCACTTGGATCCTGCTAACCAGGACCCCATTGATTATGCTCTCTCTCCCAAAACTCTGTATTTCACCCTCAATTGTTACACTAGTGCCCCTTATAATTCCCTAGAATATGGTACCTAGGTACCCAGGGTATTGGGGCTCCAGGGGATCCCTATGGGCCTCAGCATATATTTTGCCACCCATAAGGAGCCCATGCAAATGCTTCTGCAGGACTGCCATTGCAGCCTGCGTGAAAAGGTGAAAGCACCCTTTCACTTCTATTTTCACTGCATCAGGTCACTTATAACTCACCCCTATGGCAGGCCCTCCAGCCCTGAGGGTAGGGTGCAAAGTACTTGTGTGTGAGTGCACCCCTGCACTAGCAGAGGTACCCCCCACGACCTCCAGGACCATTTTCCCGGACTTCGTGAGTGTGGGGATGCCATTTTACACATGTACTGGACATAGGTTGCTGCCTATGTCCAGCTACATAATGGTAAAACCAAACATCAAACATGTTGGAATCATACCCCAAGGCTTTTGCAAGCATTGATTGTTTGATTCCTTGCACTCTGGGGGCTCCTTAGAGGGCCCTCAGTATTGCTATTCCAGCCTTCTGAGGTTTTCCAGGCAGCCCCAGCTGCTGCCACCTCACAGACAGGTGTCTGCCCTCCTGTTGCTTGAAAAGTTTGAGCCCAGGAAGGCAAAACAAAGGATTTCCTTTGAGAGAGGGGTGTCACACCCTCTCCCTTTGGAAATAGGTGTTACAGGCATGGGAGGGGTAGCCTTCCAGGGCCTCTGGAAATGCTTTGAAGGGCACAGAGTATGCCCTCTTGCATAATCCAGTTGGGTTTTGCCATCTCTGGCCCTAATTTTAGCGCATGAAAGAAGCAGGCATCACAGCAGTGGAAAACAAAATTAGGAGTTTTCCACCACCAAGACATATAAAACACACATGACTTATATGTAGAAAAAAGGGGAGTTTAGGGCTTGGCAAGTACATTTAAATGTCAAGTCAAAGTGGCAGTGAAACTGCACACAGAGGTCTTGCAATGACAGACCTGAGACATGCTTAAGGGGCTACTTATGTGGCTGGCACAACCAGTTCGGCAGGCCCACTAGTAGCATTCAATCTACAGGCCCTGGGCACACGTAGTGCACTTTAATAGGGACTCACAAGTAGATCAAACTTGGCAGTTGGGTATGAACCAATGTTACCATGCTTTTTAGGGAGAAAGCATGTGCACTTTAGCACTGATTATCAGTAGTAAACTGTGCAGAGTACTAAAACCAGCAAAAACAGTGGGGGATGACCACCCTAAGGCTGTCAGGTCTAACATGTGTCATCCCAGCTGAAAGTGGGGAGAGCTACCTAACCCCTTGGGAGATCTCATCGCTAGGGCGGAAGTATCTGGAGAGACCATCAGCATTGGCGTGGTCCGTCCCCGGGCGATGCTCCTAATAAAGTCTATGCCCTGTAGGGAAATGGGCCACCTCAAGAGTTTAGGACTTTCACCCCTCATCTGCAGGAGCCATCTGAGAGGCCTGTAGTCTGTCTAAACCCGGAAATGAGTTCCAAACAGGTATAGTCTCAGCTTATTCAGTGCTCAGACCACAGCTAATGCTTCTCTTTCAATAGCGCTCCACCTCTGTTCCCGTGATAATAGTCTTCTGCTAATAAAGACTGCTGGTTGGTCTAGGCCTTCCTCATTCAGCTGTGCTAGGACTGCCCCTGTGCCATGCTCTGAATCGTCTGCCTGCACCATTAATTCTTTGGAGTAGTCAGGGGCCTTGAGCATGGGTGCTGTGCACATGGCTTCTTTCAGGGAGTCAAAGGCTTTCTGACAAGCCGCTGTCCAATTCACCAACCTAGGTTGCTTTTCGGATGTTGTAGGAGGCTGGCCTGGTGTGTAGCGTGTAACTATCGTACTTACATCTTATACCAGTTCCGGTTATCCCTTATTAGTGTAGTGTAGACAGTGTCTAGAAGCCAGGCTCTCTAAAAGTAGCTGTCGATGAGCAGCCAAGGTTTATGTAGAAGACATGCAAAGCTCATGCAATGCCACTGTTGTCACACAGTACTCACACACATAAAAGAAAATACTCAGTATTTAAAAAATAAAGGTACTTTATTTTGGTGATTGTAGGAGGCTGGCCTGGTTTGTAGTGGGTACCTAAGGTACTTACACCTTATACCAGGTCCAGTTGTCCCTTATTAGTGAAATGTAATCAGTGTCTAGAAGCCAGGCTCTCTAGGGGTAGTGTGGCTGAGCAGCCAAGGTCTAATTAGGAGACATGCAAAGCTTATGCAATACCACTGTCCTCACACAGTACTCACACACATGAAAGAAAATACTCAGTGTTGCAAAAATAAAGGTACTTTATTTTGATGACACAAATGCCAAAAATACCTTAAAGACTATACTCTATTGGGAGGTAATAAATATACACAGTATAAACACTAGAATGCAGAAATAGCTGTAAAAACAGTTAGAAAACAGTGCAAATTGTGAAAATCACAATAGTTGGAAATGGACCTGGGGGAACACAAACCATATACTCAAATAGTGGAATGAGAAAGTCGGTTTCCCACCTAGACAAGTGTAGAGTGTAGAGGGGTGCTGGGAGTATTAGAAAACACTAACGGTAAGTTATAGAACCCATCCCAGAGCCCAGGAAAGCAGGAGTAAATTGCAGTAACTTTCCTAGAACACACAAAAACACGAGATAGAAGATTTTGCAAGAACCAGATGAGACTGCAAGACACCAATGATGGATTCCTGGACCTGAATACCTGTGGAAGAAGGGGACCAAGTCCAAGAAGCACTGAAGAGTCCATGGAGAACAGGAGCCCCTGCCAACCCGGATGAAGGTGCAAAAGAAGAACCACCGGTGAAAAACAGACAGTATTGCACCCAAGAAGATGGATGCGGGTTCCTGGTTGGTGCAGATGATGTCCCACACAGGATGGATGATTGCAGCCTGGTTTGCATCACTGGATTCCGCCAACAAACCGTGGCACACCCAAAGATCATGGGTAGCAGACAATGGCGCTGCCCGGGACCAGGAGGGACCTGGTGGCCTCTACCCAGGAGGGGGATACAGAGGGGGTTCTCAGCAACTCAGAGAGCCCTCAGAAGACCAGGTAGCGTACACAAGACTCCCACAGCATGGGGACAGAGAAAATGCAAAAGGAGGCCCATGCAGCACTACACAAAGGGATCCCACGCCGCCAGAGAACCACACAGGAGGCTGTGCATCACAGGAAGGAGTGCTAGGGGCCAGAGCTTCACGGTGCATGAAGAACTTTGTGGGAGAATGCCAACAAGCCTTGGCAGCTGCAAAACACACGGTGCATGGGGGTACTGCCTTGCATGGGGAGGCAAGGTCTTACTTCCACTAACGTTGGACAGCTGGACTTCAGGACCATTGGGACCACTTCAGTCTACCACCCATCGCATGGCACTGGCCACTCAGATGCTCCCCAGATGCTCAATTGTGCTTATCAAAATTTGATTGTTTTGACCTTAAATTACTCAGATAAATATCTTATATTTTTCTAAACCTGTGTGGTGTATTTTTGTGGTGTTTTCACTGTGTTACTGCATGGTTTTTGCACAAATACTGTACACATTGCCTTCAAAGTTAAGCCAAACTACCAGAAGATGTGCATAGGATAATTTGGATTGTGTGTGACTTACCCTGACTAGGATTGTGGTCGCTACTTGGACAAGGGTGTATACCTCTGCCAACTAGAGACCCCTAGTGCTTCCACTCCCATGACCTCCTCCTCGGATTCCCTCACTACCACCCAGCAAAAGTGCCCTTCATCTCTCCATAGCCCCCCTCGAACATACATTTCATTTGTAGTATAGCACAGGTAATGGCTGGCTTTACTAATCCATTGAGCTATTCCCATAAAATACAGGTTTGATTTTGCAGTAGGCATATAAACTTTCTGCGCTACTTTATGGCATCAAAACTGACACTAGACAAAAGTTAGATCCTTTTCTAGCAGAAACACAATCACAAAAATTAGCTTGGCTTTTTTATTGCTGCCTAAAAGCTCCAGTTCAAAATCGTTGGTTGGAATGTGTGCATTGCTTTGAAGACGCAAGGTGCGAGACAGAGGCAACTGGTGACAAATATATAAATATGTATATATATATATGAATATATATATGTACAGGGAGTGCAGAATTATTAGGCAAATGAGTATTTTGACCACATCATCCTCTTTATGCATGTTGTCTTACTCCAAGCTGTATAGGCTCGAAAGCCTACTACCAATTAAGCATATTAGGTGATGTGCATCTCTGTAATGAGAAGGGGTGTGGTCTAATGACATCAACACCCTATATCAGGTGTGCATAATTATTAGGCAACTTCCTTTCCTTTGGCAAAATGGGTCAAAAGAAGGACTTGACAGGCTCAGAAAAGTCAAAAATAGTGAGATATCTTGCAGAGGGATGCAGCACTCTTAAAATTGCAAAGCTTCTGAAGTGTGATCATCGAACAATCAAGCGTTTCATTCAAAATAGTCAACAGGGTCGCAAGAAGCGTGTGGAAAAACCAAGGCGCAAAATAACTGCCCATGAACTGAGAAAAGTCAAGCGTGCAGCTGCCACGATGCCACTTGCCACCAGTTTGGCCATATTTCAGAGCTGCAACATCACTGGAGTGCCCAAAAGCACAAGGTGTGCAATACTCAGAGACATGGCCAAGGTAAGAAAGGCTGAAAGACGACCACCACTGAACAAGACACACAAGCTGAAACGTCAAGACTGGGCCAAGAAATATCTCAAGACTGATTTTTCTAAGGTTTTATGGACTGATGAAATGAGAGTGAGTCTTGATGGGCCAGATGGATGGGCCCGTGGCTGGATTGGTAAAGGGCAGAGAGCTCAAGTCCGACTCAGACGCCAGCAAGGTGGAGGTGGAGTACTGGTTTGGGCTGGTATCATCAAAGATGAGCTTGTGGGGCCTTTTCGGGTTGAGGATGGAGTCAAGCTCAACTCCCAGTCCTACTGCCAGTTCCTGGAAGACACCTTCTTCAAGCAGTGGTACAGGAAGAAGTCTGCATCCTTCAAGAAAAACATGATTTTCATGCAGGACAATGCTCCATCACACGCGTCCAAGTACTCCACAGCGTGGCTGGCAAGAAAGGGTATAAAAGAAGGAAATCTAATGACATGGCCTCCTTGTTCACCTGATCTGAACCCCATTGAGAACCTGTGGTCCATCATCAAATGTGAGATTTACAAGGAGGGAAAACAGTACACCTCTCTGAACAGTGTCTGGGAGGCTGTGGTTGCTGCTGCACGCAATGTTGATGGTGAACAGATCAAAACACTGACAGAATCCATGGATGGCAGGCTTTTGAGTGTCCTTGCAAAGAAAGGTGGCTATATTGGTCACTGATTTGTTTTTGTTTTGTTTTTGAATGTCAGAAATGTATATTTGTGAATGTTGAGATGTTATATTGGTTTCACTGGTAATAATAAATAATTGAAATGGGTATATATTTGTTTTTTGTTACGTTGCCTAATATTTATGCACACCTGATATAGGGTGTTGATGTCATTAGACCACACCCCTTCTCATTACAGAGATGCACATCACCTAATATGCTTAATTGGTAGTAGGCTTTCGAGCCTATACAGCTTGGAGTAAGACAACATGCATAAAGAGGATGATGTGGTCAAAATACTCATTTGCCTAATAATTCTGCACTCCCTGTATATATATATATATATATATATATATATATATATATATATATATATAAAACACATATATATGTATATGTATTGAGATCATTTTTATATGTGAGTTTGGTTTCCCTGGGGGCCGATTGCAGCCCCCAGGTAAACCACACACGCATTGACAAAAATGATCTCTATATATAGATATATACAGATATATAGATATATAGATCTATACATAGATATACAGATCTATATATAAAGATATATAGATATATAGATATGTAAATATAGATATAAATAGATATATCTATCTATCTCTATATAGATAGATAGATATCTATATATAGATCTATATATATTTTAAATATCTGTATGGTTTCCTGGGGAGGAGGGGCGATCAAGGCCCCCAGGGAAACCATACAGCTATTAAAAAAATATTGTCCCCACAGGGGGTCAGCCCTTCTCATGGGCGCTACCCTGTCAGTTTCATATTTTTGGCCCGTTTTCCCCACTGGAGCAGAAGGGGGCCTTACCTGCTGCTTCCTGCTCTGGTGAGGAAAACAAAGTGTAACGTCAGCATGCATCTCAGCATGCTGATGTCACAAAGGGGTGGGTGGGGGCAACACAGAAGCTTTTCTGTGTTTCCTGAGGGGATTTTAAATTTAAAAAAACCTTTTTTTCAAACCCCTCCCTGGCATCGGCCATTGGTTGTGACCCGCACCAGTGAAGGTGTGCAGGCGTCAGGCAGAAACAATCAAGATCAGAAGCATTTTTTTGCTCATGGGCAAGGAGAGGATCTGTAGACATTATTTGGCAGTGCGCATTAGGACAAACCAGATGCCCACTACTGCATTAATTTTGTTTTGGAGTGTAAGCTGTTGTCAAACTTGACTCCCAAATGTTTTACTACATCAGCTTGTGAGTTAGGTGGGAGAGTCCCATTTGGACAATGAGTTTGAAGGTTGAGAGTAAAATTTAATTCAAAGCTAAGAACCCCTGTCTTGTCAGTATTACATTTAAGTTGGTTAATATTCCTCCAGTGGAATACAGTTGATGGGGTTTAATGGCGTCCTCAAGAATGGGCTCACCTTTATTGAAGGAAAACAGGAGCTGAGTATCATAGGAGTAAAGGATTATCTTGGCCCCAAAAGACTCCACAAATGCCTCCAAAAGGGTTAGATGTTAAATAAGGGTGGGCTAAGGGCCGAGCCCTGGGGTACTCCAACCATGACGAGAAAGGTGGCATCCAAATCACTTGTTATCTGTCTTCAGGAAGGAATTCAGCCACTTCAGTGCTGTGCCCCTAATGTCTACATCAAATTGACAGGCAAGTAGCCTAGAGTGCAGGACTGAATTGAATGTAGCAGACAGGTATAAAGTACCAGGACTGCCTTTCCTGCTGCATCTAGTGTACGTTTTATCCCTTTCAATACTTCCAAAAGAGCTGTCCCTGTACTAAATTTAGCTCTTTTGAACTGATTGACCGATGTTGAGATCTAGTTGAATTCAATATAGTTGGATAACTGCCTGTCCACAAACCTCTTCATCAGTTTCGATGAGGCTGGAAGCAAAGAAATAGGCCTATGGTTGCTAGGAATGTTGTAGTCTGCACTGGGTTTTTTCAAGTGAGGCAGAATGGTGGCCTCTTTCCAGTTCAAAGAAACAATTCTGGATGACAGAGACTTGTTTAGTACAGAGTTTCGAACTGGACTGAGGATGTCTACTCCCTGTGCTAAGACAGAAGGGGACCCTGACTTAAGGGTTAAAATCGCAGCTCTTGAATTATCCACCGAGATTGGGTCAAAGGAGGAATGGACGCAGGTGAAGGTAGCTGGAGGGAGAGTAGAAGATCCATGACTGGATAGCGTATTGTGGTTACAATATATATATATATATATATATATATATATATATATATATATATATATATATATATATATGTTTAATGCTTTGCAATTTATTTGTTAGTATTTATTCTGTTATCTACCTATCTATCTGTCTATCTATTTTTAACAGTACACTTTAAAAATGACCTAAAAAAGTAGTATCAAATATATGTTTTTAATTAGTTACTTTATAATTATGTATATATATATATATATATATATATATATATATATATGGTCATTTACACACATAAATAGAATATATTTTTATAGCATTAAATATTAGTTAAATGTATTTACAATATATTAATGTTATACATATATTAAAATATGTAAGATATACTTTCTTTAAGTATATATATATACATATATATATACTTTAAGAAAGTATACATATATATATATATATATATATATATATATATATATATATATATATATATATATATATATATACGTGTACAAGAGAGAGTTGTAGTTGTCCTGAACGAAAGCGCACTTGCAACTGGTCATTATAGAATGTAGCAAAATCAGCAATTTACAGAGAATTCTTTGGCGTTTTCATTATTCCAGGCCTTGTGTTTCTGGGTTCTTCCCTTCATCAGCAGAGAACAAACATTTCCTTCCTTTTTCAAAGGCCAACTGCCTGGCTGCTCAGCAGATTTAATTGCAGGCACCTGATTTCAGTTGAAGGCCTGCACATTTTAAAATTATATCCCAGCAGATTGGGACACTTTCAGGAAACCCAGTGATTATACATGGAATCTGCCTACTTTAGGTAAAGAACTCTGTTTTTATTATTTCGCTTGGCTCCAGCAACCGACTTGGGGAAATATTATAAAATGTGCAGGACTACCTTTACCAGAATGCACTTTTCAACTCACTTTAGATGCCCACTGGAGCAGAACTGGTATTTAGCAGAGTAATCAGGTGCCTGCAATTAAAACCAGCTGAGCACCCATGCACTTGATCTTTAAACAAGAGAGGAGATGTCTGGAACGCTTTCAGCACTGGCTGCACCTACTGAGGTGAATCAATACAGACTACATTTCTCTGCTGATGAAGGGATGAACCCAGAAACACGTGTCCAGAGATGAATGAAAATATAAGGCCAGGAATAATGAAAATGTCAACATAATTCACTGTAGGTTGCTGGTATTGCCATATTCCCTAATACATAACTCTCTAATGGCTCCCCAAAATCAGGGAAACTGGAGTGGACTATGTGACTATAGCTAGAGGGGCCTCACTATTTTGAGCAACTTATATGTTTGGGGAGGTTTTGTTGATTTTCCGGGTCTTCACATTGACTATGAGATCTCAGAAAGGCACTTCTTAATGTATAGAGCAATAATGGTGAAGGTAGGAGGTTGGTGCAAAATGTGGATGTCAGAGCCACCTAAACATGCCTGCTTAGGAAATATCTACACCATAGATGGTGAGCATAAAGCAGTAACTCTCCTCTATAAACTGCTATTTTTCTCACGGAACAAAGTTATCTTAGCGCACGGTAAATGGGCTGATGATGTGGGCTCACCGCTAAATGAAGGTGACTGGACTAACACACTAAAATGCATCTCTATAATGTACAGCAATTCCAGGCTTACAATGTTACAAATAAGAAATATTGGAGAATTAGTTGAAGTGAGAAAGAACCCACTTCAAGAAATAATCACAATCCATATCGAGGTGAACCACTGAAGTGAGTAAATAAACCCATGCTTAACCCTCTCGTAGCACAAAGCATTGAAAATTCAAAACAAGAAAAATCTCAAACCAATTTAGAAAGCTAGAGAATATTTTATTAAGTACAATGATACATAAAGTAAAAAGTCCAACAACTAGAACCAGTTTGTCCTGGTAGACCTTCTAACTCATGGAAAAAGGTGGCTGTCGTTGAGCCGTCGGCCTGGCAATCACCAAGATTGGACTCAATGCAGGTCTCGACAGTGCTGCAGAGAGTCCTGGTGCAGGTGTCAATGAAGTCAGGAAGTTTTTGAGGGGGCAAAGAATGAAGTCCTTGCCCAGGAAGGCTTCAACTTTGATTGGATGCTGCTCGGCGTCAGTCCTGGTGAAGCCCTATACATTTGGAGTTGGAGACTTTTCTGGAAGTTGGATGCCCTTCAGAGGGGCAAACCGGCAAGTTGCTGCCAACCAGTGATTTGATAGCTGTGGCTTCAACAGGGACCCCAAACTCCATTGTTTCTTCAGGCAGACCATTATCAAAAAGGTTTCTAGTCCTATTTCTTGCAGTTTGGTGATAGGTGTGGTACCTCTAACACTAGCCAAGTGTCTATGGCCTGGGAAGCACCACCAGGGAGCTGGGACTCACTACAACAGAGGCAAGAGGCATGGTCCAGGGCAGCCCAGTTGGAACCGGTCAGCTGGGCATTTGCAGGTAGAAACACCTCTGGAAGCTTGTTGCATCCCAGTAGCTCAAATAGGAGGTCAGCCATCTAACATTTGGACACTTCTGGGGTCCTGAATTCAAAGCAAGCCTGTCCAGTCTTCCTTCAAGATTCATAAACTGTGGCAGTGAGTCTTATTATTCTTCCCATGTCCAGGAGTGTTCTGAGGAGAGGTCAGTAGGGCCAACTTTTATGCCCAGTAGCAGGCTGTGGGTGGTGTTCAGTCCTTTTTCCATCCCCTAAACCAGTTCTGGTCAGTTGCTCTCCCCCTACTGTATTGGAGCCACCCTAACCAGAGGCAAAATGGAGGCAGGCCTAGGTGTGAGTTTCATTTGACAGTGATAGTGTAAGCACCATTTGAAGCTCAGAAAGGGCCTGGGCACAGCACCAAGGTAATCCTGTCAAAGGAGGAGATCCTCTCTCAAATGCCCAGAGCCCTTTGTCTATTGTCTGGAAGCAATACACATCTCACCAAAGGAGAACCATCAGGGGTCAGGTGACAGCTGGATACTGGCAGGAAAGCCTTTAGATTTGATGAAGGAAAATTACAAATGTCTTATTGGGTTATTTATAAAATAGTTATATAAAATAAGAGGTGACAATTAGGTTACATTTTAAATTACTAATAAAATGAGCCCTTTTTAAATGAAATAGTGTAACCTCTGTGAGAGCCAGTCTTACCATAGTAAAAAAAGCTTTCAAGGTTTTTCACTGCCAGGGCATGGAAAACATCTATTTCTACATATCCTACCTATAGATACCATGCATGATGCCTTATTGGACGATAAGGTTTACCTAAGGTGTGACTTACAGATATTAAAATAGAAGGTTTAGTCCAGTTGAAATGGCAGTTTATAACGGGACACCCTGGTAGTAGGCCTGGAGACATGCTTTACAGGGCCACTAAAGAGGGTGGCACAATGAGTGCTGTGCCCCAGTAGTAGCATTTAATTTATAGGTAGTTACGGTATACTATGGACTTACAAGTAAACTAAATGTGTCAGTCATGTGTATACTAATTTTACCAAGTCTAAAAGGGGGAGCACAATCCATTTACCAGGGTAAAGAGCACAGCGGTCTATAGCCAACAAAAATAGGATTCAGTAAAATGGCAAAAAGTCCCTGGTGACCATGCAAAAATAGAAAACGTCCTACAATACCACTAATTTAATAGCATCTATATTACTTCCAAAAGAATTAATCAAATGTTCCCTGATGCTTGTGCTCGGTGCCCCAAATGTGGTGAAGGTGGGGCTGACTACTCACATATGTGGGGCAGCACAAATTTAAACTCCATTCATTACATGTCATCAATGTACAAATACTCATTTACATTATATTTACTGAGTACTTTAACCCCTTCTGTGCCGCGGACGTAGTGGTTACGTCCTGTGGCACAGTGCTGCTGTGCCGAGGACGTAACCACTACGTCCTCGGCACACAGCCCAGAGGGAGCGCTCTCGCTCCCTCTGTTTGCTTCCCCCCACCCCCCCAAAGTCAGGGATGGAAGGGGAAGCCCTTCCCCTCCCACCCCCGACCCCCCCCAACCCCCCCTGTGACATCAGCGCGCGAGCGTGCGCTGATTAGTCACAGGGTCTCCCCCATCGCGCTGGAAGCAGAGCTTCCAGCGCGATTGAAAGAGAAATGCTTTTGCATTTCTCTTTCAATCCCATGGTGGAGGCCCCAAGAGGCTTCAAAGGGAAGGAAATGTATTTCCTTCCCTTTGAAGTCTCTCACAGGGTTTCAAAAGCCGGATTGCTTGCAATCCGGCTTTTGAAACCCCACTAGACACCAGGGTTTTTTTTTTTTTTTTAATGAAACTGTCAAAAGGGAGCGACCCCTTGGGCAAGGGTCGCTCCCGGGGGGGCATTTTTTTAGGAAGGCCTTTTCTGCCCCCCCTGGGGGCAGATTGGCCTATTATTAGGCCGATCTGCCCCCAGGGGGGGGCAGAAACCTCTAGGCACCAGGGAGCTTTTTTTTTTTCTTTTTTTTTTGTGATGTTTTCTTTTTTTTTAGGTGGGGAGCGACCCCTTAGGCAAGGGTCGCTCCCCTAGGGGGCAATATATATTTAGGCCATTTCTGCCCCCCTTGGAGGCAGATTGGCCTATTTTGATGAGGCCAATCTGCCCCCAAGGGGGGCAGAAACCATTAGACACCAGGGAGGTTTTTTTTTCCGCAAATTTTACGCAAGGGGAGCGACCCCTTAGGCAAGGGTCGCTCCCTGGGGGGAGGGGGGATTATTTTAGGCCATTTCTGCCCCCCTGGGGGGTAGATCAGCCTATTTTGATTCGGCTGATCTGCCCCCAAGGGGGGCAGAAACCACTAGGCACCAGGGATTTTTTTGTTTTTTTGTTTTACAGATGGGGAGCGACCCCTTGGACAAGGGTCGCTCCCCTGGAGGGGCAAAATGTATTTAGGCCATTTCTGCCCGCTTTGGGGGCAGATCGGCCGATTTTAGGTCAATCTGCCCCCAAGGGGGGCAGAAACCACTAGGCACCAGGGATCTTTTTTTTGCGCTGTCACGCAAGGGGAGCGACCTTGTAGGCAAGGGTCGTTCCCTGGGGGGGGGGGAGGTAGGGGGGGCAAAAATATTTTAGGCCATCTCTGCCCCCCCTGGTGGCAGATCGGCCTTTTGGTATTAGGCGGATCTACCCCCAGGGGGGGCAGAAACCTCTAGGCGCCAGGGCAATTTTTTTTTTTGTGTTTTTTTTTTTGTTTGTTTGTTTTTTTAGAGATGGGGAGCGACCCATCAGACAAGGGACCAGGGAGTTGGTTTTTTTTTGCGTGAATTTCACGCAAGGGGAGCGACCCCTTAGGCAAGGGTCGCTCCCTGGGGGGAGGGGGGATTATTTTAGGCCATTTCTGCCCCCCTGGGGGGTAGATCAGCCTATTTTGATTCGGCTGATCTGCCCCCAAGGGGGGCAGAAACCACTAGGCACCAGGGATTTTTTTGTTTTTTTGTTTTACAGATGGGGAGCGACCCCTTGGACAAGGGTCGCTCCCCTGGAGGGGCAAAATGTATTTAGGCCATTTCTGCCCGCTTTGGGGGCAGATCGGCCGTTTTTTTTTTTTTTGCGTCAATGTCACGCAGGGGGAGCGACCCCATAGGCAAGGGTCGCTCCCGGGGGGGGGAGGGTTGGGGGGGCAAATTTATTTTAGGCCATTTCTGCCCCCCCTGGGGGCAGATCGGCCTATTATTGGGCCGATCTGCCCCCAGGGGGGCAGAAACCTCTAGGCACCAGGGAGCTTTCTTTTTTTCTTTTTTTTTTGTGATGTTTTCTTTTTTTTTAGGTGGGGAGGGACCCCTTAGGCAAGGGTCGCTCCCCTAGGGGGCAATATATATTTAGGCCATTTCTGCCCCCCTTGGGGGCAGATTGGCCTATTTTGATGAGGCCAATCTGCCCCCAAGGGGGGCAGAAACCATTAGACACCAGGGAGGTTTTTTTTCCCGCAAATTTTACGCAACGCGAGCGACCCCTTGGGCAAGGGTCGCTCCCAGGGGGGGCATTTTTTTGGGAAGGCCTTTTCTGCCCACCCTGGGGGCAGAAACCTCTAGGCACCAGGGATCATTTCTTTTTTTTTCATCTTTTTGTTATTTTTTCTTTTTTTTTTAGGTGGGGAGCGACTCCTTAGGCAAGGGTCGCTCCCCTAGGGGGCAAATTATATTTAGGCCATATCTGCCCCCCTTGGGGGCAGATTGGCCTATTTTGATGAGGCCAATCTGCCCCCAAGGGGGGCAGAAACCATTAGACGCCACGGAGTTTTTTTTTTTTGCGTGAATTTCACGCAAGGGGAGCGACCCCTTAGGCAAGGGTCGCTCCCTGGGGGGGAGGGGGATTATTTTAGGCCATTTCTGCCCCCCTGGGCAGAAACCTATAGGCGCCAGGGCAAATGTTTTTTGTGTGTTTTTTTTTTATATGTTTGTTTTTTTAGAGATGGGGAGAGACCCATCAGACAAGGGTCGCTCCCCTGGGGGGCAAACTGTATTTAGAGCATTTCTGCCCCCCTTGGGGGCAGATTGGTCGATTTTAGGTCAATCTGCCCCCAAGGGGGCAGAAACCACTAGGCACTGGGGATTTGTTTTTTGGCGCCAATGTCACGCAGGGGGATCGACCCCGTAGGCAAGGGTCGCTCCTGGTGGGGGGGTGGGGGTTGGGGATGCAAATTTATTTTAGGCCATTTCTGCCCCCCCTTGGGGCAGATCGGCCTATTATTAGGCCGATCTGCCACCAGAGGGGGCAGAAACCTCTAGGCGCCAGGGCAAATGTTTTTTGTGTGTTTTTTTTTTTTATATGTTTGTTTTTTTAGAGATGGGGAGCGACCCATCAGGCAAGGGTCGCTCCCCTGGGGGGCAAACTGTATTTAGACCATTTCTGCCCCCCTTGGGGGCAGATTGGTCGATTTGAGGTCATTCTGCCCCAAGGGGGCAGAAACCACTAGGCACCGGGGATTTGTTTTTTGGCGCCAATGTCATGCAGGGGGAGCGACCCCGTAGGCAAGGGTCGCTCCCGGGGGGGCTGGGGGTTCGGGGGGCAAATTTATTTTACGCCATTTCTGCCCCCCCTGGGGGCAGAAACCTGTAGGCGCCAGGGCAAAAATATTTTGTGTGTTTTTTTTTTTTGTTTGTTTGTTTTTTTAGAGATGGGGACGGACCCATCAGACAAGGGTCACTTCCCTGGGGGGCAAACTGTATTTAGACCATTTCTGCCCCCCTTGGGGGCAGATTGGTCGATTTTAGGTCAATCTGCCCCAAGGGGGCAGAAACCACTAGGCACCGGGGATTTGTTTTTTGGCGCCAATGTCACGCAGGGGGAGCAACCCCGTAGGCAAGGGTCGCTCCTGGGCAGGGGGAGTTTGGGGGGGTCAAATTTATTTTAGGGCATTTCTCCCCCCCCTGGGGCCGGCTGAGCTAGAGGCCAAAATCCCCAGGTAGGCACTTTGCAAAAAACACCTCTGTTTTCAGTGAAAAAATATGTTGTGTCCACGTTGTGTTTTGGGCCATTTTCTTTTGTGGGCGCTAGGCCTACCCACACAAGTGAGGTACCATTTTTATGGAGAGACTTAGGGGAACGCTGGGTGGAAGGAAATTTGTGGCTCCTCCCAGATTCCAGAACTTTCTGTCACCGAAATGAGAGGAAAAAGTGTTTTTTGGCCAAATTTTGATGTTTGCAAAGGATTCTGGGTAACAGAACCTGGTCAGAGCCCCGCAAATCACCCCATCTTGGATTCCCCTAGGTCTCTAGTTTTCAAAAATGCGCTGGTTTGCTAGGTTTCCCCAGGTGCCGGCTGAGCTAGAGGCCAAAATCCACAGGTAGGCACTGTTTTCTAGGAAAAAATGTGATGTGTCCACGTTGTGTTTTGGGCCATTTCCTGTCGCGGGCGCTAGGCCTACCCACACAAGTGAGGTATCATTTTTATCGGGAGACGTGGGGGAACGCTGGGTGGAAGGAAATTTGTGGCTCCTCTCAGATTCCATAACTTTCTGCCACAGAAATGTGAGGAACATGTGTTTTTGTAGCCAAATTTTGAGGTTTGCAAAGGATTCTGGGTAACAGAACCTGGTCCGAGCCACACAAGTCACCCCATCTTGGATTCCCCTAGGTCTCTAGTTTTCAGAAATGCACAGGTTTGGTAGGTTTCCCTAGGTGGCGGCTGAGCTACAGGCCAAGATCTACAGGTAGGCACTTTGCAAAAAACACCTCTGTTTTCCTTCAAAAATTTGGCTGTGTCCACGTTGCGCTTTGGGGCGTTTCCTGTCGCGGGCGCTAGGCCTACCCACACAAGTGAGGTATCATTTTTATCGGGAGATGTGGGGGAACGCTGGGTGGAAGGAAATTTGTGGCTCCTCTCAGATTCCAGAACTTTCTGCCACAGAAATGTGAGGAACATGTGATTTTTTAGCCAAATTTTGAGGTTTGCAAAGGATTCTGGGTAATAGAACCTGGTCCGAGCCACACAAGTCACCCCATCTTGGATTCCCCTAGGTCTCTAGTTTTCAGAAATGCACAGGTTTGGTAGGTTTCCCTAGGTGGCGGCTGAGCTACAGGCCAAAATCTACAGGTAGGCACTTTGCAAAAAACACCTCTGTTTTCCTTCAAAAATTTGGCTGTGTCCACGTTGCGCTTTGGGGCGTTTCCTGTCGCGGGCGCTAGGCCTACCCACACAAGTGAGGTATCATTTTTATCGGGAGACGTGGGGGAACGCTGGGTGGAAGACAATTTGTGGCTCCTCTCAGATTCCAGAACTTTCTGCCACAGAAATGGGAGGAACATGTGTTTTTTTAGCCAAATTTTGAGGTTTGCAAAGGATTCTGGGTAACAGCACCTGGTCCGAGCCACACAAGTCACCCCATCTTGGATTCCCCTAGGTCTCTAGTTTTCAGAAATGCACAGGTTTGGTAGGTTTCCCTAGGTGGCGGCTGAGCTACAGGCCAAAATCTACAGGTAGGCACTTTGCAAAAAACACCTCTGTTTTCCTTCAAAAATTTGGCTGTGTCCACGTTGCGCTTTGGGGTGTTTTCTGTCGCGGGCGCTAGGCCTACCCACACAAGTGAGGTATCATTTTTATCGGGAGACGTGGGGGAACGCTGGGTGGAAGGAAATTTGTGGCTCCTCTCAGATTCCAGAACTTTCTGCCACAGAAATGTGAGGAACATGTGTTTTTTTAGCCAAATTTTGAGGTTTGCAAAGGATTCTGGGTAACAGAACCTGGTCCGAGCCACACAAGTCACCCCATCTTGGATTCCCCTAGGTCTCTAGTTTTCAGAAATGCACAGGTTTGGTAGGTTTCCCTAGGTGGCGGCTGAGCTACAGGCCAAAATCTACAGGTAGGCACTTTGCAAAAAACACCTCTGTTTTCCTTCAAAAATTTGGCTGTGTCCACGTTGCGCTTTGGGGCATTTCCTGTCGCGGGCGCTAGGCCTACCCACACAAGTGAGGTATCATTTTTATCGGGAGACGTGGGGGAACGCTGGGTGGAAGGAAATTTGTGGCTCCTCTCAGATTCCAGAACTTTCTGCCACAGAAATGTGAGGAACATGTGATTTTTTCGCCAAATTTTGAGGTTTGCAAAGGATTCTGGGTAACAGAACCTGGTCCGAGCCACACAAGTCACCCCATCTTGGATTCCCCTAGGTCTCTAGTTTTCAGAAATGCACAGGTTTGGTAGGTTTCCCTAGGTGGCGGCTGAGCTACAGGCCAAAATCTACAGGTAGGCACTTTGCAAAAAACACCTCTGTTTTCCTTCAAAAATTTGGCTGTGTCCACGTTGCGCTTTGGGGCGTTTCCTGTCGCGGGCGCTAGGCCTACCCACACAAGTGAGGTATCATTTTTATCGGGAGACGTGGGGGAACGCTGGGTGGAAGGAAATTTGTGGCTCCTCTCAGATTCCAGAACTTTCTGCCACAGAAATGTGAGGAACATGTGTTTTTTTAGCCAAATTTTGAGGTTTGCGAAGGATTCTGGGTAACAGAACCTGGTCCGAGCCACACAAGTCACCCCATCTTGGATTCCCCTAGGTCTCTAGTTTTCAGAAATGCACAGGTTTGGTAGGTTTCCCTAGGTGGCGGCTGAGCTACAGGCCAAAATCTACAGGTAGGCACTTTTCAAAAAACACCTCTGTTTTCCTTCAAAAATTTGGCTGTGTCCACGTTGCGCTTTGGGGCGTTTCCTGTCGCGGGCGCTAGGCCTACCCACACAAGTGAGGTATCATTTTTATCGGGAGACGTGTGGGAACGCTGGGTGGAAGGAAATTAGTGGCTCCTCTCAGATTCTAGAACTTTCTGCCACAGAAATGGGAGGAACATGTGTTTTTTTAGCCAAATTTTGAGGTTTGCAAAGGATTCTGGGTAACAGCACCTGGTCCGAGCCACACAAGTCACCCCATCTTGGATTCCCCTAGGTCTCTAGTTTTCAGAAATGCACAGGTTTGGTAGGTTTCCCTAGGTGGCGGCTGAGCTACAGGCCAAAATCTACAGGTAGGCACTTTGCAAAAAACACCTCTGTTTTCCTTCAAAAATTTGGCTGTGTCCACGTTGCGCTTTGGGGCGTTTTCTGTCGCGGGCGCTAGGCCTACCCACACAAGTGAGGTATCATTTTTATCGGGAGACGTGGGGGAACGCTGGGTGGAAGGAAATTTGTGGCTCCTCTCAGATTCCAGAACTTTCTGCCACAGAAATGTGAGGAACATGTTTTTTTTTAGCCAAATTTTGAGGTTTGCAAAGGATTCTGGGTAACAGAACCTGGTCCGAGCCACACAAGTCACCCCATCTTGGATTCCCCTAGGTCTCTAGTTTTCAGAAATGCACAGGTTTGGTAGGTTTTCCTAGGTGGCGGCTGAGCTACAGGCCAAAATCTACAGGTAGGCACTTTGCAAAAAACACCTCTGTTTTCCTTCAAAAATGTGGCTGTGTCCACGTTGCGCTTTGGGGCGTCTCCTGTCGCGGGCGCTAGGCCTACCCACACAAGTGAGGTATCATTTTTATCGGGAAACGTGGGGGAACGCTGGGTGGAAGGAAATTTGTGGCTCCTCTCAGATTCCAGAACTTTCTGCCACAGAAATGTGAGGAACATGTGATTTTTTCGCCAAATTTTGAGGTTTGCAAAGCATTCTGGGTAACAGAACCTGGTCCGAGCCACACAAGTCACCCCATCTTGGATTCCCCTAGGTCTCTAGTTTTCAGAAATGCACAGGTTTGGTAGGTTTCCCTAGGTGGCGGCTGAGCTACAGGCCAAAATCTACAGGTAGGCACTTTGCAAAAAACACCTCTGTTTTCCTTCAAAAATTTGGCTGTGTCCACGTTGCGCTTTGGGGCGTCTCCTGTCGCGGGCGCTAGGCCTACCCACACAAGTGAGGTATCATTTTTATCGGGAGACATGGGGGAACGCTGGGTGGAAGGAAATTTGTGGCTCCTCTCAGATTCCAGAACTTTCTGCCACAGAAATGTGAGGAACATGTGTTTTTTTAGCCAAATTTTGAGGTTTGCGAAGGATTCTGGGTAACAGAACCTGGTCCGAGCCACACAAGTCACCCCATCTTGGATTCCCCTAGGTCTCTAGTTTTCAGAAATGTACAGATTTGGTAGGTTTCCCTAGGTGGCGGCTGAGCTACAGGCCAAAATCTACAGGTAGGCACTTTGCAAAAAACACCTCTGTTTTCCTTCAAAAATTTGGCTGTGTCCACGTTGCGCTTTGGGGCGTTTCCTGTCGCGGGCGCTAGGCCTACCCACACAAGTGAGGTATCATTTTTATCGGGAGACGTGGGGGAACGCTGGGTGGAAGGAAATTTGTGGCTCCTCTCAGATTCCAGAACTTTCTGCCACAGAAATGTGAGGAACATGTGTTTTTTTAGCCAAATTTTGAGGTTTGCGAAGGATTCTGGGTAACAGAACCTGGTCCGAGCCACACAAGTCACCCCATCTTGGATTCCCCTAGGTCTCTAGTTTTCAGAAATGCACAGGTTTGGTAGGTTTCCCTAGGTGGCGGCTGAGCTACAGGCCAAAATCTACAGGTAGGCACTTTGCAAAAAACACCTCTGTTTTCCTTCAAAAATTTGGCTGTGTCCACGTTGCGCTTTGGGGCGTTTCCTGTCGCGGGCGCTAGGCCTACCCACACAAGTGAGGTATCATTTTTATCGGGAGACGTGGGGGAACGCTGGGTGGAAGAAAATTTGTGGCTCCTCTCAGATTCCAATACTTTCTGCCACAGAAATGGGAGGAACATGTGTTTTTTAGCCAAATTTTGAGGTTTGCAAAGGATTCTGGGTAACAGCACCTGGTCCGAGCCACACAAGTCACCCCATCTTGGATTCCCCTAGGTCTCTAGTTTTCAGAAATGCACAGGTTTGGTAGGTTTCCCTAGGTGGCGGCTGAGCTACAGGCCAAAATCTACAGGTAGGCACTTTGCAAAAAACACCTCTGTTTTCCTTCAAAAATTTGGCTGTGTCCACGTTGCGCTTTGGGGCGTTTTCTGTCGCGGGCGCTAGGCCTACCCACACAAGTGAGGTATCATTTTTATCGGGAGACGTGGGGGAACGCTGGGTGGAAGGAAATTTGTGGCTCCTCTCAGATTCCAGAACTTTCTGCCACAGAAATGTGAGGAACATGTGTTGTTTTAGCCAAATTTTGAGGTTTGCAAAGGATTCTGGGTAACAGAACCTGGTCCGAGCCACACAAGTCACCCCATCTTGGATTCCCCTAGGTCTCTAGTTTTCAGAAATGCACAGGTTTGGTAGGTTTTCCTAGGTGGCGGCTGAGCTACAGGCCAAAATCTACAGGTAGGCCCTTTGCAAAAAACACCTCTGTTTTCCTTCAAAAATTTGGCTGTGTCCACGTTGCGCTTTGGGGCGTTTCCTGTCGCGGGCGCTAGGCCTACCCACACAAGTGAGGTATCATTTTTATCGGGAGACGTGGGGGAACGCTGGGTGGAAGGAAATTTGTGGCTCCTCTCAGATTCCAGAACTTTCTGCCACAGAAATGTGAGGAACATGTGATTTTTTCGCCAAATTTTGAGGTTTGCAAAGGATTCTGGGTAACAGAACCTGGTCCGAGCCACACAAGTCACCCCATCTTGGATTCCCCTAGGTCTCTAGTTTTCAGAAATGCACAGGTTTGGTAGGTTTCCCTAGGTGGCGGCTGAGCTACAGGCCAAAATCTACAGGTAGGCACTTTGCAAAAAACACCTCTGTTTTCCTTCAAAAATTTGGCTGTGTCCACGTTGCGCTTTGGGGCGTCTCCTGTCGCGGGCGCTAGGCCTACCCACACAAGTGAGGTATCATTTTTATCGGGAGACGTGGGGGAACGCTGGGTGGAAGGAAATTTGTGGCTCCTCTCAGATTCCAGAACTTTCTGCCACAGAAATGTGAGGAACATGTGTTTTTTTAGCCAAATTTTGAGGTTTGCGAAGGATTCTGGGTAACAGAACCTGGTCCGAGCCACACAAGTCACCCCATCTTGGATTCCCCTAGGTCTCTAGTTTTCAGAAATGTACAGATTTGGTAGGTTTCCCTAGGTGGCGGCTGAGCTACAGGCCAAAATCTACAGGTAGGCACTTTGCAAAAAACACCTCTGTTTTCCTTCAAAAATTTGGCTGTGTCCACGTTGCGCTTTGGGGCGTTTCCTGTCGCGGGCGCTAGGCCTACCCACACAAGTGAGGTATCATTTTTATCGGGAGACGTGGGGGAACGCTGGGTGGAAGGAAATTTGTGGCTCCTCTCAGATTCCAGAACTTTCTGCCACAGAAATGTGAGGAACATGTGTTTTTTTAGCCAAATTTTGAGGTTTGCGAAGGATTCTGGGTAACAGAACCTGGTCCGAGCCACACAAGTCACCCCATCTTGGATTCCCCTAGGTCTCTAGTTTTCAGAAATGCACAGGTTTGGTAGGTTTCCCTAGGTGGCGGCTGAGCTACAGGCCAAAATCTACAGGTAGGCACTTTGCAAAAAACACCTCTGTTTTCCTTCAAAAATTTGGCTGTGTCCACGTTGCGCTTTGGGGCGTTTTCTGTCGCGGGCGCTAGGCCTACCCACACAAGTGAGGTATCATTTTTATCGGGAGACGTGGGGGAACGCTGGGTGGAAGGAAATTTGTGGCTCCTCTCAGATTCCAGAACTTTCTGCCACAGAAATGTGAGGAACATGTGTTGTTTTAGCCAAATTTTGAGGTTTGCAAAGGATTCTGGGTAACAGAACCTGGTCCGAGCCACACAAGTCACCCCATCTTGGATTCCCCTAGGTCTCTAGTTTTCAGAAATGCACAGGTTTGGTAGGTTTTCCTAGGTGGCGGCTGAGCTACAGGCCAAAATCTACAGGTAGGCCCTTTGCAAAAAACACCTCTGTTTTCCTTCAAAAATTTGGCTGTGTCCACGTTGCGCTTTGGGGCGTTTCCTGTCGCGGGCGCTAGGCCTACCCACACAAGTGAGGTATCATTTTTATCGGGAGACGTGGGGGAACGCTGGGTGGAAGGAAATTTGTGGCTCCTCTCAGATTCCAGAACTTTCTGCCACAGAAATGTGAGGAACATGTGATTTTTTCGCCAAATTTTGAGGTTTGCAAAGGATTCTGGGTAACAGAACCTGGTCCGAGCCACACAAGTCACCCCATCTTGGATTCCCCTAGGTCTCTAGTTTTCAGAAATGCACAGGTTTGGTAGGTTTCCCTAGGTGGCGGCTGAGCTACAGGCCAAAATCTACAGGTAGGCACTTTTCAAAAAACACCTCTGTTTTCCTTCAAAAATTTGGCTGTGTCCACGTTGCGCTTTGGGGCGTTTCCTGTCGCGGGCGCTAGGCCTACCCACACAAGTGAGGTATCATTTTTATCGGGAGACGTGGGGGAACGCTGGGTGGAAGGAAATTTGTGGCTCCTCTCAGATTCCAGAACTTTCTGCCACAGAAATGTGAGGAACATGTGTTTTTTTAGCCAAATTTTGAGGTTTGCGAAGGATTCTGGGTAACAGAACCTGGTCCGAGCCACACAAGTCACCCCATCTTGGATTCCCCTACGTCTCTAGTTTTCAGAAATGTACAGATTTGGTAGGTTTCCCTAGGTGGCGGCTGAGCTACAGGCCAAAATCTACAGGTAGGCATTTTGCAAAAAACACCTCTGTTTTCCTTCAAAAATTTGGCTGTGTCCACGTTGCGCTTTGGGGCGTATTCTGTCGCGGGCGCTAGGCCTACCCACACAAGTGAGGTATCATTTTTATCGGGAGACGTGGGGGAACGCTGGGTGGAAGGAAATTTGTGGCTCCTCTCAGATTCCAGAACTTTCTGCCACAGAAATGTGAGGAACATGTGTTTTTTTAGCCAAATTTTGAGGTTTGCGAAGGATTCTGGGTAACAGAACCTGGTCCGAGCCACACAAGTCACCCCATCTTGGATTCCCCTAGGTCTCTAGTTTTCAGAAATGCACAGGTTTGGTAGGTTTCCCTAGGTGGCGGCTGAGCTACAGGCCAAAATCTACAGGTAGGCACTTTGCAAAAAACACCTCTGTTTTCCTTCAAAAATTTGGCTGTGTCCACGTTGCGCTTTGGGGCGTTTCCTGTCGCGGGCGCTAGGCCTACCCACACAAGTGAGGTATCATTTTTATCGGGAGACGTGGGGGAACGCTGGGTGGAAGAAAATTTGTGGCTCCTCTCAGATTCCAATACTTTCTGCCACAGAAATGGGAGGAACATGTGTTTTTTAGCCAAATTTTGAGGTTTGCAAAGGATTCTGGGTAACAGCACCTGGTCCGAGCCACACAAGTCACCCCATCTTGGATTCCCCTAGGTCTCTAGTTTTCAGAAATGCACAGGTTTGGTAGGTTTCCCTAGGTGGCGGCTGAGCTACAGGCCAAAATCTACAGGTAGGCACTTTGCAAAAAACACCTCTGTTTTCCTTCAAAAATTTGGCTGTGTCCACGTTGCGCTTTGGGGCGTTTTCTGTCGCGGGCGCTAGGCCTACCCACACAAGTGAGGTATCATTTTTATCGGGAGACGTGGGGGAACGCTGGGTGGAAGGAAATTTGTGGCTCCTCTCAGATTCCAGAACTTTCTGCCACAGAAATGTGAGGAACATGTGTTGTTTTAGCCAAATTTTGAGGTTTGCAAAGGATTCTGGGTAACAGAACCTGGTCCGAGCCACACAAGTCACCCCATCTTGGATTCCCCTAGGTCTCTAGTTTTCAGAAATGCACAGGTTTGGTAGGTTTTCCTAGGTGGCGGCTGAGCTACAGGCCAAAATCTACAGGTAGGCCCTTTGCAAAAAACACCTCTGTTTTCCTTCAAAAATTTGGCTGTGTCCACGTTGCGCTTTGGGGCATTTCCTGTCGCGGGCGCTAGGCCTACCCACACAAGTGAGGTATCATTTTTATCGGGAGACGTGGGGGAACGCTGGGTGGAAGGAAATTTGTGGCTCCTCTCAGATTCCAGAACTTTCTGCCACAGAAATGTGAGGAACATGTGATTTTTTCGCCAAATTTTGAGGTTTGCAAAGGATTCTGGGTAACAGAACCTGGTCCGAGCCACACAAGTCACCCCATCTTGGATTCCCCTAGGTCTCTAGTTTTCAGAAATGCACAGGTTTGGTAGGTTTCCCTAGGTGGCGGCTGAGCTACAGGCCAAAATCTACAGGTAGGCACTTTGCAAAAAACACCTCTGTTTTCCTTCAAAAATTTGGCTGTGTCCACGTTGCGCTTTGGGGCGTCTCCTGTCGCGGGCGCTAGGCCTACCCACACAAGTGAGGTATCATTTTTATCGGGAGACGTGGGGGAACGCTGGGTGGAAGGAAATTTGTGGCTCCTCTCAGATTCCAGAACTTTCTGCCACAGAAATGTGAGGAACATGTGTTTTTTTAGCCAAATTTTGAGGTTTGCGAAGGATTCTGGGTAACAGAACCTGGTCCGAGCCACACAAGTCACCCCATCTTGGATTCCCCTAGGTCTCTAGTTTTCAGAAATGTACAGATTTGGTAGGTTTCCCTAGGTGGCGGCTGAGCTACAGGCCAAAATCTACAGGTAGGCACTTTGCAAAAAACACCTCTGTTTTCCTTCAAAAATTTGGCTGTGTCCACGTTGCGCTTTGGGGCGTTTCCTGTCGCGGGCGCTAGGCCTACCCACACAAGTGAGGTATCATTTTTATCGGGAGACGTGGGGGAACGCTGGGTGGAAGGAAATTTGTGGCTCCTCTCAGATTCCAGAACTTTCTGCCACAGAAATGTGAGGAACATGTGTTTTTTTAGCCAAATTTTGAGGTTTGCGAAGGATTCTGGGTAACAGAACCTGGTCCGAGCCACACAAGTCACCCCATCTTGGATTCCCCTAGGTCTCTAGTTTTCAGAAATGCACAGGTTTGGTAGGTTTCCCTAGGTGGCGGCTGAGCTACAGGCCAAAATCTACAGGTAGGCACTTTGCAAAAAACACCTCTGTTTTCCTTCAAAAATTTGGCTGTGTCCACGTTGCGCTTTGGGGCGTTTTCTGTCGCGGGCGCTAGGCCTACCCACACAAGTGAGGTATCATTTTTATCGGGAGACGTGGGGGAACGCTGGGTGGAAGGAAATTTGTGGCTCCTCTCAGATTCCAGAACTTTCTGCCACAGAAATGTGAGGAACATGTGTTGTTTTAGCCAAATTTTGAGGTTTGCAAAGGATTCTGGGTAACAGAACCTGGTCCGAGCCACACAAGTCACCCCATCTTGGATTCCCCTAGGTCTCTAGTTTTCAGAAATGCACAGGTTTGGTAGGTTTTCCTAGGTGGCGGCTGAGCTACAGGCCAAAATCTACAGGTAGGCCCTTTGCAAAAAACACCTCTGTTTTCCTTCAAAAATTTGGCTGTGTCCACGTTGCGCTTTGGGGCGTTTCCTGTCGCGGGCGCTAGGCCTACCCACACAAGTGAGGTATCATTTTTATCGGGAGACGTGGGGGAACGCTGGGTGGAAGGAAATTTGTGGCTCCTCTCAGATTCCAGAACTTTCTGCCACAGAAATGTGAGGAACATGTGATTTTTTCGCCAAATTTTGAGGTTTGCAAAGGATTCTGGGTAACAGAACCTGGTCCGAGCCACACAAGTCACCCCATCTTGGATTCCCCTAGGTCTCTAGTTTTCAGAAATGCACAGGTTTGGTAGGTTTCCCTAGGTGGCGGCTGAGCTACAGGCCAAAATCTACAGGTAGGCACTTTTCAAAAAACACCTCTGTTTTCCTTCAAAAATTTGGCTGTGTCCACGTTGCGCTTTGGGGCGTTTCCTGTCGCGGGCGCTAGGCCTACCCACACAAGTGAGGTATCATTTTTATCGGGAGACGTGGGGGAACGCTGGGTGGAAGGAAATTTGTGGCTCCTCTCAGATTCCAGAACTTTCTGCCACAGAAATGTGAGGAACATGTGTTTTTTTAGCCAAATTTTGAGGTTTGCGAAGGATTCTGGGTAACAGAACCTGGTCCGAGCCACACAAGTCACCCCATCTTGGATTCCCCTACGTCTCTAGTTTTCAGAAATGTACAGATTTGGTAGGTTTCCCTAGGTGGCGGCTGAGCTACAGGCCAAAATCTACAGGTAGGCATTTTGCAAAAAACACCTCTGTTTTCCTTCAAAAATTTGGCTGTGTCCACGTTGCGCTTTGGGGCGTATTCTGTCGCGGGCGCTAGGCCTACCCACACAAGTGAGGTATCATTTTTATCGGGAGACGTGGGGGAACGCTGGGTGGAAGGAAATTTGTGGCTCCTCTCAGATTCCAGAACTTTCTGCCACAGAAATGTGAGGAACATGTGTTTTTTTAGCCAAATTTTGAGGTTTGCGAAGGATTCTGGGTAACAGAACCTGGTCCGAGCCACACAAGTCACCCCATCTTGGATTCCCCTAGGTCTCTAGTTTTCAGAAATGCACAGGTTTGGTAGGTTTCCCTAGGTGGCGGCTGAGCTACAGGCCAAAATCTACAGGTAGGCACTTTGCAAAAAACACCTCTGTTTTCCTTCAAAAATTTGGATGTGTCCACGTTGCGCTTTGGGGCGTTTCCTGTTGCGGGCGCTAGGCCTACCCACACAAGTGAGGTATCATTTTTATCGGGAGACGTGGGGGAACGCTGGGTAGAAGGAAATTTGTGGCTCCTCTCAGATTCCAGAACTTTCTGCCACAGAAATGTGAGGAACATGTGATTTTTTCGCCAAATTTTGAGGTTTGCAAAGGATTCTGGGTAACAGAACCTGGTCCGAGCCACACAAGTCACCCCATCTTGGATTCCCCTAGGTCTCTAGTTTTCAAAAATGCACAGGTTTGGTAGGTTTCCCTAGGTGGCGGCTGAGCTACAGGCCAAAATCTACAGGTAGGCACTTTGCAAAAAACACCTCTGTTTTCCTTCAAAAATTTGGCTGTTTCCACGTTGCGCTTTGGGGCGTTTCCTGTCGCGGGCGCTAGGCCTACCCACACAAGTGAGGTATCATTTTTATCGGGAGACGTGGGGGAACGCTGGGTGGAAGGAAATTTGTGGCTCCTCTCAGATTCCAGAACTTTCTGCCACAGAAATGTGAGGAACATGTGTTTTTTTAGCCAAATTTTGAGGTTTGCGAAGGATTCTGGGTAACAGAACCTGGTCCGAGCCACACAAGTCACCCCATCTTGGATTCCCCTAGGTCTCTAGTTTTCAGAAATGCACAGGTTTGGTAGGTTTCCCTAGGTGGCGGCTGAGCTACAGGCCAAAATCTACAGGTAGGCACTTTGCAAAAAACACCTCTGTTTTCCTTCAAAAATTTGGCTGTGTCCACGTTGCGCTTTGGGGCGTTTCCTGTCGCGGGCGCTAGGCCTACCCACACAAGTGAGGTATCATTTTTATCGGGAGACGTGGGGGAACGCTGGGTGGAAGAAAATTTGTGGCTCCTCTCAGATTCCAGAACTTTCTGCCACAGAAATGGGAGGAACATGTGTTTTTTTAGCCAAATTTTGAGGTTTGCAAAGGATTCTGGGTAACAGCACCTGGTCCGAGCCACACAAGTCACCCCATCTTGGATTCCCCTAGGTCTCTAGTTTTCAGAAATGCACAGGTTTGGTAGGTTTCCCTAGGTGGCGGCTGAGCTACAGGCCAAAATCTACAGGTAGGCACTTTGCAAAAAACACCTCTGTTTTCCTTCAAAAATTTGGCTGTGTCCACGTTGCGCTTTGGGGCGTTTTCTGTCGCGGGCGCTAGGCCTACCCACACAAGTGAGGTATCATTTTTATCGGGAGACGTGGGGGAACGCTGGGTGGAAGGAAATTTGTGGCTCCTCTCAGATTCCAGAACTTTCTGCCACAGAAATGTGAGGAACATGTGTTTTTTTAGCCAAATTTTGAGGTTTGCAAAGGATTCTGGGTAACAGAACCTGGTCCGAGCCACACAAGTCACCCCATCTTGGATTCCCCTAGGTCTCTAGTTTTCAGAAATGCACAGGTTTGGTAGGTTTTCCTAGGTGGCGGCTGAGCTACAGGCCAAAATCTACAGGTAGGCACTTTGCAAAAAACACCTCTGTTTTCCTTCAAAAATTTGGCTGTGTCCACGTTGCGCTTTGGGGCGTTTCCTGTCGCGGGCGCTAGGCCTACCCACACAAGTGAGGTATCATTTTTATCGGGAGACGTGGGGGAACGCTGGGTGGAAGGAAATTTGTGGCTCCTCTCAGATTTCAGAACTTTCTGCCACAGAAATGTGAGGAACATGTGATTTTTTCGCCAAATTTTGAGGTTTGCAAAGGATTCTGGGTAACAGAACCTGGTCCGAGCCACACAAGTCACCCCATCTTGGATTCCCCTAGGTCTCTAGTTTTCAGAAATGCACAGGTTTGGTAGGTTTCCCTAGGTGGCGGCTGAGCTACAGGCCAAAATCTACAGGTAGGCACTTTTCAAAAAACACCTCTGTTTTCCTTCAAAAATTTGGCTGTGTCCACGTTGCGCTTTGGGGCGTTTCCTGTCGCGGGCGCTAGGCCTACCCACACAAGTGAGGTATCATTTTTATCGGGAGACGTGGGGGAACGCTGGGTGGAAGGAAATTTGTGGCTCCTCTCAGATTCCAGAACTTTCTGCCACAGAAATGTGAGGAACATGTGTTTTTTTAGCCAAATTTTGAGGTTTGCGAAGGATTCTGGGTAACAGAACCTGGTCCGAGCCACACAAGTCACCCCATCTTGGATTCCCCTAGGTCTCTAGTTTTCAGAAATGCACAGGTTTGGTAGGTTTCCATAGGTGGCGGCTGAGCTACAGGCCAAAATCTACAGGTAGGCACTTTGCAAAAAACACCTCTGTTTTCCTTCAAAAATTTGGCTGTGTCCACGTTGCGCTTTGGGGCGTTTCCTGTCGCGGGCGCTAGGCCTACCCACACAAGTGAGGTATCATTTTTATCGGGAGATGTGGGGGAACGCTGGGTGGATGGAAATTTGTGGCTCCTCTCAGATTCCAGAACTTTCTGCCACAGAAATGTGAGGAACATGTGTTTTTTTAGCCAAATTTTGAGGTTTGCGAAGTATTCTGGGTAACAGAACCTGGTCCGAGCCACACAAGTCACCCCATCTTGGATTCCCCTAGGTCTCTAGTTTTAAAAAATGTGCTGGTTTGCTAGGTTTCCCCAGGTGCCGGCTGAGCTAGAGGCCAAAATCCACAGGTAGGCACTGTTTTGTATGAAAAAATGTGATGTGTCCACGTTGTGTTTTAGGCCATTTCCTGTCGCGAGCGCTAGGCCTACCCACACAAGTGAGGTATCATTTTTATCGGGAGACGTGGGGGAACGCTGGGTCGAAGGAAATTTGTGGCTCCTCTCAGATTCCAGACCTTTCTGCCACAGAAATGTGAGGAGCATGTGTTTTTTTAGCCAAATTTTGAGGTTTGCAAAGGATTCTGGGTAACAGAACCTGGTCTGAGCCACACAAGTCACCCCATCTTGGATTCCCCTAGGTCTTTAGTTTTCAGAAATGCACAGGTTTGGTAGGTTTCCCTAGGTGGCGGCTGAGCTACAGGCCAAAATCTACAGGTAGGCATTTTGCAAAAAACACCTCTGTTTTCCTTCAAAAATTTGGCTGTGTCCACGTTGCGCTTTGGGGCGTTTCCTGTCGTGGGCGCTAGGCCTACCCACACAAGTGAGGTATCATTTTTATCGGGAGACGTGGGGGACCGCTGGGTGGAAGGAAATTTGTGGCTCCTCTCAGATTCCAGAACTTTCTGCCACAGAAATATGAGGAACATGTGTTTTTTTAGCCAAATTTTGAGGTTTGCGAAGGATTCTGGGTAACAGAATCTGGTCCGAGCCACACAAGTCACCCCATCTTGGATTCCCCTAGGTCTCTAGTTTACAGAAATGCACAGGTTTGGTAGGTTTCCCTAGGTGGCGGCTGAGCTACAGGCCAAAATCTACAGGTAGGCACTTTTCAAAAAACACCTCTGTTTTCCTTCAAAAATTTGGCTGTGTCCACGTTGCGCTTTGGGGCATTTCCTGTCGCGGGCGCTAGGCCTACCCACACAAGTGAGGTATCATTTTTATCGGGAGAAGTGGGGGAATGCTGGGTGGAAGGAAATTTGTGGCTCCTCTCAGATTCCAGAACTTTCTGCCACAGAAATGGGAGGAACATGTGTTTTTTTAGCCAAATTTTGAGGTTTGCAAAGGATTCTGGGTAACAGAACCTGGTCCGAGCCACACAAGTCACCCCATCGTGAATTCCCCTAGGTCTCTAGTTTTCAGAAATGCAAAGGTTTGGTAGGTTTCCCTAGGTGGCGGCTGAGCTACAGGCCAAAATCTACAGGTAGGCACTTTGCAAAAAACACCTCTGTTTTCCTTCAAAAATTTGGCTGTGTCCACGTTGCGCTTTGGGGCGTTTCCTGTCGCGGGCGCTAGGCCTACCCACACAAGTGAGGTATCATTTTTATCGGGAGACGTGGGGGAACGCTGGGTGGAAGGAAATTTGTGGCTCCTCTCAGATTCCAGAACTTTCTGCCACAGAAATGTGAGGAACATGTGTTTTTTTAGCCAAATTTTGAGGTTTGCGAAGGATTCTGGGTAACAGAACCTGGTCCGAGCCACACAAGTCAACCCATCTTGGATTCCCCTTGGTCTCTAGTTTTCAGAAATGCACAGGTTTGGTAGGTTTCCCTAGGTGGCGGCTGAGCTACAGGCCAAAATCTACAGGTAGGCATTTTGCAAAAAACACCTCTGTTTTCCTTCAAAAATTTGGCTGTGTCCACGTTGCGCTTTGGGGCATTTCCTGTTGCGGGCCCTAGGCCTACCCACACAAGTGAGGTATCATTTTTATCGGGAGACTTTGGGGAACGCTGGGTGTAAGGACATTTGTGGCTCCTCTCAGATTCCAGAACTTTCTGCCACAGAAATGTGAGGAACATGTGTTTTTTTAGCCACATTTTGAGGTTTGCAAAGGATTCTGGGTAATAGAACCTGGCCCGAGCCACACAAGTCACCCCATCTTGGATTCCCCTAGGTCTCTAGTTTTCAGAAATGCACAGGTTTGGTAGGTTTACCTAGGTGGCGGCTGAGCTACAGGCCAAAATCTACAGGTAGGCACTTTGCAAAAAACAGCTCTGTTTTCATTCAAAAATTTGGCTGTGTCCTCGTTGCGCTTTGGGGCGTTTCCTGTCGTGGGCGCTAGGCCTACCCACACAAGTGAGGTATCATTTTTATCGGGAGACGTGGGGGAACGCTGGGTGTAAGGAAATTTGTGGCTCCTCTCAGATTCCAGAACTTTCTGCCACAGAAATGTGAGGAACATGTGTTTTTTTAGCAAATTTTGAGGTTTGCGAAGGATTCTGGGTAACAGAACCTGGTCCGAGCCACACAAGTCACCCCATCTTGGATTCCCCTAGGTCTCTAGTTTTAAAAAATGCGCTGGTTTGCTAGGTTTCCCCTGGTGCCGGCTGAGCTAGAGGCCAAAATCCACAGGTAGGCACTGTTTTGTATGAAAAAATGTGATGTGTCCACGTTGTGTTTTGGGCCATTTCCTGTCGCGAGCGCTAGGCCTACCCACACAAGTGAGGTATCATTTTTATCGGGAGACATGGGGGAACGCTGGGTGGAAGGAAATTTGTGGCTCCTCTCAGATTCCAGAACTTTCTGCCACAGAAATGTGAGGAACATGTGTTTTTTTAGCCAAATTTTGAGGTTTGCAAAGGATTCTGGGTAACAGAACCTGGTCCGAGCCACACAAGTCACCCCATCTTGGATTCCCCTAGGTCTCTAGTTTTCAGAAATGCACAGGTTTGGTAGGTTTCCCTAGGTGGCGGCTGAGCTACAGGCCAAAATCTACAGGTAGACACTTTGCAAAAAAACACCTCTGTTTTCCTTTAAAAATTTGGCTGTGTCCACGTTGCGCTTTGGGGCGTTTCCTGTCGCGGGCGCTAGGCCTACCCATACAAGTGAGGTATCATTTTTATCGGGAGACGTGGGGGAACGCTGGGTGGAAGGAAATTTCTGGCTCCTCTCAGATTCCAGAACTTTCTGCCACAGAAATGTGAGGAACATGTGTTTTTTTAGGCAAATTTTGAGGTTTGCGAAGGAATCTGGGTAACAGAACCTGGTCCGAGCCACACAAGTCACCCCATCTTGGATTCCCCTAGGTCTTAAGTTTTCAGAAATGCACAGGTTTGGTAGGTTTCCCTAGGTGGCGGCTGAGCTACAGGCCAAAATCTACAGGTAGGCATTTTGCAAAAAACACCTCTGTTTTCCTTCAAAAATTTGGCTGTGTCCACGTTGCGCTTTGGGGCGTTTCCTGTTGTGGGCGCTAGGCCTACCCACACAAGTGAGGTATCATTTTTATCGGGAGACGTGGGGGACCGCTGGGTGGAAGGAAATTTGTGGCTCCTCTCAGATTCCAGAACTTTCTGCCACAGAAATGTGAGGAACATGTGTTTTTTTAGCCAAATTTTGAGGTTTGCGAAGGATTCTGGATAACAGAACCTGGTCCGAGCCACACAAGTCACCCCATCTTGGATTCCCCTAGGGCTCTAGTTTACAGAAATGCACAGGTTTGGTAGCTTTCCCTAGGTGGCGGCTGAGCTACAGGCCAAAATCTACAGGTAGGCACTTTGCAAAAAACACCTCTGTTTTACTTCAAAAATTTGGCTGTGTCCACGTTAAGCTTTGGGGCGTTTCCTGTCGCGGGCGCTAGGCCTACCCACACAAGTGAGGTATAATTTTTATCGGGAGACGTGGGGGAACGCTGGGTGGAAGGAAATTCGTGGCTCCTCTCAGATTCCAGAACTTTCTGCCACAGAAATGTGAGGATCATGTGTTTTTTTAGCCAAATTTTGAGGTTTGCAAAGGATTCTGGGTAACAGAACCTGGTCCGAGCCACACAAGTCACCCCATCTTGGATTCCCCTAGGTCTCTAGTTTTCAGAAATGCACAGGTTTGGTAGGTTTCCCTAGGTGGCGGCTGAGCTACAGGCCAAAATCTACAGGTAGGCACTTTTCAAAAAACACCTCTGTTTTCCTTCAAAAATGTGGCTGTGTCCACGTTGCGCTTTGGGGCGTTTCCTGTCGCGGGCGCTAGGCCTACCCACACAAGTGAGGTATCATTTTTATCGGGAGACGTGGGGGAATGCTGGGTGGAAGGAAATTTGTGGCTCCTCTCAGATTCCAGAACTTTCTGCCACAGAAATGGGAGGAACATGTGTTTTTTTAGCCAAATTTTGAGGTTTGCAAAGGATTCTGGGTAACAGAACCTGGTCCGAGCCACACAAGTCACCCCATCTTGGTTTCCCCTAGGTCTCTAGTTTTCAGAAATGCACAGGATTGGTAGGTTTCCCTAGGTGGCGGCTGAGCTACAGGCCAAAATCTACAGGTAGGCACTTTTCAAAAAACACCTCTGTTTTCCTTAAAAAATTTGGCTGTGTCCACGTTGCACTTTGGGGCGTTTCCTGTCGCGGGCGCTAGGCCTACCCACACAAGTGAGGTATCATTTTTATCGGGAGACGTGGGGGAATGCTGGGTGGAAGGAAATTTGTGGCTCCTCTCAGATTCCAGAACTTTCTGCCACAGAAAGGGGAGGAACATGTGTTTTTTTAGCCAAATTTTGAGGTTTGCAAAGGATTCTGGGTAACAGAACCTGGTCCGAGCCACACAAGTCACCCCATCTTGGATTCCCCTACGTCTCTAGTTTTGAGAAATGCACAGGTTTGGTAGGTTTCCCTACGTGGGGGCTGAGCTACAGGCCAAAATCTACAGGTAGGCACTTTGCAAAAAACACCTCTGTTTTCCTTCAAAAATTTGGCTGTGTCCACGTTGCGCTTTGGGGCGTTTCCTGTCGCGGGCGGTAGGCCTACCCACACAAGTGAGGTATCATTTTTATCGGGAGACGTGGGGAAACGCTGGGTGGAAGGAAATTTGTGGCTCCTCTCAGATTCCAGAACTTTCTGCCACAGAAATGTGAGGAACATGTGTTTTTTTAGCCAAATTTTGAGGTTTGCAAAGGATTCTGGGTAACAGAACCTGGTCCGAGCCACACAAGTCACCCCATCTTGGATTCCCCTAGGTCTCTAGTTTTCAGTAATGCACAGGTTTGGTAGGTTTCCCTAGGTGGCGGCTGAGCTACAGGCCAAAATCTACAGGTAGGCACTTTGCAAAAAACATCTCTGTTTTCCTTCAAAAATGTGGCTGTGTCCACGTTGCGCTTTGGGGCGTTTCCTGTCGTGGGCGCTAGGCCTACCCACACAAGTGAGGTATCATTTTTATCGGGAGATGTGGGGGAACGCTGGGTGGAAGGAAATTAGTGGCTCCTCTCAGATTCCAGAACTTTCTGCCACAGAAATGTGAGGAACATGTGATTTTTTAGCCAAATTTTGAGGTTTGCAAAGGATTCTGGGTAACAGAACCTGGTTCGAGCCACACACGTCACCCCATCTTGGAATTCCCTAGGTCTCTAGTTTTCAGAAATGCACAGGTTTGGTAGGTTTCCCTAGGTGGCGGCTGAGCTACAGGCCAAAATTTACAGGTAGGCACTTTGCAAAAAACACCTCTGTTTTCCTTCAAAAATTTGGCTGTGTCCACGTTGCGCTTTGGGGCATTTCCTGTCGCGGGCCCTAGGCCTACCCACACAAGTGAGGTATCATTTTTATCGGGAGACGTTGGGGAACGCTGGGTGTAAGGACATTTGTGGCTCCTCTCAGATTCCAGAACTTTCTGCCACAGAAATGTGAGGAACATGTGTTTTTTTAGCCACATTTTGAGGTTTGCAAAGGATTCTGGGTAATAGAACCTGGTCCGAGCCACACAAGTCACCCCATCTTGGATTCCCCTAGGTCTCTAGTTTTCAGAAATGCACAGGTTTGGTAGGTTTCCCTAGGTGGCGGCTGAGCTACAGGCCAAAATCTACAGGTAGGCACTTTGCAAAAAACAGCTCTGTTTTCATTCAAAAATTTGGCTGTGTCCTCGTTGCGCTTTGGGGCGTTTCCTGTCGTGGGCGCTAGGCCTACCCACACAAGTGAGGTATCATTTTTATCGGGAGACGTGGGGGAACGCTGGGTGTAAGGAAATTTGTGGCTCCTCTCAGATTCTAGAACTTTCTGCCACAGAAATGTGAGGAACATGTGTTTTTTTAGCAAATTTTGAGGTTTGCGAAGGATTCTGGGTAACAGAACCTGGTCCGAGCCACACAAGTCACCCCATCTTGGATTCCCCTAGGTCTCTAGTTTTAAAAAATGCGCTGGTTTGCTAGGTTTCCCCTGGTGCCGGCTGAGCTAGAGGCCAAAATCCACAGGTAGGCACTGTTTTGTATGAAAAAATGTGATGTGTCCACGTTGTGTTTTGGGCCATTTCCTGTCGCGAGCGCTAGGCCTACCCACACAAGTGAGGTATCATTTTTATCGGGAGACATGGGGGAACGCTGGGTGGAAGGAAATTTGTGGCTCCTCTCAGATTCCAGAACTTTCTGCCACAGAAATGTGAGGAACATGTGTTTTTTTAGCCAAATTTTGAGGTTTGCAAAGGATTCTGGGTAACAGAACCTGGTCCGAGCCACACAAGTCACCCCATCTTGGATTCCCCTAGGTCTCTAGTTTTCAGAAATGCACAGGTTTGGTAGGTTTCCCTAGGTGGCGGCTGAGCTACAGGCCAAAATCTACAGGTAGACACTTTGCAAAAAAACACCTCTGTTTTCCTTTAAAAATTTGGCTGTGTCCACGTTGCGCTTTGGGGCGTTTCCTGTCGCGGGCGCTAGGCCTACCCATACAAGTGAGGTATCATTTTTATCGGGAGACGTGGGGGAACGCTGGGTGGAAGGAAATTTGTGGCTCCTCTCAGATTCCAGAACTTTCTGCCACAGAAATGTGAGGAACATGTGTTTTTTTAGGCAAATTTTGAGGTTTGCGAAGGAATCTGGGTAACAGAACCTGGTCTGAGCCACACAAGTCACCCCATCTTGGATTCCCCTACGTCTTAAGTTTTCAGAAATGCACAGGTTTGGTAGGTTTCCCTAGGTGGCGGCTGAGCTACAGGCCAAAATCTACAGGTAGGCATTTTGCAAAAAACACCTCTGTTTTCCTTCAAAAATTTGGCTGTGTCCACGTTGCGCTTTGGGGCGTTTCCTGTTGTGGGCGCTAGGCCTACCCACACAAGTGAGGTATCATTTTTATCGGGAGACGTGGGGGACCGCTGGGTGGAAGGAAATTTGTGGCTCCTCTCAGATTCCAGAACTTTCTGCCACAGAAATGTGAGGAACATGTGTTTTTTTAGCCAAATTTTGAGGTTTGCGAAGGATTCTGGGTAACAGAACCTGGTCCGAGCCACACAAGTCACCCCATCTTGGATTCCCCTAGGGCTCTAGTTTACAGAAATGCACAGGTTTGGTAGCTTTCCCTAGGTGGCGGCTGAGCTACAGGCCAAAATCTACAGGTAGGCACTTTGCAAAAAACACCTCTGTTTTACTTCAAAAATTTGGCTGTGTCCACGTTAAGCTTTGGGGCGTTTCCTGTCGCGGGCGCTAGGCCTACCCACACAAGTGAGGTATAATTTTTATCGGGAGACGTGGGGGAATGCTGGGTGGAAGGAAATTCGTGGCTCCTCTCAGATTCCAGAACTTTCTGCCACAGAAATGTGAGGATCATGTGTTTTTTTAGCCAAATTTTGAGGTTTGCAAAGGATTCTGGGTAACAGAACCTGGTCCGAGCCACACAAGTCACCCCATCTTGGATTCCCCTAGGTCTCTAGTTTTCAGAAATGCACAGGTTTGGTAGGTTTCCCTAGGTGGCGGCTGAGCTACAGGCCAAAATCTACAGGTAGGCACTTTTCAAAAAACACCTCTGTTTTCCTTCAAAAATTTGGCTGTGTCCACGTTGCGCTTTGGGGCGTTTCCTGTCGCGGGCGCTAGGCCTACCCACACAAGTGAGGTATCATTTTTATCGGGAGACGTGGGGGAATGCTGGGTGGAAGGAAATTTGTGGCTCCTCTCAGATTCCAGAACTTTCTGCCACAGAAATGGGAGGAACATGTGTTTTTTTAGCCAAATTTTGAGGTTTGCAAAGGATTCTGGGTAACAGAACCTGGTCCGAGCCACACAAGTCACCCCATCTTGGTTTCCCCTAGGTCTCTAGTTTTCAGAAATGCACAGGATTGGTAGGTTTCCCTAGGTGGCGGCTGAGCTACAGGCCAAAATCTACAGGTAGGCACTTTTCAAAAAACACCTCTGTTTTCCTTAAAAAATTTGGCTGTGTCCACGTTGCACTTTGGGGCGTTTCCTGTCGCGGGCGCTAGGCCTACCCACACAAGTGAGGTTTCATTTTTATCGGGAGACGTGGGGGAATGCTGGGTGGAAGAAAATTTGTGGCTCCTCTCAGATTCCAGAACTTTCTGCCACAGAAAGGGGAGGAACATGTGTTTTTTTAGCCAAATTTTGAGGTTTGCAAAGGATTCTGGGTAACAGAACCTGGTCCGAGCCACACAAGTCACCCCATCTTGGATTCCCCTAGGTCTCTAGTTTTGAGAAATGCACAGGTTTGGTAGGTTTCCCTAGGTGGCGGCTGAGCTACAGGCCAAAATCTACAGGTAGGCACTTTGCAAAAAACACCTCTGTTTTCCTTCAAAAATTTGGCTGTGTCCACGTTGCGCTTTGGGGCGTTTCCTGTCGCGGGCGCTAGGCCTACCCACACAAGTGAGGTATCATTTTTATCGGGAGACGTGGGGGAACGCTGGGTGGAAGGAAATTTGTGGCTCCTCTCAGATTCCAGAACTTTCTGCCACAGAAATGTGAGGAACATGTGTTTTTTTAGCCAAATTTTGAGGTTTGCAAAGGATTCTGGGTAACAGAACCTGGTCCGAGCCACACAAGTCACCCCATCTTGGATTCCCCTAGGTCTCTAGTTTTCAGTAATGCACAGGTTTGGTAGGTTTCCCTAGGTGGCGGCTGAGCTACAGGCCAAAATCTACAGGTAGGCACTTTGCAAAAAACATCTCTGTTTTCCTTCAAAAATGTGGCTGTGTCCACGTTGCGCTTTGGGGCGTTTCCTGTCGTGGGCGCTAGGCCTACCCACACAAGTGAGGTATCATTTTTATCGGGAGATGTGGGGGAACGCTGGGTGGAAGGAAATTAGTGGCTCCTCTCAGATTCCAGAACTTTCTGCCACAGAAATGTGAGGAACATGTGATTTTTTAGCCAAATTTTGAGGTTTGCCAAGGATTCTGGGTAACAGAACCTGGTTCGAGCCACACACGTCACCCCATCTTGGAATTCCCTAGGTCTCTAGTTTTCAGAAATGCACAGGTTTGGTAGGTTTCCCTAGGTGGCGGCTGAGCTACAGGCCAAAATCTACAGGTAGGCACTTTGCAAAAAACACCTCTGTTTTCCTTCAAAAATTTGGCTGTGTCCACGTTGCGCTTTGAGGCGTTTCCTGTCGCGGGCGCTAGGCCTACCCACACAAGTGAGGTATCATTTTTATCGGGAGACGTGGGGGACCGCTGGGTGGAAGGAAATTTGTGGCTCCTCTCAGATTCCAGAACTTTCTGCCACAGAAATGTGAGGAACATGTGTTTTTTTAGCCAAATTTTGAGGTTTGCGAAGGATTCTGGGTAACAGAACCTGGTCCGAGCCACAAAAGTCACCCCATCTTGGATTCCCCTAGGTCTCTAGTTTTCAAAAATGTGCTGGTTTGCTAGGTTTCCGAAGGTGCCGGCTGAGCTAGAGGCCAAAATCCACAGGTAGGCACTGTTTTGTATGAAAAAATGTGATGTGTCCACGTTGTGTTTTGGGCCATTTCCTGTCACGAGCGCTAGGCCTACCCACACAAGTGAGGTATCATTTTTATCGGGAGACGTGGGGGAACGCTGGGTGGAAGGAAATTTGTGGCTCCTCTCAGATTCCAGACCTTTCTGCCACAGAAATGTGAGGAGCATGTGTTTTTTTAGCCAAATTTTGAGGTTTGCAAAGGATTCTGGGTAACAGAACCTGGTCCGAGCCACACAAGTCACCCCATCTTGGATTCCCCTAGGTCTCTAGTTTTCAGAAATGCACAGGTTTGGTAGGTTTCCCTAGGTGGCGGCTGAGCTACAGGCCAAAATCTACAGGTAGACACTTTGCAAAAAAACACCTCTGTTTTCCTTTAAAAATTTGGCTGTGTCCACGTTGCGCTTTGGGGCGTTTCCTGTCGCGGGCGCTAGGCCTACCCACACAAGTGAGGTATCATTTTTATCGGGAGACGTGGGGGAACGCTGGGTGGAAGGAAATTTATGGCTCTTCTCAGATTCCAGAACTGTCTGCCACAGAAATGTGAGGAACATGTGTTTTTTTAGGCAAATTTTGAGGTTTGCGAAGGAATCTGGGTAACAGAACCTGGTCCGAGCCACACAAGTCACCCCATCTTGGATTCCCCTAGGTCTTTAGTTCTCAGAAATGCACAGGTTTGGTAGGTTTCCCTAGGTGGCGGCTGAGCTACAGGCCAAAATCTACAGGTAGGCATTTTGCAAAAAACACCTCTGTTTTCCTTCAAAAATTTGGCTGTGTCCACGTTGCGCTTTTGGGGCGTTTCCTGTCGTGGGCGCTAGGCCTACCCACACAAGTGAGGTATAATTTTTATCGGGAGATGTGGGGGACCGCTGGGTGGAAGGAAATTTGTGGCTCCTCTCAGATTCCAGAACTTTCTGCCACAGAAATGTGAGGAACATGTGTTTTTTTAGCCAAATTTTGAGGTTTGCGAAGGATTCTGGGTAACAGAACCTGGTCCGAGCCACACAAGTCACCCCATCTTGGATTCCCCTAGGTCTCTATATTACAGAAATGCACAGGTTTGGTAGGTTTCCCTAGGAGGCGGCTGAGCTACAGGCCAAAATCTACAGGTAGGCACTTTGCAAAAAACACCTCTGTTTTCCTTAAAAAATTTGGCTGTGTCCACGTTACGCTTTGGGGCGTTTCCTGTCGCGGGCGCTAGGCCTACCCACACAAGTGAGGTATCATTTTTATCGGGAGACGTGGGGGAACGCTGGGTGGAAGGAAATTCGTGGCTCCTCTCAGATTCCAGAACTTTCTGCCACAGAAATGTGAGGAACATGTGTTTTTTTAGGCAAATTTTGAGGTTTGCGAAGGATTCTGAGTAACAGAACCTGGTCCGAGCCACACAAGTCACCCCATCTTGGATTCCCCTAGGTCTTTAGTTTTCAGAAATGCACAGGTTTGGTAGGTTTCCCTAGGTGGCGGCTGAGCTACAGGCCAAAATCTACAGGTAGGCATTTTGCAAAAAACACCTCTGTTTTCCTTCAAAAATTTGGCTGTGTCCACGTTGCGCTTTGGGGCGTTTCCTGTCGTGGGCGCTAGGCCTACCCACACAAGTGAAGAATAATTTTTATCGGGAGACGTGGGGGACCGCTGGGTGAAAGGAAATTTGTGGCACCTCTCAGATTCCAGAACTTTCTGCCACAGAAATGTGAGGAACATGTGTTTGTTTAGCCAAATTTTGAGGTTTGCGAAGGATTCTGGGTAACAGAACCTGGTCCGAGCCACACAAGTCACCCCATCTTGGATTCCCCTAGGTCTCTAGTTTACAGAAATGCACAGGTTTGGTAGGTTTCCCTAGGTGGCGGCTGAGCTACAGGCCAAAATCTACAGGTAGGCACTTTGCAAAAAACACCTCTGTTTTCCTTCAAAAATTTGGCTGTGTCCACGTTGCGCTTTGGGGCGTTTCCTGTCGCGGGCGCTAGGCCTACCCACACAAGTGAGGTATCATTTTTATCGGGAGACGTGGGGGAACGCTGGGTGGAAGGAAATTTGTGGCTCCTCTCAGATTCCAGAACTTTCTGCCACAGAAATGTGAGGAACACGTGTTTTTTTAGCCAAATTTTGAGGTTTGCAAAGGATTCTGGGTAACAGAACCTGGTCCGAGCCACACAAGTCACCCCATCTTGGATTCCCCTAGGTCTCTAGTTTTCAGAAATGCACAAGTTTGGTAGGTTTCCCTAGGTGGCGGCTGAGCTACAGGCCAAAATCTACAGGTAGACACTTTGCAAAAAACACCTCTGTTTTCCTTTAAAAATGTGGCTGTGTCCACGTTGCGCTTTGGGGCGTTTCCTGTCGCGGGCGCTATGCTACCCACACAAGTGAGGCATCATTTTTATCGGGAGACGTGGGGGAACGCTGGGTGGAAGGAAATTTGTGGCTCCTCTCAGATTCCAGCACTTTCTGCCACAGAAATGTGAGGAACATGTGTTTTTTTAGGCAAATTTTGAAGTTTGCGAAGGATTCTGGGTAACAGAACCTGGTCCGAGCCACACAAGTCACCCCATCTTGGATTCCCCTAGGTCTCTAGTTTTCAGAAATGCAAAGGTTTGGTAGGTTTCCCTAGGTGGCGGCTGAGCTACAGGCCAAAATCTACAGGTAGGCACTTTGCAAAAAACACCTCTGTTTTCCTTCACAAATTTGGCTGTGTCCACGTTGCGCTTTGGGGCGTTTCCTGTCGCGGGCGCTAGGCCTACCCACACAAGTGAGGTATCATTTTTATCGGGAGACGTGGGGGAACGCTGAGTGGAAGGAAATTTGTGGCTCCTCTCAGATTCCAGAACTTTCTGCCACAGAAATGTGAGGAACATGTGTTTTTTTAGCCAAATTTTGAGGTTTGCAAAGGATTCTGGGTAACAGAACCTGGTCCGAGCCACACAAGTCACCCCATCTTGGATTCCCCTAGGTCTCTAGTTTTCAGAAATGCACAGGTTTGGTAGGTTTCCCTAGGTGGCGGCTGAGCTACAGGCCAAAATCTACAGGTAGGCACTTTGCAAAAAACATCTCTGTTTTCCTTCAAAAATTTGGCTGTGTCCACGTTGCGCTTTGGGGCGTTTCCTGTCGTGGGCGCTAGGCCTACCCACACAAGTGAGGTATCATTTTCATCGGGAGACGTGGGGGAACGCTGGCTGGAAGGAAATTAGTGGCTCCTCTCAGATTCCAGAACTTTCTGCCACAGAAATGTGAGGAACATGTGATTTTTTAGCCAAATTTTGAGGTTTGCAAAGGATTCTGGGTAACAGAACCTGGTCCGAGCCACACACGTCACCCCATCTTGGATTCCCCTAGGTCTCTAGTTTTCAGAAATGCACAGGTTTGGTAGGTTTCCCTAGGTGGCGGCTGAGCTACAGGAAAAAATCTACAGGTAGGCACTTTGCAAAAAACACCTCTGTTTTCCTTCAAAAATTTGGCTGTGTCCACGTTGCGCTTTGGGGCATTTCCTGTCGCGGGCGCTAGGCCTACCCACACAAGTGAGGTATCATTTTTATCGGGAGACATGGGGGAACGCTGGGTGGAAGGAAATTTGTGGCTCCTCTCAGATTCCAGAACTTTCTGCCACAGAAATGTGAGGAACATGTGTTTTTTTAGCCAAATTTTGAGGTTTGCGAAGGATTCTGGGTAACAGAACCTGGTCCGAGCCACACAAGTCAACCCATCTTGGATTCCCCTTGGTCTCTAGTTTTCAGAAATGCACAGGTTTGGTAGGTTTCCCTAGGTGGCGGCTGAGCTACAGGCCAAAATCTACAGGTAGGCATTTTGCAAAAAACACCTCTGTTTTCCTTCAAAAATTTGGCTGTGTCCACGTTGCGCTTTGGGGCGTTTCCTGTCGCGGGCGCTAGGTCTACCCACACAAGTGAGGTATCATTTTTATCAGGAGACGTGGGGGAACGCTGGGTGGAAGGAAATTTGTGGCTCCTCTCAGATTCCAGAACTTTCTGCCACAGAAATGGGAGGAACATGTGTTTTTTTAGCCAAATTTTGAGGTTTGCAAAGGATTCTGGGTAACAGAACCTGGTCCGAGCCACACAAGTCACCCCATCTTGGATTCCCCTAGGTCTCTAGTTTTCAGAAATGCACAGGTTTGGTAGGTTTCCCTAGGTGGCGGCTGAGCTACAGGCCAAAATCTACAGGTAGGCACTTTGCAAAAAACACCTCTCTTTTCCTTCAAAAATTTGGCTGTGTCCACGTTGCGCTTTGGGGCGTTTCCTGTCGCGGGCGCTAGGCCTACCCACACAAGTGAGGTATCATTTTTATCGGGAGACGTTGGGGAACGCTGGGTGTAAGGAAATTTGTGGCTCCTCTCAGATTCCAGAACTTTCTGCCACAGAAATGTGAGGAACATGTGTTTTTTTAGCCAAATTTTGAGGTTTGCAAAGGATTCTGGGTAACAGAACCTGGTCCGAGCCACACAAGTCACCCCATCTTGGATTCCCCTAGGTCTTAAGTTTTCAGAAATGCACAGGTTTGGTAGGTTTCCCTAGGTGGCGGCTGAGCTACAGGCCAAAATCTACAGGTAGGCATTTTGCAAAAAACACCTCTGTTTTCCTTCAAAAATTTGGCTGTGTCCACGTTGCGCTTTGGGGCGTTTCCTGTTGTGGGCGCTAGGCCTACCCACACAATTGAGGTATCATTTTTATCGGGAGACGTGGGGGACCGCTGGGTGGAAGGAAATTTGTAGCTCCTCTCAGATTCCAGAACTTTCTGCCACAGAAATGTGAGGAACATGTGTTTTTTTAGCCAAATTTTGAGGTTTGCGAAGGATTCTGGGTAACAGAACCTGGTCCGAGCCACACAAGTCACCCCATCTTGGATTCCCCTAGGGCTCTAGTTTACAGAAATGCACAGGTTTGGTAGCTTTCCCTAGGTGGCGGCTGAGCTACAGGCCAAAATCTACAGGTAGGCACTTTGCAAAAAACACCTCTGTTTTACTTCAAAAATTTGGCTGTGTCCACGTTAAGCTTTGGGGCGTTTCCTGTCGCGGGCGCTAGGCCTACCCACACAAGTGAGGTATAATTTTTATCGGGAGACGTGGGGGAACGCTGGGTGGAAGGAAATTCGTGGCTCCTCTCAGATTCCAGAACTTTCTGCCACAGAAATGTGAGGATCATGTGTTTTTTTAGCCAAATTTTGAGGTTTGCAAAGGATTCTGGGTAACAGAACCTGGTCCGAGCCACACAAGTCACCCCATCTTGGATTCCCCTAGGTCTCTAGTTTTCAGAAATGCACAGGTTTGGTAGGTTTCCCTAGGTGGCGGCTGAGCTACAGGCCAAAATCTACAGGTAGGCACTTTTCAAAAAACACCTCTGTTTTCCTTCAAAAATTTGGCTGTGTCCACGTTGCGCTTTGGGGCGTTTCCTGTCGCGGGCGCTAGGCCTACCCACACAAGTGTGGTATCATTTTTATCGGGAGACGTGGGGGAATGCTGGGTGGAAGGAAATTTGTGGCTCCTCTCAGATTCCAGAACTTTCTGCCACAGAAATGGGAGGAACATGTGTTTTTTTAGCCAAATTTTGAGGTTTGCAAAGGATTCTGGGTAACAGAACCTGGTCCGAGCCACACAAGTCACCCCATCTTGGTTTCCCCTAGGTCTCTAGTTTTCAGAAATGCACAGGATTGGTAGGTTTCCCTAGGTGGCGGCTGAGCTACAGGCCAAAATCTACAGGTAGGCACTTTTCAAAAAACACCTCTGTTTTCCTTAAAAAATTTGGCTGTGTCCACGTTGCACTTTGGGGCGTTTCCTGTCGCGGGCGCTAGGCCTACCCACACAAGTGAGGTATCATTTTTATCGGGAGACGTGGGGGAATGCTGGGTGGAAGGAAATTTGTGGCTCCTCTCAGATTCCAGAACTTTCTGCCACAGAAAGGGGAGGAACATGTGTTTTTTTAGCCAAATTTTGAGGTTTGCAAAGGATTCTGGGTAACAGAACCTGGTCCGAGCCACACAAGTCACCCCATCTTGGATTCCCCTAGGTCTCTAGTTTTGAGAAATGCACAGGTTTGGTAGGTTTCCCTAGGTGGCGGCTGAGCTACAGGCCAAAATCTACAGGTAGGCACTTTGCAAAAAACACCTCTGTTTTCCTTCAAAAATTTGGCTGTGTCCACGTTGCGCTTTGGGGCGTTTCCTGTCGCGGGCGCTAGGCCTACCCACACAAGTGAGGTATCATTTTTATCGGGAGACGTGGGGGAACGCTGGGTGGAAGGAAATTTGTGGCTCCTCTCAGATTCCAGAACTTTCTGCCACAGAAATGTGAGGAACATGTGTTTTTTTAGCCAAATTTTGAGGTTTGCAAAGGATTCTGGGTAACAGAACCTGGTCCGAGCCACACAAGTCACCCCATCTTGGATTCCCCTAGGTCTCTAGTTTTCAGAAATGCACAAGTTTGGTAGGTTTCCCTAGGTGGCGGCTGAGCTACAGGCCAAAATCTACAGGTAGACACTTTGCAAAAAACACCTCTGTTTTCCTTTAAAAATTTGGCTGTGTCCACGTTGCGCTTTGGGGCGTTTCCTGTCGCGGGCGCTAGGCTACCCACACAAGTGAGGCATCATTTTTATCGGGAGACGTGGGGGAACGCTGGGTGGAAGGAAATTTGTGGCTCCTCTCAGATTCCAGAACTTTCTGCCACAGAAATGTGAGGAACATGTGTTTTTTTAGCCAAATTTTGAGGTTTGCAAAGGATTCTGGGTAACAGAACCTGGTCCGAGCCACACAAGTCACCCCATCTTGGATTCCCCTAGGTCTCTAGTTTTGAGAAATGCACAGGTTTGGTAGGTTTCCCTAGGTGGCGGCTGAGCTACAGGCCAAAATCTACAGGTAGGCACTTTGCAAAAAACACCTCTGTTTTCCTTCAAAAATTTGGCTGTGTCCACGTTGCGCTTTGGGGCGTTTCCTGTCGCGGGCGCTAGGCCTACCCACACAAGTGAGGTATCATTTTTATCGGGAGACGTGGGGGAACGCTGGGTGGAAGGAAATTTGTGGCTCCTCTCAGATTCCAGAACTTTCTGCCACAGAAATGTGAGGAACATGTGTTTTTTTAGCCAAATTTTGAGGTTTGCAAAGGATTCTGGGTAACAGAACCTGGTCCGAGCCACACAAGTCACCCCATCTTGGATTCCCCTAGGTCTCTAGTTTTCAGAAATGCACAAGTTTGGTAGGTTTCCCTAGGTGGCGGCTGAGCTACAGGCCAAAATCTACAGGTAGACACTTTGCAAAAAACACCTCTGTTTTCCTTTAAAAATTTGGCTGTGTCCACGTTGCGCTTTGGGGCGTTTCCTGTCGCGGGCGCTAGGCTACCCACACAAGTGAGGCATCATTTTTATCGGGAGACGTGGGGGAACGCTGGGTGGAAGGAAATTTGTGGCTCCTCTCAGATTCCAGAACTTTCTGCCACAGAAATGTGAGGAACATGTGTTTTTTTAGGCAAATTTTGAAGTTTGCGAAGGATTCTGGGTAACAGAACCTGGTCCGAGCCACACAAGTCACCCCATCTTGGATTCCCCTATGTCTCTAGTTTTCAGAAATGCAAAGGTTTGGTAGGTTTCCCTAGGTGGCGGCTGAGCTACAGGCCAAAATCTACAGGTAGGCACTTTGCAAAAAACACCTCTGTTTTCCTTCACAAATTTGGCTGTGTCCACGTTGCGCTTTGGGGCGTTTCCTGTCGCGGGCGCTAGGCCTACCCACACAAGTGAGGTATCATTTTTATCGGGAGACGTGGGGGAACGCTGAGTGGAAGGAAATTTGTGGCTCCTCTCAGATTCCAGAACTTTCTGCCACAGAAATGTGAGGAACATGTGTTTTTTTAGCCAAATTTTGAGGTTTGCAAAGGATTCTGGGTAACAGAACCTGGTCCGAGCCACACAAGTCACCCCATCTTGGATTCCCCTAGGTCTCTAGTTTTCAGAAATGCACAGGTTTGGTAGGTTTCCCTAGGTGGCGGCTGAGCTACAGGCCAAAATCTACATGTAGGCATTTTGCAGAAAACACCTCTGTTTTCCTTCAAAAATTTGGCTGTGTCCACGTTGCGCTTTTGGGGCGTTTCCTGTCGTGGGCGCTAGGCCTACCCACACAAGTGAGGTATAATTTTTATCGGGAGACGTGGGGGACCGCTGGGTGGAAGGAAATTTGTGGCTCCTCTCAGATTCCAGAACTTTCTGCCACAGAAATGTGAGGAACATGTGTTTTTTTAGCCAAATTTTGAGGTTTGCGAAGGATTCTGGGTAACAGAACCTGGTCCGAGCCACACAAGTCACCCCATCTTGGATTCCCCTAGGTCTCTAGATTACAGAAATGCACAGGTTTGGTAGGTTTCCCTAGGAGGCGGCTGAGCTACAGGCCAAAATCTACAGGTAGGCACTTTGCAAAAAACACCTCTGTTTTCCTTAAAAAATTTGGCTGTGTCCACGTTACGCTTTGGGGCGTTTCCTGTCGCGGGCGCTAGGCCTACCCACACAAGTGAGGTATCATTTTTATCGGGAGACGTGGGGGAACGCTGGGTGGAAGGAAATTCGTGGCTCCTCTCAGATTCCAGAACTTTCTGCCACAGAAATGTGAGGAACATGTGTTTTTTTAGGCAAATTTTGAGGTTTGCGAAGGATTCTGAGTAACAGAACCTGGTCCGAGCCACACAAGTCACCCCATCTTGGATTCCCCTAGGTCTTTAGTTTTCAGAAATGCACAGGTTTGGTAGGTTTCCCTAGGTGGCGGCTGAGCTACAGGCCAAAATCTACAGGTAGGCATTTTGCAAAAAACACCTCTGTTTTCCTTCAAAAATTTGGCTGTGTCCACGTTGCGCTTTGGGGCGTTTCCTGTCGTGGGCGCTAGGCCTACCCACACAAGTGAAGAATAATTTTTATCGGGAGACGTGGGGGACCGCTGGGTGGAAGGAAATTTGTGGCTCCTCTCAGATTCCAGAACTTTCTGCCACAGAAATGTGAGGAACATGTGTTTGTTTAGCCAAATTTTGAGGTTTGCGAAGGATTCTGGGTAACAGAACCTGGTCCGAGCCACACAAGTCACCCCATCTTGGATTCCCCTAGGTCTCTAGTTTACAGAAATGCACAGGTTTGGTAGGTTTCCCTAGGTGGCGGCTGAGCTACAGGCCAAAATCTACAGGTAGGCACTTTGCAAAAAACACCTCTGTTTTCCTTCAAAAATTTGGCTGTGTCCACGTTGCGCTTTGGGGCGTTTCCTGTCGCGGGCGCTAGGCCTACCCACACAAGTGAGGTATCATTTTTATCGGGAGACGTGGGGGAACGCTGGGTGGAAGGAAATTTGTGGCTCCTCTCAGATTCCAGAACTTTCTGCCACAGAAATGTGAGGAACACGTGTTTTTTTAAACAAATTTTGAGGTTTGCAAAGGATTCTGGGTAACAGAACCTGGTCCGAGCCACACAAGTCACCCCATCTTGGATTCCCCTAGGTCTCTAGTTTTCAGAAATGCACAAGTTTGGTAGGTTTCCCTAGGTGGCGGCTGAGCTACAGGCCAAAATCTACAGGTAGACACTTTGCAAAAAACACCTCTGTTTTCCTTTAAAAATTTGGCTGTGTCCACGTTGCGCTTTGGGGCGTTTCCTGTCGCGGGCGCTATGCTACCCACACAAGTGAGGCATCATTTTTATCGGGAGACGTGGGGGAACGCTGGGTGGAAGGAAATTTGTGGCTCCTCTCAGATTCCAGAACTTTCTGCCACAGAAATGTGAGGAACATGTGTTTTTTTAGGCAAATTTTGAAGTTTGCGAAGGATTCTGGGTAACAGAACCTTGTCCGAGCCACACAAGTCACCCCATCTTGGATTCCCCTAGGTCTCTAGTTTTCAGAAATGCAAAGGTTTGGTAGGTTTCCCTAGGTGGCGGCTGAGCTACAGGCCAAAATCTACAGGTAGGCACTTTGCAAAAAACACCTCTGTTTTCCTTCACAAATTTGGCTGTGTCCATGTTGCGCTTTGGGGCGTTTCCTGTCGCGGGCGCTAGGCCTACCCACACAAGTGAGGTATCATTTTTATCGGGAGACGTGGGGGAACGCTGAGTGGAAGGAAATTTGTGGCTCCTCTCAGATTCCAGAACTTTCTGCCACAGAAATGTGAGGAACATGTGTTTTTTTAGCCAAATTTTGAGGTTTGCAAAGGATTCTGGGTAACAGAACCTGGTCCGAGCCACACAAGTCACCCCATCTTGGATTCCCCTAGGTCTCTAGTTTTCAGAAATGCACAGGTTTGGTAGGTTTCCCTAGGTGGCGGCTGAGCTACAGGCCAAAATCTACAGGTAGGCACTTTGCAAAAAACATCTCTGTTTTCCTTCAAAAATTTGGCTGTGTCCACGTTGCGCTTTGGGGCGTTTCCTGTCGCGGGCGCTAGGCCTACCCACACAAGTGTGGTATCATTTTTATCGGGAGACGTGGGGGAATGCTGGGTGGAAGGAAATTTGTGGCTCCTCTCAGATTCCAGAACTTTCTGCCACAGAAATGGGAGGAACATGTGTTTTTTTAGCCAAATTTTGAGGTTTGCAAAGGATTCTGGGTAACAGAACCTGGTCCGAGCCACACAAGTCACCCCATCTTGGTTTCCCCTAGGTCTCTAGTTTTCAGAAATGCACAGGATTGGTAGGTTTCCCTAGGTGGCGGCTGAGCTACAGGCCAAAATCTACAGGTAGGCACTTTTCAAAAAACACCTCTGTTTTCCTTTAAAAATTTGGCTGTGTCCACGTTGCGCTTTGGGGCGTTTCCTGTCGCGGGCGCTATGCTACCCACACAAGTGAGGCATCATTTTTATCGGGAGACGTGGGGGAACGCTGGGTGGAAGGAAATTTGTGGCTCCTCTCAGATTCCAGAACTTTCTGCCACAGAAATGTGAGGAACATGTGTTTTTTTAGGCAAATTTTGAAGTTTGCGAAGGATTCTGGGTAACAGAACCTGGTCCGAGCCACACAAGTCACCCCATCTTGGATTCCCCTAGGTCTCTAGTTTTCAGAAATGCAAAGGTTTGGTAGGTTTCCCTAGGTGGCGGCTGAGCTACAGGCCAAAATCTACAGGTAGGCACTTTGCAAAAAACACCTCTGTTTTCCTTCACAAATTTGGCTGTGTCCATGTTGCGCTTTGGGGCGTTTCCTGTCGCGGGCGCTAGGCCTACCCACACAAGTGAGGTATCATTTTTATCGGGAGACGTGGGGGAACGCTGAGTGGAAGGAAATTTGTGGCTCCTCTCAGATTCCAGAACTTTCTGCCACAGAAATGTGAGGAACATGTGTTTTTTTAGCCAAATTTTGAGGTTTGCAAAGGATTCTGGGTAACAGAACCTGGTCCGAGCCACACAAGTCACCCCATCTTGGATTCCCCTAGGTCTCTAGTTTTCAGAAATGCACAGGTTTGGTAGGTTTCCCTAGGTGGCGGCTGAGCTACAGGCCAAAATCTACAGGTAGGCACTTTGCAAAAAACATCTCTGTTTTCCTTCAAAAATTTGGCTGTGTCCACGTTGCGCTTTGGGGCGTTTCCTGTCGCGGGCGCTAGGCCTACCCACACAAGTGTGGTATCATTTTTATCGGGAGACGTGGGGGAATGCTGGGTGGAAGGAAATTTGTGGCTCCTCTCAGATTCCAGAACTTTCTGCCACAGAAATGGGAGGAACATGTGTTTTTTTAGCCAAATTTTGAGGTTTGCAAAGGATTCTGGGTAACAGAACCTGGTCCGAGCCACACAAGTCACCCCATCTTGGTTTCCCCTAGGTCTCTAGTTTTCAGAAATGCACAGGATTGGTAGGTTTCCCTAGGTGGCGGCTGAGCTACAGGCCAAAATCTACAGGTAGGCACTTTTCAAAAAACACCTCTGTTTTCCTTAAAAAATTTGGCTGTGTCCACGTTGCACTTTGGGGCGTTTCCTGTCGCGGGCGCTAGGCCTACCCACACAAGTGAGGTATCATTTTTATCGGGAGACGTGGGGGAATGCTGGGTGGAAGGAAATTTGTGGCTCCTCTCAGATTCCAGAACTTTCTGCCACAGAAAGGGGAGGAACATGTGTTTTTTTAGCCAAATTTTGAGGTTTGCAAAGGATTCTGGGTAACAGAACCTGGTCCGAGCCACACAAGTCACCCCATCTTGGATTCCCCTAGGTCTCTAGTTTTGAGAAATGCACAGGTTTGGTAGGTTTCCCTAGGTGGCGGCTGAGCTACAGGCCAAAATCTACAGGTAGGCACTTTGCAAAAAACACCTCTGTTTTCCTTCAAAAATTTGGCTGTGTCCACGTTGCGCTTTGGGGCGTTTCCTGTCGCGGGCGCTAGGCCTACCCACACAAGTGAGGTATCATTTTTATCGGGAGACGTGGGGGAACGCTGGGTGGAAGGAAATTTGTGGCTCCTCTTAGATTCCAGAACTTTCTGCCACAGAAATGTGAGGAACATGTGTTTTTTTAGCCAAATTTTGAGGTTTGCAAAGGATTCTGGGTAACAGAACCTGGTCCGAGCCACACAAGTCACCCCATCTTGGATTCCCCTAGGTGTCTAGTTTTCAGTAATGCACAGGTTTGGTAGGTTTCCCTAGGTGGCGGCTGAGCTACAGGCCAAAATCTACAGGTAGGCACTTTGCAAAAAACATCTCTGTTTTCCTTCAAAAATGTGGCTGTGTCCACGTTGCGCTTTGGGGCGTTTCCTGTCGTGGGCGCTAGGCCTACCCACACAAGTGAGGTATCATTTTTATCGGGAGATGTGGGGGAACGCTGGGTGGAAGGAAATTAGTGGCTCCTCTCAGATTCCAGAATTTTCTGCCACAGAAATGTGAGGAACATGTGATTTTTTAGCCAAATTTTGAGGTTTGCAAAGGATTCTGGGTAACAGAACCTGGTTCGAGCCACACACGTCACCCCATCTTGGAATTCCCTAGGTCTCTAGTTTTCAGAAATGCACAGGTTTGGTAGGTTTCCCTAGGTGGCGGCTGAGCTACAGGCCAAAATCTACAGGTAGGCACTTTGCAAAAAACACCTCTGTTTTCCTTCAAAAATTTGGCTGTGTCCACGTTGCGCTTTGAGGCGTTTCCTGTCGCGGGCGCTAGGCCTACCCACACAAGTGAGGTATCATTTTTATCGGGAGACGTGGGGGACCGCTGGGTGGAAGGAAATTTGTGGCTCCTCTCAGATTCCAGAACTTTCTGCCACAGAAATGTGAGGAACATGTGTTTTTTTAGCCAAATTTTGAGGTTTGCGAAGGATTCTGGGTAACAGAACCTGGTCCGAGCCACAAAAGTCACCCCATCTTGGATTCCCCTAGGTCTCTAGTTTTCAAAAATGTGCTGGTTTGCTAGGTTTCCGAAGGTGCCGGCTGAGCTAGAGGCCAAAATCCACATGTAGGCACTGTTTTGTATGAAAAAATGTGATGTGTCCACGTTGTGTTTTGGGCCATTTCCTGTCACGAGCGCTAGGCCTACCCACACAAGTGAGGTATCATTTTTATCGGGAGACGTGGGGGAACGCTGGGTGGAAGGAAATTTGTGGCTCCTCTCAGATTCCAGACCTTTCTGCCACAGAAATGTGAGGAGCATGTGTTTTTTTAGCCAAATTTTGAGGTTTGCAAAGGATTCTGGGTAACAGAACCTGGTCCGAGCCACACAAGTCACCCCATCTTGGATTCCTCTAGGTCTCTAGTTTTCAGAAATGCACAGGTTTGGTAGGTTTCCCTAGGTGGCGGCTGAGCTACAGGCCAAAATCTACAGGTAGACACTTTGCAAAAAAACACCTCTGTTTTCCTTTAAAAATTTGGCTGTGTCCACGTTGCGCTTTGGGGCGTTTCCTGTCGCGGGTGCTAGGCCTACCCACACAAGTGAGGTAACATTTTTATCGGGAGACGTGGGGGAACGCTGGGTGGAAGGAAATTTATGGCTCTTCTCAGATTCCAGAACTTTCTGCCACAGAAATGTGAGGAACATGTGTTTTTTTAGGCAAATTTTGAGGTTTGCGAAGGAATCTGGGTAACAGAACCTGGTCCGAGCCACACAAGTCACCCCATCTTGGATTCCCCTAGGTCTTTAGTTCTCAGAAATGCACAGGTTTGGTAGGTTTCCCTAGGTGGCGGCTGAGCTACAGGCCAAAATCTACAGGTAGGCATTTTGCAAAAAACACCTCTGTTTTCCTTCAAAAATTTGGCTGTGTCCACGTTGCGCTTTTGGGGCGTTTCCTGTCGTGGGCGCTAGGCCTACCCACACAAGTGAGGTATAATTTTTATCGGGAGACGTGGGGGACCGCTGGGTGGAAGGAAATTTGTGGCTCCTCTCAGATTCCAGAATTTTCTGCCACAGAAATGTGAGGAACATGTGTTTTTTTAGCCAAATTTTGAGGTTTGCGAAGGATTCTGGGTAACAGAACCTGGTCCGAGCCACACAAGTCACCCCATCTTGGATTCCCCTAGGTCTCTAGTTTACAGAAATGCACAGGTTTGGTAGGTTTCCCTAGGAGGCGGCTGAGCTACAGGCCAAAATCTACAGGTAGGCACTTTGCAAAAAACACCTCTGTTTTCCTTAAAAAATTTGGCTGTGTCCACGTTACGCTTTGGGGCGTTTCCTGTCGCGGGCGCTAGGCCTACCCACACAAGTGAGGTATCATTTTTATCGGGAGACGTGGGGGAACGCTGGGTGGAAGGAAATTTGTGGCTCCTCTCAGATTCCAGAACTTTCTGCCACAGAAATGTGAGGAACATGTGTTTTTTTAGGCAAATTTTGAGGTTTGCGAAGGATTCTGGGTAACAGAACCTGGTCCGAGCCACACAAGTCACCCCATCTTGGATTACCCTAGGTCTTTAGTTTTCAGAAATGCACAGGTTTGGTAGGTTTCCCTAGGTGGCGGCTGAGCTACAGGCCAAAATCTACAGGTAGGCATTTTGCAAAAAACACCTCTGTTTTCCTTCAAAAATTTGGCTGTGTCCACGTTGCGCTTTGGGGCGTTTCCTGTCGTGGGCGCTAGGCCTACCCACACAAGTGAGGAATTATTTTTATCGGGAGACGTGGGGGACCGCTGGGTGGAAGGAAATTTGTGGCTCCTCTCAGATTCCAGAACTTTCTGCCACAGAAATGTGAGGAACATGTGTTTGTTTAGCCAAATTTTGAGGTTTGCGAAGGATTCTGGGTAACAGAACCTGGTCCGAGCCACACAAGTCACCCCATCTTGGATTCCCCTAGGTCTCTAGTTTACAGAAATGCACAGGTTTGGTAGGTTTCCCTAGGTGGCGGCTGAGCTACAGGCCAAAATCTACAGGTAGGCACTTTGCAAAAAACACCTCTGTTTTCCTTCAAAAATTTGGCTGTGTCCACGTTGCGCTTTGGGGCGTTTCCTGTCGCGGGCGCTAGGCCTACCCACACAAGTGAGGTATCATTTTTATCGGGAGACGTGGGGGAACGCTGGGTGGAAGGAAATTTGTGGCTCCTCTCAGATTCCAGAACTTTCTGCCACAGAAATGTGAGGAACATGTGTTTTTTTAGCCAAATTTTGAGGTTTGCAAAGGATTCTGGGTAACAGAACCTGGTCCGAGCCACACAAGTCACCCCATCTTGGATTCCCCTAGGTCTCTAGTTTTCAGAAATGCACAAGTTTGGTAGGTTTCCCTAGGTGGCGGCTGAGCTACAGGCCAAAATCTACAGGTAGACACTTTGCAAAAAACACCTCTGTTTTCCTTTAAAAATTTGGCTGTGTCCACGTTGCGCTTTGGGGCGTTTCCTGTCGCGGGCGCTAGGCTACCCACACAAGTGAGGTATCATTTTTATCGGGAGACGTGGGGGAACGCTGGGTGGAAGGAAATTTGTGGCTCCTCTCAGATTCCAGAACTTTCTGCCACAGAAATGTGAGGAACATGTGTTTTTTTAGGCAAATTTTGAAGTTTGCGAAGGATTCTGGGTAACAGAACCTGGTCCGAGCCACACAAGTCACCCCATCTTGGATTCCCCTAGGTCTCTAGTTTTCAGAAATGCAAAGGTTTGGTAGGTTTCCCTAGGTGGCGGCTGAGCTACAGGCCAAAATCTACAGGTAGGCACTTTGCAAAAAACACCTCTGTTTTCCTTCAAAAATTTGGCTGTGTCCACGTTGCGCTTTGGGGTGTTACCTGTCGCGGGCGCTAGGCCTACCCACACAAGTGAGGTATCATTTTTATCGGGATACGTGGGGGAACGCTGAGTGGAAGGAAATTTGTGGCTCCTCTCAGATTCCAGAACTTTCTGCCACAGAAATGTGAGGAACATGTGTTTTTTTAGCCAAATTTTGAGGTTTGCAAAGGATTCTGGGTAACAGAACCTGGTCCGAGCCACACAAGTCACCCCATCTTGGATTCCCCTAGGTCTCTAGTTTTCAGAAATGCACAGGTTTGGTAGGTTTCCCTAGGTGGCGGCTGAGCTACAGGCCAAAATCTACAGGTAGGCACTTTGCAAAAAACATCTCTGTTTTCCTTCAAAAATTTGGCTGTGTCCACGTTGCGCTTTGGGGCGTTTCCTGTCGTGGGCGCTAGGCCTACCCACACAAGTGAGGTATCATTTTCATCGGGAGACGTGGGGGAACGCTGGCTGGAAGGAAATTAGTGGCTCCTCTCAGATTCCAGAACTTTCTGCCACAGAAATGTGAGGAACATGTGATTTTTTAGCCAAATTTTGAGGTTTGCAAAGGATTCTGGGTAACAGAACCTGGTCCGAGCCACACACGTCACCCCATCTTGGATTCCCCTAGGTCTCTAGTTTTCAGAAATGCACAGGTTTGGTAGGTTTCCCTAGGTGGTGGCTGAGCTACAGGCCAAAATCTACAGGTAGGCACTTTGCAAAAAACACCTCTGTTTTCCTTCAAAAATTTGGCTGTGTCCACGTTGCGCTTTGGGGCATTTCCTGTCGCGGGCGCTAGGCCTACCCACACAAGTGAGGTATCATTTTTATCGGGAGACATGGGGGAACGCTGGGTGGAAGGAAATTTGTGGCTCCTCTCAGATTCCAGAACTTTCTGCCACAGAAATGTGAGGAACATGTGTTTTTTTAGCCAAATTTTGAGGTTTGCGAAGGATTCTGGGTAACAGAACCTGGTCCGAGCCACACAAGTCAACCCATCTTGGATTCCCCTTGGTCTCTAGTTTTCAGAAATGCACAGGTTTGGTAGGTTTCCCTAGGTGGCGGCTGAGCTACAGGCCAAAATCTACAGGTAGGCCTTTTGCAAAAAACACCTCTGTTTTCCTTCAAAAATTTGGCTGTGTCCACGTTGCGCTTTGGGGCGTTTCCTGTCGCGGGCGCTAGGTCTACCCACACAAGTGAGGTATCATTTTTATCAGGAGACGTGGGGGAACGCTGGGTGGAAGGAAATTTGTGGCTCCTCTCAGATTCCAGAACTTTCTGCCACAGAAATGGGAGGAACATGTGTTTTTTTAGCCAAATTTTGAGGTTTGCAAAGGATTCTGGGTAACAGAACCTGGTCCGAGCCACACAAGTCACCCCATCTTGGATTCCCCTAGGTCTCTAGTTTTCAGAAATGCACAGGTTTGGTAGGTTTCCCTAGGTGGCGGCTGAGCTACAGGCCAAAATCTACAGGTAGGCACTTTGCAAAAAACACCTCTCTTTTCCTTCAAAAATTTGGCTGTGTCCACGTTGCGCTTTGGGGCGTTTCCTGTCGCGGGCGCTAGGCCTACCCACACAAGTGAGGTATCATTTTTATCGGGAGACGTTGGGGAACGCTGGGTGTAAGGAAATTTGTGGCTCCTCTCAGATTCCAGAACTTTCTGCCACAGAAATGTGAGGAACATGTGTTTTTTTAGCCAAATTTTGAGGTTTGCAAAGGATTCTGGGTAACAGAACCTGGTTCCGAGCCACACAAGTCACCCCATCTTGGATTCCCCTTGGTCTCTAGTTGTCAGAAATGCACAGGTTTGGTAGGTTTCCCTAGGTGGCGGCTGAGCTACAGGCCAAAATCTACAGGTAGGCACTTTCCAAAAAACACCTCTGTTTTCCTTCAAAAATTTGGCTGTGTCCACGTTGCGCTTTGGGGCGTTTCCTGTCGCGGGCGCTAGGCCTACCCACACAAGTGAGGTATCATTTTTATCGGGAGACGTGGGGGAATGCTGGGTGGAAGGAAATTTGTGGCTCCTCTCAGATTCCAGAACTTTCTGCCACAGAAATGGGAGGAACATGTGTTTTTTTAGCCAAATTTTGAGGTTTGCAAAGGATTCTGGGTAACAGAACCTGGTCCGAGCCACACAAGTCACCCCATCTTGGATTCCCCTAGGTCTCTAGTTTTCAGAAATGCAAAGGTTTGGCAGGTTTCCCTAGGTGGCGGCTGAGCTACAGGCCAAAATATACAGGTAGGCACTTTGCAAAAAACACCTCTGTTTTCCTTCAAAAATTTGGCTGTGTCCACGTTGCGCTTTGGGGCGTTTCCTGTCGCGGGCGCTAGGCCTACCCACACAAGTGAGGTATCATTTTTATCGGGAGACGTGGGGGAACGCTGGGTGGAAGGAAATTTGTGGCTCCTCTCAGATTCCAGAACTTTCTGCCACAGAAATGTGAGGAACATGTGTTTTTTTAGCCAAATTTTGAGGTTTGCAAAGGATTCTGGGTAACAGAACCTGGTCCGAGCCACACAAGTCACCCCATCTTGGATTCCCCTCGGTCTCTAGTTTTCAGAAATGCACAGGTTTGGTAGGTTTCCCTAGGTGGCGGCTGAGCTACAGACCAAAATCTACAGGTAGGCACTTTGCAAAAAACATCTCTGTTTTCCTTCAAAAATTTGGCTGTGTCCACGTTGCGCTTTGGGGCGTTTCCTGTCATGGGCGCTAGGCCTACCCACACAAGTGAGGTATCATTTTTATCGGGAGACGTGGGGGAACGCTGGGTGGAAGGAAATTTGTGGCTCCTCTCAGATTCCAGAACTTTCTGCCACAGAAATGTGAGGAACATGTGTTTTTATAGCCAAATTTTGAGGTTTGCAAAGGATTCTGGGTAACAGAACCTGGTCCGAGCCACACAAGTCACCCCATCTTGGATTCCCCTAGGTCTCTAGTTTTCAGAAATGCACAAGTTTGGTAGGTTTCCCTAGGTGGCGGCTGAGCTACAGGCCAAAATCTACAGGTAGACACTTTGCAAAAAACACCTCTGTTTTCCTTTAAAAATTTGGCTGTGTCCACGTTGCGCTTTGGGGCGTTTCCTGTCGCAGGCGCTAGGCTACCCACACAAGTGAGGTATCATTTTTATCGGGAGACGTGGGGAAACGCTGGGTGGAAGGAAATTTGTGGCTCCTCTCAGATTCCAGAACTTTCTGCCACAGAAATGTGAGGAACATGTGTTTTTTTAGGCAAATTTTGAGGTTTGCGAAGGATTCTGGGTAACAGAACCTGGTCCGAGCCACACAAGTCACCCCATCTTGGATTCCCCTAGGTCTTTAGTTTTCAGAAATGCACAGGTTTGGTAGGTTTCCCTAGGTGGCGGCTGAGCTACAGGCCAAAATCTACAGGTAGGCATTTTGCAAAAAACACCTCTGTTTTCCTTCAAAAATTTGGCTGTGTCCACGTTGCGCTTTGGGGCGTTTCCTGTCATGGGCGCTAGGCCTACCCACACAAGTGAGGAATCATTTTTATCGGGAGACGTGGGGGACCGCTGGGTGGAAGGAAATTTGTGGCTCCTCTCAGATTCCAGAACTTTCTGCCACAGAAATGTGAGGAACATGTGTTTGTTTAGCCAAATTTTGAGGTTTGCGAAGGATTCTGGGTAACAGAACCTGGTCCGAGCCACACAAGTCACCCCATCTTGGATTCCCCTAGGTCTCTAGTTTTCAGAAATGCACAGGTTTGGTAGGTTTCCCTAGGTGGCGGCTGAGCTACAGGCCAAAATCTACAGGTAGGCACTTTGCAAAAAACACCTCTGTTTTCCTTCAAAAATTTGGCTGTGTCCACGTTGCGCTTTGGGGCGTTTCCTGTCGCGGGCGCTAGGCCTACCCACACAAGTGAGGTATCATTTTTATCGGGAGACGTGGGGGAACGCTGGGTGGAAGAAAATTTGTGGCTCCTCTCAGATTCCAGAACTTTCTGCCACAGAAATGGGAGGAACATGTGTTTTTTTAGCCAAATTTTGAGGTTTGCAAAGGATTCTGGGTAACAGCACCTGGTCCGAGCCACACAAGTCACCCCATCTTGGATTCCCCTAGGTCTCTAGTTTTCAGAAATGCACAGGTTTGGTAGGTTTCCCTAGGTGGCGGCTGAGCTACAGGCCAAAATCTACAGGTAGGCACTTTGCAAAAAACACCTCTGTTTTCCTTCAAAAATTTGGCTGTGTCCACGTTGCGCTTTGGGGCGTTTTCTGTCGCGGGCGCTAGGCCTACCCACACAAGTGAGGTATCATTTTTATCGGGAGACGTGGGGGAACGCTGGGTGGAAGGAAATTTGTGGCTCCTCTCAGATTCCAGAACTTTCTGCCACAGAAATGTGAGGAACATGTGTTTTTTTAGCCAAATTTTGAGGTTTGCAAAGGATTCTGGGTAACAGAACCTGGTCCGAGCCACACAAGTCACCCCATCTTGGATTCCCCTAGGTCTCTAGTTTTCAGAAATGCACAGGTTTGGTAGGTTTTCCTAGGTGGCGGCTGAGCTACAGGCCAAAATCTACAGGTAGGCACTTTGCAAAAAACACCTCTGTTTTCCTTCAAAAATTTGGCTGTGTCCACGTTGCGCTTTGGGGCGTTTACTGTCGCGGGCGCTAGGCCTACCCACACAAGTGAGGTATCATTTTTATCGGGAGACGTGGGGGAACGCTGGGTGGAAGGAAATTTGTGGCTCCTCTCAAATTCCAGAACTTTCTGCCACAGAAATGTGAGGAACATGTGTTTTTTTAGGCAAATTTTGAGGTTTGCGAAGGATTCTGGGTAACAGAACCTGGTCCGAGCCACACAAGTCACCCCATCTTGGATTCCCCTAGGTCTTTAGTTTTCAGAAATGCACAGGTTTGGTAGGTTTCCCTAGGTGGCGGCTGAGCTACAGGCCAAAATCTACAGGTAGGCATTTTGCAAAAAACACCTCTGTTTTCCTTCAAAAATTTGGCTGTGTCCACGTTGCGCTTTGGGGCGTTTCCTGTCGTGGGCGCTAGGCCTACCCACACAAGTGAGGAATCATTTTTATCGGGAGACGTGGGGGACCGCTGGGTGGAAGGAAATTTGTGGCTCCTCTCAGATTCCAGAACTTTCTGCCACAGAAATGTGAGGAACATGTGTTTGTTTAGCCAAATTTTGAGGTTTGCGAAGGATTCTGGGTAACAGAACCTGGTCCGAGCCACACAAGTCACCCCATCTTGGATTCCCCTAGGTCTCTAGTTTTCAGAAATGCACAGGTTTGGTAGGTTTCCCTAGGTGGCGGCTGAGCTACAGGCCAAAATCTACAGGTAGGCACTTTGCAAAAAACACCTCTGTTTTCCTTCAAAAATTTGGCTGTGTCCACGTTGCGCTTTGGGGCGTTTCCTGTCGCGGGCGCTAGGCCTACCCACACAAGTGAGGTATCATTTTTATCGGGAGACGTGGGGGAACGCTGGGTGGAAGAAAATTTGTGGCTCCTCTCAGATTCCAGAACTTTCTGCCACAGAAATGGGAGGAACATGTGTTTTTTTAGCCAAATTTTGAGGTTTGCAAAGGATTCTGGGTAACAGCACCTGGTCCGAGCCACACAAGTCACCCCATCTTGGATTCCCCTAGGTCTCTAGTTTTCAGAAATGCACAGGTTTGGTAGGTTTCCCTAGGTGGCGGCTGAGCTACAGGCCAAAATCTACAGGTAGGCACTTTGCAAAAAACACCTCTGTTTTCCTTCAAAAATTTGGCTGTGTCCACGTTGCGCTTTGGGGCGTTTTCTGTCGCGGGCGCTAGGCCTACCCACACAAGTGAGGTATCATTTTTATCGGGAGACGTGGGGGAACGCTGGGTGGAAGGAAATTTGTGGCTCCTCTCAGATTCCAGAACTTTCTGCCACAGAAATGTGAGGAACATGTGTTTTTTTAGCCAAATTTTGAGGTTTGCAAAGGATTCTGGGTAACAGAACCTGGTCCGAGCCACACAAGTCACCCCATCTTGGATTCCCCTAGGTCTCTAGTTTTCAGAAATGCACAGTTTTGGTAGGTTTTCCTAGGTGGCGGCTGAGCTACAGGCCAAAATCTACAGGTAGGCACTTTGCAAAAAACACCTCTGTTTTCCTTCAAAAATTTGGCTGTGTCCACGTTGCGCTTTGGGGCGTTTCCTGTCGCGGGCGCTAGGCCTACCCACACAAGTGAGGTATCATTTTTATCGGGAGACGTGGGGGAACGCTGGGTGGAAGGAAATTTGTGGCTCCTCTCAGATTCCAGAACTTTCTGCCACAGAAATGTGAGGAACATGTGATTTTTTCGCCAAATTTTGAGGTTTGCAAAGGATTCTGGGTAACAGAACCAGGTCCGAGCCACACAAGTCACCCCATCTTGGATTCCCCTAGGTCTCTAGTTTTCAGAAATGCACAGGTTTGGTAGGTTTCCCTAGGTGGCGGCTGAGCTACAGGCCAAAATCTACAGGTAGGCACTTTTCAAAAAACACCTCTGTTTTCCTTAAAAAATTTGGCTGTGTCCACGTTGCGCTTTGGGGCGTTTCCTGTCGCGGGCGCAAGGCCTACCCACACAAGTGAGGTATCATTTTTATCGGGAGACGTGGGGGAACGCTGGGTGGAAGGAAATTTGTGGCTCCTCTCAGATTCCAGAACTTTCTGCCACAGAAATGTGAGGAACATGTGTTTTTTTAGCCAAATTTTGAGGTTTGCGAAGGATTCTGGGTAACAGAACCTGGTCCGAGCCACACAAGTCACCCCATCTTGGATTCCCCTAGGTCTCTAGTTTTCAGAAATGCACAGGTTTGGTAGGTTTCCATAGGTGGCGGCTGAGCTACAGGCCAAAATCTACAGGTAGGCACTTTGCAAAAAACACCTCTGTTTTCCTTAAAAAATTTGGCTGTGTCCACGTTGCGCTTTGGGGCGTTTCCTGTCGCGGGCGCTAGGCCTACCCACACAAGTGAGGTATCATTTTTATCGGGAGACGTGGGGGAACGCTGGGTGGATGGAAATTTGTGGCTCCTCTCAGATTCCAGAACTTTCTGCCACAGAAATGTGAGGAACATGTGTTTTTTTAGCCAAATTTTGAGGTTTGCGAAGGATTCTGGGTAACAGAACCTGGTCCGAGCCACACAAGTCACCCCATCTTGGATTCCCCTAGGTCTCTAGTTTTCAAAAATGTGCTGGTTTGCTAGGTTTCCCCAGGTGCCGGCTGAGCTAGAGGCCAAAATCCACAGGTAGGCACTGTTTTGTATGAAAAAATGTGATGTGTCCACGTTGTGTTTTGGGCCATTTCCTGTCGCGAGCGCTAGGCCTACCCACACAAGTGAGGTATCATTTTTATCGGGAGACGTGGGGGAACGCTGGGTGGAAGGAAATTTGTGGCTCCTCTCAGATTCCAGACCTTTCTGCCACAGAAATGTGAGGAGCATGTGTTTTTTTAGCCAAATTTTGAGGTTTGCAAAGGAATCTGGTTAACAGAACCTGGTCTGAGCCACACAAGTCACCCCATCTTGGATTCCCCTACGTCTTTAGTTTTCAGAAATGCACAGGTTTGGTAGGTTTCCCTAGGTGGCGGCTGAGCTACAGGCCAAAATCTACAGGTAGGCACTTTTCAAAAAACACCTCTGTTTTCCTTCAAAAATTTGGCTGTGTCCACGTTGCGCTTTGGGGCATTTCCTGTCGCGGGCGCTAGGCCTACCCACACAAGTGAGGTATCATTTTTATCGGGAGAAGTGGGGGAATGCTGGGTGGAAGGAAATTTGTGGCTCCTCTCAGATTCCAGAACTTTCTGCCACAGAAATGGGAGGAACATGTGTTTTTTTAGCCAAATTTTGAGGTTTGCAAAGGATTCTGGGTAACAGAACCTGGTCCGAGCCACACAAGTCACCCCATCGTGGATTCCCCTAGGTCTCTAGTTTTCAGAAATGCAAAGGTTTGGTAGGTTTCCCTAGGTGGCGGCTGAGCTACAGGCCAAAATCTACAGGTAGGCACTTTGCAAAAAACACCTCTGTTTTCCTTCAAAAATTTGGCTGTGTCCACGTTGCGCTTTGGGGCGTTTTCTGTCGCGGGCGCTAGGCCTACCCACACAAGTGAGGTATCATTTTTATCGGGAGACGTGGGGGAACGCTGGGTGGAAGGAAATTTGTGGCTCCTCTCAGATTCCAGAACTTTCTGCCACAGAAATGTGAGGAACATGTGTTTTTTTAGCCAAATTTTGAGGTTTGCAAAGGATTCTGGGTAACAGAACCTGGTCCGAGCCACACAAGTCACCCCATCTTGGATTCCCCTAGGTCTCTAGTTTTCAGAAATGCACAGGTTTGGAAGGTTTTCCTAGGTGGCAGCTGAGCTACAGGCCAAAATCTACAGGTAGGCACTTTGCAAAAAACACCTCTGTTTTCCTTCAAAAATTTGGCTGTGTCCACGTTGCGCTTTGGGGCGTTTCCTGTCGCGGGCGCTAGGCCTACCCACACAAGTGAGGTATCATTTTTATCGGGAGACGTGGGGGAACGCTGGGTGGAAGGAAATTTGTGGCTCCTCTCAGATTCCAGAACTTTCTGCCACAGAAATGTGAGGAACATGTGTTTTTTTAGGCAAATTTTGAGGTTTGCGAAGGATTCTGGGTAACAGAACCTGGTCCGAGCCACACAAGTCACCCCATCTTGGATTCCCCTAGGTCTTTAGTTTTCAGAAATGCACAGGTTTGGTAGGTTTCCCTAGGTGGCGGCTGAGCTACAGGCCAAAATCTACAGGTAGGCATTTTGCAAAAAACACCTCTGTTTTCCTTCAAAAATTTGGCTGTGTCCACGTTGCGCTTTGGGGCGTTTCCTGTCGTGGGCGCTAGGCCTACCCACACAAGTGAGGAATCATTTTTATCGGGAGACGTGGGGGACCGCTGGGTGGAAGGAAATTTGTGGCTCCTCTCAGATTCCAGAACTTTCTGCCACAGAAATGTGAGGAACATGTGTTTGTTTAGCCAAATTTTGAGGTTTGCGAAGGATTCTGGGTAACAGAACCTGGTCCGAGCCACACAAGTCACCCCATCTTGGATTCCCCTAGGTCTCTAGTTTTCAGAAATGCACAGGTTTGGTAGGTTTCCCTAGGTGGCGGCTGAGCTACAGGCCAAAATCTACAGGTAGGCACTTTGCAAAAAACACCTCTGTTTTCCTTCAAAAATTTGGCTGTGTCCACGTTGCGCTTTGGGGCGTTTCCTGTCGCGGGCGCTAGGCCTACCCACACAAGTGAGGTATCATTTTTATCGGGAGACGTGGGGGAACGCTGGGTGGAAGAAAATTTGTGGCTCCTCTCAGATTCCAGAACTTTCTGCCACAGAAATGGGAGGAACATGTGTTTTTTTAGCCAAATTTTGAGGTTTGCAAAGGATTCTGGGTAACAGCACCTGGTCCGAGCCACACAAGTCACCCCATCTTGGATTCCCCTAGGTCTCTAGTTTTCAGAAATGCACAGGTTTGGTAGGTTTCCCTAGGTGGCGGCTGAGCTACAGGCCAAAATCTACAGGTAGGCACTTTGCAAAAAACACCTCTGTTTTCCTTAAAAAATTTGGCTGTGTCCACGTTGCGCTTTGGGGCGTTTCCTGTCGCGGGCGCTAGGCCTACCCACACAAGTGAGGTATCATTTTTATCGGGAGACGTGGGGGAACGCTGGGTGGATGGAAATTTGTGGCTCCTCTCAGATTCCAGAACTTTCTGCCACAGAAATGTGAGGAACATGTGTTTTTTTAGCCAAATTTTGAGGTTTGCGAAGGATTCTGGGTAACAGAACCTGGTCCGAGCCACACAAGTCACCCCATCTTGGATTCCCCTAGGTCTCTAGTTTTCAAAAATGTGCTGGTTTGCTAGGTTTCCCCAGGTGCCGGCTGAGCTAGAGGCCAAAATCCACAGGTAGGCACTGTTTTGTATGAAAAAATGTGATGTGTCCACGTTGTGTTTTGGGCCATTTCCTGTCGCGAGCGCTAGGCCTACCCACACAAGTGAGGTATCATTTTTATCGGGAGACGTGGGGGAACGCTGGGTGGAAGGAAATTTGTGGCTCCTCTCAGATTCCAGACCTTTCTGCCACAGAAATGTGAGGAGCATGTGTTTTTTTAGCCAAATTTTGAGGTTTGCAAAGGAATCTGGTTAACAGAACCTGGTCTGAGCCACACAAGTCACCCCATCTTGGATTCCCCTACGTCTTTAGTTTTCAGAAATGCACAGGTTTGGTAGGTTTCCCTAGGTGGCGGCTGAGCTACAGGCCAAAATCTACAGGTAGGCACTTTTCAAAAAACACCTCTGTTTTCCTTCAAAAATTTGGCTGTGTCCACGTTGCGCTTTGGGGCATTTCCTGTCGCGGGCGCTAGGCCTACCCACACAAGTGAGGTATCATTTTTATCGGGAGAAGTGGGGGAATGCTGGGTGGAAGGAAATTTGTGGCTCCTCTCAGATTCCAGAACTTTCTGCCACAGAAATGGGAGGAACATGTGTTTTTTTAGCCAAATTTTGAGGTTTGCAAAGGATTCTGGGTAACAGAACCTGGTCCGAGCCACACAAGTCACCCCATCGTGGATTCCCCTAGGTCTCTAGTTTTCAGAAATGCAAAGGTTTGGTAGGTTTCCCTAGGTGGCGGCTGAGCTACAGGCCAAAATCTACAGGTAGGCACTTTGCAAAAAACACCTCTGTTTTCCTTCAAAAATTTGGCTGTGTCCACGTTGCGCTTTGGGGCGTTTTCTGTCGCGGGCGCTAGGCCTACCCACACAAGTGAGGTATCATTTTTATCGGGAGACGTGGGGGAACGCTGGGTGGAAGGAAATTTGTGGCTCCTCTCAGATTCCAGAACTTTCTGCCACAGAAATGTGAGGAACATGTGTTTTTTTAGCCAAATTTTGAGGTTTGCAAAGGATTCTGGGTAACAGAACCTGGTCCGAGCCACACAAGTCACCCCATCTTGGATTCCCCTAGGTCTCTAGTTTTCAGAAATGCACAGGTTTGGAAGGTTTTCCTAGGTGGCAGCTGAGCTACAGGCCAAAATCTACAGGTAGGCACTTTGCAAAAAACACCTCTGTTTTCCTTCAAAAATTTGGCTGTGTCCACGTTGCGCTTTGGGGCGTTTCCTGTCGCGGGCGCTAGGCCTACCCACACAAGTGAGGTATCATTTTTATCGGGAGACGTGGGGGAACGCTGGGTGGAAGGAAATTTGTGGCTCCTCTCAGATTCCAGAACTTTCTGCCACAGAAATGTGAGGAACATGTGTTTTTTTAGGCAAATTTTGAGGTTTGCGAAGGATTCTGGGTAACAGAACCTGGTCCGAGCCACACAAGTCACCCCATCTTGGATTCCCCTAGGTCTTTAGTTTTCAGAAATGCACAGGTTTGGTAGGTTTCCCTAGGTGGCGGCTGAGCTACAGGCCAAAATCTACAGGTAGGCATTTTGCAAAAAACACCTCTGTTTTCCTTCAAAAATTTGGCTGTGTCCACGTTGCGCTTTGGGGCGTTTCCTGTCGTGGGCGCTAGGCCTACCCACACAAGTGAGGAATCATTTTTATCGGGAGACGTGGGGGACCGCTGGGTGGAAGGAAATTTGTGGCTCCTCTCAGATTCCAGAACTTTCTGCCACAGAAATGTGAGGAACATGTGTTTGTTTAGCCAAATTTTGAGGTTTGCGAAGGATTCTGGGTAACAGAACCTGGTCCGAGCCACACAAGTCACCCCATCTTGGATTCCCCTAGGTCTCTAGTTTTCAGAAATGCACAGGTTTGGTAGGTTTCCCTAGGTGGCGGCTGAGCTACAGGCCAAAATCTACAGGTAGGCACTTTGCAAAAAACACCTCTGTTTTCCTTCAAAAATTTGGCTGTGTCCACGTTGCGCTTTGGGGCGTTTCCTGTCGCGGGCGCTAGGCCTACCCACACAAGTGAGGTATCATTTTTATCGGGAGACGTGGGGGAACGCTGGGTGGAAGAAAATTTGTGGCTCCTCTCAGATTCCAGAACTTTCTGCCACAGAAATGGGAGGAACATGTGTTTTTTTAGCCAAATTTTGAGGTTTGCAAAGGATTCTGGGTAACAGCACCTGGTCCGAGCCACACAAGTCACCCCATCTTGGATTCCCCTAGGTCTCTAGTTTTCAGAAATGCACAGGTTTGGTAGGTTTCCCTAGGTGGCGGCTGAGCTACAGGCCAAAATCTACAGGTAGGCACTTTGCAAAAAACACCTCTGTTTTCCTTCAAAAATTTGGCTGTGTCCACGTTGCGCTTTGGGGCGTTTTCTGTCGCGGGCGCTAGGCCTACCCACACAAGTGAGGTATCATTTTTATCGGGAGACGTGGGGGAACGCTGGGTGGAAGGAAATTTGTGGCTCCTCTCAGATTCCAGAACTTTCTGCCACAGAAATGTGAGGAACATGTGTTTTTTTAGCCAAATTTTGAGGTTTGCAAAGGATTCTGGGTAACAGAACCTGGTCCGAGCCACACAAGTCACCCCATCTTGGATTCCCCTAGGTCTCTAGTTTTCAGAAATGCACAGTTTTGGTAGGTTTTCCTAGGTGGCGGCTGAGCTACAGGCCAAAATCTACAGGTAGGCACTTTGCAAAAAACACCTCTGTTTTCCTTCAAAAATTTGGCTGTGTCCACGTTGCGCTTTGGGGCGTTTCCTGTCGCGGGCGCTAGGCCTACCCACACAAGTGAGGTATCATTTTTATCGGGAGACGTGGGGGAACGCTGGGTGGAAGGAAATTTGTGGCTCCTCTCAGATTCCAGAACTTTCTGCCACAGAAATGTGAGGAACATGTGATTTTTTCGCCAAATTTTGAGGTTTGCAAAGGATTCTGGGTAACAGAACCAGGTCCGAGCCACACAAGTCACCCCATCTTGGATTCCCCTAGGTCTCTAGTTTTCAGAAATGCACAGGTTTGGTAGGTTTCCCTAGGTGGCGGCTGAGCTACAGGCCAAAATCTACAGGTAGGCACTTTTCAAAAAACACCTCTGTTTTCCTTAAAAAATTTGGCTGTGTCCACGTTGCGCTTTGGGGCGTTTCCTGTCGCGGGCGCAAGGCCTACCCACACAAGTGAGGTATCATTTTTATCGGGAGACGTGGGGGAACGCTGGGTGGAAGGAAATTTGTGGCTCCTCTCAGATTCCAGAACTTTCTGCCACAGAAATGTGAGGAACATGTGTTTTTTTAGCCAAATTTTGAGGTTTGCGAAGGATTCTGGGTAACAGAACCTGGTCCGAGCCACACAAGTCACCCCATCTTGGATTCCCCTAGGTCTCTAGTTTTCAGAAATGCACAGGTTTGGTAGGTTTCCATAGGTGGCGGCTGAGCTACAGGCCAAAATCTACAGGTAGGCACTTTGCAAAAAACACCTCTGTTTTCCTTAAAAAATTTGGCTGTGTCCACGTTGCGCTTTGGGGCGTTTCCTGTCGCGGGCGCTAGGCCTACCCACACAAGTGAGGTATCATTTTTATCGGGAGACGTGGGGGAACGCTGGGTGGATGTAAATTTGTGGCTCCTCTCAGATTCCAGAACTTTCTGCCACAGAAATGTGAGGAACATGTGTTTTTTTAGCCAAATTTTGAGGTTTGCGAAGGATTCTGGGTAACAGAACCTGGTCCGAGCCACACAAGTCACCCCATCTTGGATTCCCCTAGGTCTCTAGTTTTCAAAAATGTGCTGGTTTGCTAGGTTTCCCCAGGTGCCGGCTGAGCTAGAGGCCAAAATCCACAGGTAGGCACTGTTTTGTATGAAAAAATGTGATGTGTCCACGTTGTGTTTTGGGCCATTTCCTGTCGCGAGCGCTAGGCCTACCCACACAAGTGAGGTATCATTTTTATCGGGAGACGTGGGGGAACGCTGGGTGGAAGGAAATTTGTGGCTCCTCTCAGATTCCAGACCTTTCTGCCACAGAAATGTGAGGAGCATGTGTTTTTTTAGCCAAATTTTGAGGTTTGCAAAGGATTCTGGTTAACAGAACCTGGTCTGAGCCACACAAGTCACCCCATCTTGGATTCCCCTACGTCTTTAGTTTTCAGAAATGCACAGGTTTGGTAGGTTTCCCTAGGTGGCGGCTGAGCTACAGGCCAAAATCTACAGGTAGGCACTTTTCAAAAAACACCTCTGTTTTCCTTCAAAAATTTGGCTGTGTCCACGTTGCGCTTTGGGGCATTTCCTGTCGCGGGCGCTAGGCCTACCCACACAAGTGAGGTATCATTTTTATCGGGAGAAGTGGGGGAATGCTGGGTGGAAGGAAATTTGTGGCTCCTCTCAGATTCCAGAACTTTCTGCCACAGAAATGGGAGGAACATGTGTTTTTTTAGCCAAATTTTGAGGTTTGCAAAGGATTCTGGGTAACAGAACCTGGTCCGAGCCACACAAGTCACCCCATCGTGGATTCCCCTAGGTCTCTAGTTTTCAGAAATGCAAAGGTTTGGTAGGTTTCCCTAGGTGGCGGCTGAGCTACAGGCCAAAATCTACAGGTAGGCACTTTGCAAAAAACACCTCTGTTTTCCTTCAAAAATTTGGCTGTGTCCACGTTGCGCTTTGGGGCGTTTCCTGTCGCGGGCGCTAGGCCTACCCACACAAGTGAGGTATCATTTTTATCGGGAGACGTGGGGGAACGCTGGGTGGAAGGAAATTTGTGGCTCCTCTCAGATTCCAGAACTTTCTGCCACAGAAATGTGAGGAACATGTGTTTTTTTAGCCAAATTTTGAGGTTTGCGAAGGATTCTGGGTAACAGAACCTGGTCCGAGCCACACAAGTCAACCCATCTTGGATTCCCCTTGGTCTCTAGTTTTCAGAAATGCACAGGTTTGGTAGGTTTCCCTAGGTGGCGGCTGAGCTACAGGCCAAAATCTACAGGTAGGCATTTTGCAAAAAACACCTCTTTTTTCCTTCAAAAATTTGGCTGTGTCCACGTTGCGCTTTGGGGCATTTCCTGTCGCGGGCCCTAGGCCTACCCACACAAGTGAGGTATCATTTTTATCGGGAGACGTTGGGGAACGCTGGGTGTAAGGACATTTGTGGCTCCTCTCAGATTCCAGAACTTTCTGCCACAGAAATGTGAGGAACATGTGTTTTTTTAGCCACATTTTGAGGTTTGCAAAGGATTCTGGGTAATAGAACCTGGTCCGAGCCACACAAGTCACCCCATCTTGGATTCCCCTAGGTCTCTAGTTTTCAGAAATGCACAGGTTTGGTAGGTTTCCCTAGGTGGCGGCTGAGCTACAGGCCAAAATCTACAGGTAGGCACTTTGCAAAAAACAGCTCTGTTTTCATTCAAAAATTTGGCTGTGTCCTCGTTGCGCTTTGGGGCGTTTCCTGTCGTGGGCGCTAGGCCTACCCACACAAGTGAGGTATCATTTTTATCGGGAGACGTGGGGGAACGCTGGGTGTAAGGAAATTTGTGGCTCCTCTCAGATTCCAGAACTTTCTGCCACAGAAATGTGAGGAACATGTGTTTTTTTAGCAAATTTTGAGGTTTGCGAAGGATTCTGGGTAACAGAACCTGGTCCGAGCCACACAAGTCACCCCATCTTGGATTCCCCTAGGTCTCTAGTTTTAAAAAATGCGCTGGTTTGCTAGGTTTCCCCTGGTGCCGGCTGAGCTAGAGGCCAAAATCCACAGGTAGGCACTGTTTTGTATGAAAAAATGTGATGTGTCCACGTTGTGTTTTGGGCCATTTCCTGTCGCGAGCGCTAGGCCTACCCACACAAGTGAGGTATCATTTTTATCGGGAGACATGGGGGAACGCTGGGTGGAAGGAAATTTGTGGCTCCTCTCAGATTCCAGAACTTTCTGCCACAGAAATGTGAGGAACATGTGTTTTTTTAGCCAAATTTTGAGGTTTGCAAAGGATTCTGGGTAACAGAACCTGGTCCGAGCCACACAAGTCACCCCATCTTGGATTCCCCTAGGTCTCTAGTTTTCAGAAATGCACAGGTTTGGTAGGTTTCCCTAGGTGGCGGCTGAGCTACAGGCCAAAATCTACAGGTAGACACTTTGCAAAAAAACACCTCTGTTTTCCTTTAAAAATTTGGCTGTGTCCACGTTGCGCTTTGGGGCGTTTCCTGTCGCGGGCGCTAGGCCTACCCATACAAGTGAGGTATCATTTTTATCGGGAGACGTGGGGGAACGCTGGGTGGAAGGAAATTTGTGGCTCCTCTCAGATTCCAGAACTTTCTGCCACAGAAATGTGAGGAACATGTGTTTTTTTAGGCAAATTTTGAGGTTTGCGAAGGAATCTGGGTAACAGAACCTGGTCCGAGCCACACAAGTCACCCCATCTTGGATTCCCCTAGGTCTTAAGTTTTCAGAAATGCACAGGTTTGGTAGGTTTCCCTAGGTGGCGGCTGAGCTACAGGCCAAAATCTACAGGTAGGCATTTTGCAAAAAACACCTCTGTTTTCCTTCAAAAATTTGGCTGTGTCCACGTTGCGCTTTGGGGCGTTTCCTGTTGTGGGCGCTAGGCCTACCCACACAAGTGAGGTATCATTTTTATCGGGAGACGTGGGGGACCGCTGGGTGGAAGGAAATTTGTGGCTCCTCTCAGATTCCAGAACTTTCTGCCACAGAAATGTGAGGAACATGTGTTTTTTTAGCCAAATTTTGAGGTTTGCGAAGGATTCTGGGTAACAGAACCTGGTCCGAGCCACACAAGTCACCCCATCTTGGATTCCCCTAGGGCTCTAGTTTACAGAAATGCACAGGTTTGGTAGCTTTCCTTAGGTGGCGGCTGAGCTACAGGCCAAAATCTACAGGTAGGCACTTTGCAAAAAACACCTCTGTTTTACTTCAAAAATTTGGCTGTGTCCACGTTAAGCTTTGGGGCTATTCCTGTCGCGGGCGCTAGGCCTACCCACACAAGTGAGGTATAATTTTTATCGGGAGACGTGGGGGAACGCTGGGTGGAAGGAAATTCGTGGCTCCTCTCAGATTCCAGAACTTTCTGCCACAGAAATGTGAGGATCATGTGTTTTTTTAGCCAAATTTTGAGGTTTGCAAAGGATTCTGGGTAACAGAACCTGGTCCGAGCCACACAAGTCACCCCATCTTGGATTCCCCTAGGTCTCTAGTTTTCAGAAATGCACAGGTTTGGTAGGTTTCCCTAGGTGGCGGCTGAGCTACAGGCCAAAATCTACAGGTAGGCACTTTTCAAAAAACACCTCTGTTTTCCTTCAAAAATTTGGCTGTGTCCACGTTGCGCTTTGGGGCGTTTCCTGTCGCGGGCGCTAGGCCTACCCACACAAGTGAGGTATCATTTTTATCGGGAGACGTGGGGGAATGCTGGGTGGAAGGAAATTTGTGGCTCCTCTCAGATTCCAGAACTTTCTGCCACAGAAATGGGAGGAACATGTGTTTTTTTAGCCAAATTTTGAGGTTTGCAAAGGATTCTGGGTAACAGAACCTGGTCCGAGCCACACAAGTCACCCCATCTTGGTTTCCCCTAGGTCTCTAGTTTTCAGAAATGCACAGGATTGGTAGGTTTCCCTAGGTGGCGGCTGAGCTACAGGCCAAAATCTACAGGTAGGCACTTTTCAAAAAACACCTCTGTTTTCCTTAAAAAATTTGGCTGTGTCCACGTTGCACTTTGGGGCGTTTCCTGTCGCGGGCGCTAGGCCTACCCACACAAGTGAGGTATCATTTTTATCGGGAGACGTGGGGGAATGCTGGGTGGAAGGAAATTTGTGGCTCCTCTCAGATTCCAGAACTTTCTGCCACAGAAAGGGGAGGAACATGTGTTTTTTTAGCCAAATTTTGAGGTTTGCAAAGGATTCTGGGTAACAGAACCTGGTCCGAGCCACACAAGTCACCCCATCTTGGATTCCCCTAGGTCTCTAGTTTTGAGAAATGCACAGGTTTGGTAGGTTTCCCTAGGTGGCGGCTGAGCTACAGGCCAAAATCTACAGGTAGGCACTTTGCAAAAAACACCTCTGTTTTCCTTCAAAAATTTGGCTGTGTCCACGTTGCGCTTTGGGGCGTTTCCTGTCGCGGGCGCTAGGCCTACCCACACAAGTGAGGTATCATTTTTATCGGGAGACGTGGGGGAACGCTGGGTGGAAGGAAATTTGTGGCTCCTCTCAGATTCCAGAACTTTCTGCCACAGAAATGTGAGGAACATGTGTTTTTTTAGCCAAATTTTGAGGTTTGCAAAGGATTCTGGGAAACAGAACCTGGTCCGAGCCACACAAGTCACCCCATCTTGGATTCCCCTAGGTCTCTAGTTTTCAGTAATGCACAGGTTTGGTAGGTTTCCCTAGGTGGCGGCTGAGCTACAGGCCAAAATCTACAGGTAGGCACTTTGCAAAAAACATCTCTGTTTTCCTTCAAAAATGTGGCTGTGTCCACGTTGCGCTTTGGGGCGTTTCCTGTCGTGGGCGCTAGGCCTACCCACACAAGTGAGGTATCATTTTTATCGGGAGATGTGGGGGAACGCTGGGTGGAAGGAAATTAGTGGCTCCTCTCAGATTCCAGAACTTTCTGCCACAGAAATGTGAGGAACATGTGATTTTTTAGCCAAATTTTGAGGTTTGCAAAGGATTCTGGGTAACAGAACCTGGTTCGAGCCACACACGTCACCCCATCTTGGAATTCCCTAGGTCTCTAGTTTTCAGAAATGCACAGGTTTGGTAGGTTTCCCTAGGTGGCGGCTGAGCTACAGGCCAAAATCTACAGGTAGGCACTTTGCAAAAAACACCTCTGTTTTCCTTCAAAAATTTGGCTGTGTCCACGTTGCGCTTTGAGGTGTTTCCTGTCGCGGGTGCTAGGCCTACCCACACAAGTGAGGTATCATTTTTATCGGGAGACGTGGGGGACCGCTGGGTGGAAGGAAATTTGTGGCTCCTCTCAGATTCCAGAACTTTCTGCCACAGAAATGTGAGGAACATGTGTTTTTTTAACCAAATTTTGAGGTTTGCGAAGGATTCTGGGTAACAGAACCTGGTCCGAGCCACAAAAGTCACCCCATCTTGGATTCCCCTAGGTCTCTAGTTTTCAAAATGTGCTGGTTTGCTAGGTTTCCGAAGGTGCCGGCTGAGCTAGAGGCCAAAATCCACAGGTAGGCACTGTTTTGTATGAAAAAATGTGATGTGTCCACGTTGTGTTTTGGGCCATTTCCTGTCACGAGCGCTAGGCCTACCCACACAAGTGAGGTATCATTTTTATCGGGAGACGTGGGGGAACGCTGGGTGGAAGGAAATTTGTGGCTCCTCTCAGATTCCAGACCTTTCTGCCACAGAAATGTGAGGAGCATGTGTTTTTTTAGCCAAATTTTGAGGTTTGCAAAGGATTCTGGGTAACAGAACCTGGTCCGAGCCACACAAGTCACCCCATCTTGGATTCCCCTAGGTCTCTAGTTTTCAGAAATGCACAGGTTTGGTAGGTTTCCCTAGGTGGCGGCTGAGCTACAGGCCAAAATCTACAGGTAGACACTTTGCAAAAAAACACCTCTGTTTTCCTTTAAAAATTTGGCTGTGTCCACGTTGCGCTTTGGGGCGTTTCCTGTCGCGGGCGCTAGGCCTACCCACACAAGTGAGGAATAATTTTTATCGGGAGACGTGGGGGACCGCTGGGTGGAAGGAAATTTGTGGCTCCTCTCAGATTCCAGAACTTTCTGCCACAGAAATATGAGGAACATGTGTTTGTTTAGCCAAATTTTGAGGTTTGCGAAGGATTCTGGGTAACAGAACCTGGTCCGAGCCACACAAGTCACCCCATCTTGGATTCCCCTAGGTCTCTAGTTTTGAGAAATGCACAGGTTTGGTAGGTTTCCCTAGGTGGCGGCTGAGCTACAGGCCAAAATCTACAGGTAGGCATTTTGCAAAAAACACCTCTGTTTTCCTTCAAAAATTTGGCTGTGTCCACGTTGCGCTTTTGGGGCGTTTCCTGTCGTGGGCGCTAGGCCTACCCACACAAGTGAGGTATAATTTTTATCGGGAGACGTGGGGGACCGCTGGGTGGAAGGAAATTTGTGGCTCCCCTCAGATTCCAGAACTTTCTGCCACAGAAATGTGAGGAACATGTGTTTTTTTAGCCAAATTTTGAGGTTTGCGAAGGATTCTGGGTAACAGAACCTGGTCCGAGCCACACAAGTCACCCCATCTTGGATTCCCCTAGGTCTCTAGTTTACAGAAATGCACAGGTTTGGTAGGTTTCCCTAGGAGGCGGCTGAGCTACAGGCCAAAATCTACAGGTAGGCACTTTGCAAAAAACACCTCTGTTTTCCTTAAAAAATTTGGCTGTGTCCACGTTACGCTTTGGGGCGTTTCCTGTCGCGGGCGCTAGGCCTACCCACACAAGTGAGGTATCATTTTTATCGGGAGACGTGGGGGAACGCTGGGTGGAAGGAAATTCGTGGCTCCTCTCAGATTCCAGAACTTTCTGCCACAGAAATGTGAGGAACATGTGTTTTTTTAGGCAAATTTTGAGGTTTGCGAAGGATTCTGGGTAACAGAACCTGGTCCGAGCCACACAAGTCACCCCATCTTGGATTCCCCTAGGTCTTTAGTTTTCAGAAATGCACAGGTTTGGTAGGTTTCCCTAGGTGGCGGCTGAGCTACAGGCCAAAATCTACAGGTAGGCATTTTGCAAAAAACACCTCTGTTTTCCTTCAAAAATTTGGCTGTGTCCACGTTGCGCTTTGGGGCGTTTCCTGTCGTGGGCGCTAGGCCTACCCACACAAGTGAGGAATAATTTTTATCGGGAGACGTGGGGGACCGCTGGGTGGAAGGAAATTTGTGGCTCCTCTCAGATTCCAGAACTTTCTGCCACAGAAATATGAGGAACATGTGTTTGTTTAGCCAAATTTTGAGGTTTGCGAAGGATTCTGGGTAACAGAACCTGGTCCGAGCCACACAAGTCACCCCATCTTGGATTCCCCTAGGTCTCTAGTTTACAGAAATGCACAGGTTTGGTAGGTTTCCCTAGGTGGCGGCTGAGCTACAGGCCAAAATCTACAGGTAGGCACTTTGCAAAAAACACCTCTGTTTTCCTTCAAAAATTTGGCTGTGTCCACGTTGCGCTTTGGGGCGTTTCCTGTCGCGGGCGCTAGGCCTACCCACACAAGTGAGGTATCATTTTTATCGGGAGACGTGGGGGAACGCTGGGTGGAAGGAAATTTGTGGCTCCTCTCAGATTCCAGAACTTTCTGCCACAGAAATGTGAGGAACATGTGTTTTTTTAGCCAAATTTTGAGGTTTGCAAAGGATTCTGGGTAACAGAACCTGGTCCGAGCCACACAAGTCACCCCATCTTGGATTCCCCTAGGTCTCTAGTTTTCAGAAATGCACAAGTTTGGTAGGTTTCCCTAGGTGGCGGCTGAGCTACAGGCCAAAATCTACAGGTAGACACTTTGCAAAAAACACCTCTGTTTTCCTTTAAAAATTTGGCTGTGTCCACGTTGCGCTTTGGGGCGTTTCCTGTCGCGGGCGCTAGGCTACCCACACAAGTGAGGTATCATTTTTATCGGGAGACGTGGGGGAACGCTGGGTGGAAGGAAATTTGTGGCTCCTCTCAGATTCCAGAACTTTCTGCCACAGAAAGGGGAGGAACATGTGTTTTTTTAGCCAAATTTTGAGGTTTGCAAAGGATTCTGGGTAACAGAACCTGGTCCGAGCCACACAAGTCACCCCATCTTGGATTCCCCTAGGTCTCTAGTTTTGAGAAATGCACAGGTTTGGTAGGTTTCCCTAGGTGGCGGCTGAGCTACAGGCCAAAATCTACAGGTAGGCACTTTGCAAAAAACACCTCTGTTTACCTTCAAAAATTTGGCTGTGTCCACGTTGCGCTTTGGGGCGTTTCCTGTCGCGGGCGCTAGGCCTACCCACACAAGTGAGGTATCATTTTTATCGGGAGACGTGGGGGAAAGCTGGGTGGAAGGAAATTTGTGGCTCCTCTCAGATTCCAGAACTTTCTGCCACAGAAATGTGAGGAACATGTGTTTTTTTAGCCAAATTTTGAGGTTTGCAAAGGATTCTGGGTAACAGAACCTGGTCCGAGCCACACAAGTCACCCCATCTTGGATTCCCCTAGGTCTCTAGTTTTCAGTAATGCACAGGTTTGGTAGGTTTCCCTAGGTGGCGGCTGAGCTACAGGCCAAAATCTACAGGTAGGCACTTTGCAAAAAACATCTCTGTTTTCCTTCAAAAATGTGGCTGTGTCCACGTTGCGCTTTGGGGCGTTTCCTGTCGTGGGCGCTAGGCCTACCCACACAAGTGAGGTATCATTTTTATCGGGAGATGTGGGGGAACGCTGGGTGGAAGGAAATTAGTGGCTCCTCTCAGATTCCAGAACTTTCTGCCACAGAAATGTGAGGAACATGTGATTTTTTAGCCAAATTTTGAGGTTTGCAAAGGATTCTGGGTAACAGAACCTGGTTCGAGCCACACACGTCACCCCATCTTGGAATTCCCTAGGTCTCTAGTTTTCAGAAATGCACAGGTTTGGTAGGTTTCCCTAGGTGGCGGCTGAGCTACAGGCCAAAATCTACAGGTAGGCACTTTGCAAAAAACACCTCTGTTTTCCTTCAAAAATTTGGCTGTGTCCACGTTGCGCTTTGAGGCGTTTCCTGTCGCGGGCGCTAGGCCTACCCACACAAGTGAGGTATCATTTTTATCGGGAGACGTGGGGGACCGCTGGGTGGAAGGAAATTTGTGGCTCCTCTCAGATTCCAGAACTTTCTGCCACAGAAATGTGAGGAACATGTGTTTTTTTAGCCAAATTTTGAGGTTTGCGAAGGATTCTGGGTAACAGAACCTGGTCCGAGCCACAAAAGTCACCCCATCTTGGATTCCCCTAGGTCTCTAGTTTTCAAAAATGTGCTGGTTTGCTAGGTTTCCGAAGGTGCCGGCTGAGCTAGAGGCCAAAATCCACAGGTAGGCACTGTTTTGTATGAAAAAATGTGATGTGTCCACGTTGTGTTTTGGGCCATTTCCTGTCACGAGCGCTAGGCCTACCCACACAAGTGAGGTATCATTTTTATCGGGAGACGTGGGGGAACGCTGGGTGGAAGGAAATTTGTGGCTCCTCTCAGATTCCAGACCTTTCTGCCACAGAAATGTGAGGAGCATGTGTTTTTTTAGCCAAATTTTGAGGTTTGCAAAGGATTCTGGGTAACAGAACCTGGTCCGAGCCACACAAGTCACCCCATCTTGGATTCCCCTAGGTCTCTAGTTTTCAGAAATGCACAGGTTTGGTAGGTTTCCCTAGGTGGCGGCTGAGCTACAGGCCAAAATCTACAGGTAGACACTTTGCAAAAAAACACCTCTGTTTTCCTTTAAAAATTTGGCTGTGTCCACGTTGCGCTTTGGGGCGTTTCCTGTCGCGGGCGCTAGGCCTACCCACACAAGTGAGGTATCATTTTTATCGGGAGACGTGGGGGAACGCTGGGTGGAAGGAAATTTATGGCTCTTCTCAGATTCCAGAACTTTCTGCCACAGAAATTTGAGGAACATGTGTTTTTTTAGGCAAATTTTGAGGTTTGCGAAGGAATCTGGGTAACAGAACCTGGTCCGAGCCACACAAGTCACCCCATCTTGGATTCCCCTAGGTCTTTAGTTCTCAGAAATACACAGGTTTGGTAGGTTTCCCTAGGTGGCGGCTGAGCTACAGGCCAAAATCTACAGGTAGGCATTTTGCAAAAAACACCTCTGTTTTCCTTCAAAAATTTGGCTGTGTCCACGTTGCGCTTTTGGGGCGTTTCCTGTCGTGGGCGCTAGGCCTACCCACACAAGTGAGGTATAATTTTTATCGGGAGACGTGGGGGACCGCTGGGTGGAAGGAAATTTGTGGCTCCTCTCAGATTCCAGAACTTTCTGCCACAGAAATGTGAGGAACATGTGTTTTTTTAGCCAAATTTTGAGGTTTGCGAAGGATTCTGGGTAACAGAACCTGGTCCGAGCCACACAAGTCACCCCATCTTGGATTCCCCTAGGTCTCTAGTTTACAGAAATGCACAGGTTTGGTAGGTTTCCCTAGGAGGCGGCTGAGCTACAGGCCAAAATCTACAGGTAGGCACTTTGCAAAAAACACCTCTGTTTTCCTTAAAAAATTTGGCTGTGTCCACGTTACGCTTTGGGGCGTTTCCTGTCGCGGGCGCTAGGCCTACCCACACAAGTGAGGTATCATTTTTATCGGGAGACGTGGGGGAACGCTGGGTGGAAGGAAATTCGTGGCTCCTCTCAGATTCCAGAACTTTCTGCCACAGAAATGTGAGGAACATGTGTTTTTTTAGGCAAATTTTGAGGTTTGCGAAGGATTCTGGGTAACATAACCTGGTCCGAGCCACACAAGTCACCCCATCTTGGATTCCCCTAGGTCTTTAGTTTTCAGAAATGCACAGGTTTGGTAGGTTTCCCTAGGTGGCGGCTGAGCTACAGGCCAAAATCTACAGGTAGGCATTTTGCAAAAAACACCTCTGTTTTCCTTCAAAAATTTGGCTGTGTCCACGTTGCGCTTTGGGGCGTTTCCTGTCGTGGGCGCTAGGCCTACCCACACAAGTGAGGAATAATTTTTATCGGGAGACGTGGGGGACCGCTGGGTGGAAGGAAATTTGTGGCTCCTCTCAGATTCCAGAACTTTCTGCCACAGAAATGTGAGGAACATGTGTTTGTTTAGCCAAATTTTGAGGTTTGCGAAGGATTCTGGGTAACAGAACCTGGTCCGAGCCACACAAGTCACCCCATCTTGGATTCCCCTAGGTCTCTAGTTTACAGAAATGCACAGGTTTGGTAGGTTTCCCTAGGTGGCGGCTGAGCTACAGGCCAAAATCTACAGGTAGGCACTTTGCAAAAAACACCTCTGTTTTCCTTCAAAAATTTGGCTGTGTCCACGTTGCGCTTTGGGGCGTTTCCTGTCGCGGGCGCTAGGCCTACCCACACAAGTGAGGTATCATTTTTATCGGGAGACGTGGGGGAACGCTGGGTGGAAGGAAATTTGTGGCTCCTCTCAGATTCCAGAACTTTCTGCCACAGAAATGTGAGGAACATGTGTTTTTTTAGCCAAATTTTGAGGTTTGCAAAGGATTCTGGGTAACAGAACCTGGTCCGAGCCACACAAGTCACCCCATCTTGGATTCCCCTAGGTCTCTAGTTTTCAGAAATGCACAAGTTTGGTAGGTTTCCCTAGGTGGCGGCTGAGCTACAGGCCAAAATCTACAGGTAGACACTTTGCAAAAAACACCTCTGTTTTCCTTTAAAAATTTGGCTGTGTCCACGTTGCGCTTTGGGGCGTTTCCTGTCGCGGGCGCTAGGCTACCCACACAAGTGAGGTATCATTTTTATCGGGAGACGTGGGGGAACGCTGGGTGGAAGGAAATTTGTGGCTCCTCTCAGATTCCAGAACTTTCTGCCACAGAAATGTGAGGAACATGTGTTTTTTTAGGCAAATTTTGAAGTTTGCGAAGGATTCTGGGTAACAGAACCTGGTCCGAGCCACACAAGTCACCCCATCTTGGATTCCCCTAGGTCTCTAGTTTTCAGAAATGCAAAGGTTTGGTAGGTTTCCCTAGGTGGCGGCTGAGCTACAGGCCAAAATCTACAGGTAGGCACTTTGCAAAAAACACCTCTGTTTTCCTTCAAAAATTTGGCTGTGTCCACGTTGCGCTTTGGGGCGTTTCCTGTCGCGGGCGCTAGGCCTACCCACACAAGTGAGGTATCATTTTTATCGGGAGACGTGGGGGAACGCTGAGTGGAAGGAAATTTGTGGCTCCTCTCAGATTCCAGAACTTTCTGCCACAGAAATGTGAGGAACATGTGTTTTTTTAGCCAAATTTTGAGGTTTGCAAAGGATTCTGGGTAACAGAACCTGGTCCGAGCCACACAAGTCACCCCATCTTGGATTCCCCTAGGTCTCTAGTTTTCAGAAATGCACAGGTTTGGTAGGTTTCCCTAGGTGGCGGCTGAGCTACAGGCCAAAATCTACAGGTAGGCACTTTGCAAAAAACATCTCTGTTTTCCTTCAAAAATTTGGCTGTGTCCACGTTGCGCTTTGGGGCGTTTCCTGTCGTGGGCGCTAGGCCTACCCACACAAGTGAGGTATCATTTTCATCGGGAGACGTGGGGGAACGCTGGCTGGAAGGAAATTAGTGGCTCCTCTCAGATTCCAGAACTTTCTGCCACAGAAATGTGAGGAACATGTGATTTTTTAGCCAAATTTTGAGGTTTGCAAAGGATTCTGGGTAACAGAACCTGGTCCGAGCCACACACGTCACCCCATCTTGGATTCCCCTAGGTCTCTAGTTTTCAGAAATGCACAGGTTTGGTAGGTTTCCCTAGGTGGCGGCTGAGCTACAGGCCAAAATCTACAGGTAGGCACTTTGCAAAAAACACCTCTGTTTTCCTTCAAAAATTTGGCTGTGTCCACGTTGCGCTTTGGGGCATTTCCTGTCGCGGGCGCTAGGCCTACCCACACAAGTGAGGTATCATTTTTATCGGGAGACATGGGGGAACGCTGGGTGGAAGGAAATTTGTGGCTCCTCTCAGATTCCAGAACTTTCTGCCACAGAAATGTGAGGAACATGTGTTTTTTTAGCCAAATTTTGAGGTTTGCGAAGGATTCTGGGTAACAGAACCTGGTCCGAGCCACACAAGTCAACCCATCTTGGATTCCCCTTGGTCTCTAGTTTTCAGAAATGCACAGGTTTGGTAGGTTTCCCTAGGTGGCGGCTGAGCTACAGGCCAAAATCTACAGGTAGGCATTTTGCAAAAAACACCTCTGTTTTCCTTCAAAAATTTGGCTGTGTCCACGTTGCGCTTTGGGGCGTTTCCTGTCGCGGGCGCTAGGTCTACCCACACAAGTGAGGTATCATTTTTATCAGGAGACGTGGGGGAACGCTGGGTGGAAGGAAATTTGTGGCTCCTCTCAGATTCCAGAACTTTCTGCCACAGAAATGGGAGGAACATGTGTTTTTTTAGCCAAATTTTGAGGTTTGCAAAGGATTCTGGGTAACAGAACCTGGTCCGAGCCACACAAGTCACCCCATCTTGGATTCCCCTAGGTCTCTAGTTTTCAGAAATGCACAGGTTTGGTAGGTTTCCCTAGGTGGCGGCTGAGCTACAGGCCAAAATCTACAGGTAGGCACTTTGCAAAAAACACCTCTCTTTTCCTTCAAAAATTTGGCTGTGTCCACGTTGCGCTTTGGGGCGTTTCCTGTCGCGGGCGCTAGGCCTACCCACACAAGTGAGGTATCATTTTTATCGGGAGACGTTGGGGAACGCTGGGTGTAAGGAAATTTGTGGCTCCTCTCAGATTCCAGAACTTTCTGCCACAGAAATGTGAGGAACATGTGTTTTTTTAGCCAAATTTTGAGGTTTGCAAAGGATTCTGGGTAACAGAACCTGGTCCGAGCCACACAAGTCACCCCATCTTGGATTCCCCTAGGTCTTAAGTTTTCAGAAATGCACAGGTTTGGTAGGTTTCCCTAGGTGGCGGCTGAGCTACAGGCCAAAATCTACAGGTAGGCATTTAGCAAAAAACACCTCTGTTTTCCTTCAAAAATTTGGCTGTGTCCACGTTGCGCTTTGGGGCGTTTCCTGTCGTGGGCGCTAGGCCTACCCACACAAGTGAGGTATCATTTTTATCGGGAGACGTGGGGGACCGCTGGGTGGAAGGAAATTTTTGGCTCCTCTCAGATTCCAGAACTTTCTGCCACAGAAATGTGAGGAACATGTGTTTTTTTAGCCAAATTTTGAGGTTTGCGAAGGATTCTGGGTAACAGAACCTGGTCCGAGCCACACAAGTCACCCCATCTTGGATTCCCCTAGGTCTCTAGTTTACAGAAATGCACAGGTTTGGTAGCTTTCCCTAGGTGGCGGCTGAGCTACAGGCCAAAATCTACAGGTAGGCACTTTGCAAAAAACACCTCTGTTTTACTTCAAAAATTTGGCTGTGTCCACGTTACGCTTTGGGGCGTTTCCTGTCGCGGGCGCTAGGCCTACCCACACAAGTGAGGTATAATTTTTATCGGGAGACGTGGGGGAACGCTGGGTGGAAGGAAATTCGTGGCTCCTCTCAGATTCCAGAACTTTCTGCCACAGAAATGTGAGGAACATGTGTTTTTTTAGCCAAATTTTGAGGTTTGCAAAGGATTCTGGGTAACAGAACCTGGTTCCGAGCCACACAAGTCACCCCATCTTGGATTCCCTAGGTCTCTAGTTGTCAGAAATGCACAGGTTTGGTAGGTTTCCCTAGGTGGCGGCTGAGCTACAGGCCAAAATCTACAGGTAGGCACTTTCCAAAAAACACCTCTGTTTTCCTTCAAAAATTTGGCTGTGTCCACGTTGCGCTTTGGGGCGTTTCCTGTCGCGGGCGCTAGGCCTACCCACACAAGTGAGGTATCATTTTTATCGGGAGACGTGGGGGAATGCTGGGTGGAAGGAAATTTGTGGCTCCTCTCAGATTCCAGAACTTTCTGCCACAGAAATGGGAGGAACATGTGTTTTTTTAGCCAAATTTTGAGGTTTGCAAAGGATTCTGGGTAACAGAACCTGGTCCGAGCCACACAAGTCACCCCATCTTGGATTCCCCTAGGTCTCTAGTTTTCAGAAATGCAAAGGTTTGGTAGGTTTCCCTAAGTGGCGGCTGAGCTACAGGCCAAAATCTACAGGTAGGCACTTTGCAAAAAACACCTCTGTTTTCCTTCAAAAATTTGGCTGTGTCCACGTTGCGCTTTGGGGCGTTTCCTGTCGCGGGCGCTAGGCCTACCCACACAAGTGAGGTATCATTTTTATCGGGAGACGTGGGGGAACGCTGGGTGGAAGGAAATTTGTGGCTCCTCTCAGATTCCAGAACTTTCTGCCACAGAAATGTGAGGAACATGTGTTTTTTTAGCCAAATTTTGAGGTTTGCAAAGGATTCTGGGTAACAGAACCTGGTCCGAGCCACACAAGTCACCCCATCTTGGATTCCCCTCGGTCTCTAGTTTTCAGAAATGCACAGGTTTGGTAGGTTTCCCTAGGTGGCGGCTGAGCTACAGGCCAAAATCTACAGGTAGGCACTTTGCAAAAAACATCTCTGTTTTCCTTCAAAAATTTGGCTGTGTCCATGTTGCGCTTTGGGGCGTTTCCTGTCATGGGCGCTAGGCCTACCCACACAAGTGAGGTATCATTTTTATCGGGAGACGTGGGGGAACGCTGGGTGGAAGGAAATTTGTGGCTCCTCTCAGATTCCAGAACTTTCTGCCACAGAAATGTGAGGAACATGTGTTTTTTTAGCCAAATTTTGAGGTTTGCAAAGGATTCTGGGTAACAGAACCTGGTCCGAGCCACACAAGTCACCCCATCTTGGATTCCCCTAGGTCTCTAGTTTTCAGAAATGCACAAGTTTGGTAGGTTTCCCTAGGTGGCGGCTGAGCTACAGGCCAAAATCTACAGGTAGACACTTTGCAAAAAACACCTCTGTTTTCCTTTAAAAATTTGGCTGTGTCCACGTTGCGCTTTGGGGCGTTTCCTGTCGCGGGCGCTAGGCTACCCACACAAGTGAGGTATCATTTTTATCGGGAGACGTGGGGAAACGCTGGGTGGAAGGAAATTTGTGGCTCCTCTCAGATTCCAGAACTTTCTGCCACAGAAATGTGAGGAACATGTGTTTTTTTAGGCAAATTTTGAGGTTTGCGAAGGATTCTGGGTAACAGAACCTGGTCCGAGCCACACAAGTCACCCCATCTTGGATTCCCCTAGGTCTTAAGTTTTCAGAAATGCACAGGTTTGGTAGGTTTCCCTAGGTGGCGGCTGAGCTACAGGCCAAAATCTACAGGTAGGCATTTTGCAAAAAACACCTCTGTTTTCCTTCACAAATTTGGCTGTGTCCACGTTGCGCTTTGGGGCGTTTCCTGTCGTGGGCGCTAGGCCTACCCACACAAGTGAGGAATCATTTTTATCGGGAGACGTGGGGGACCGCTGGGTGGAAGGAAATTTGTGGCTCCTCTCAGATTCCAGAACTTTCTGCCACAGAAATGTGAGGAAGATGTGTTTGTTTAGCCAAATTTTGAGGTTTGCGAAGGATTCTGGGTAACAGAACCTGGTCCGAGCCACACAAGTCACCCCATCTTGGATTCCCCTAGGTCTCTAGTTTATAGAAATGCACAGGTTTGGTAGGTTTCCCTAGGTGGCGGCTGAGCTACAGGCCAAAATCTACAGGTAGGCACTTTGCAAAAAACACCTCTGTTTTCCTTCAAAAATTTGGCTGTGTCCACGTTGCGCTTTGGGGTGTTTCCTGTCGCGGGCGCTAGGCCTACCCACACAAGTGAGGTATCATTTTTATCGGGAGACGTGGGGGAACGCTGGGTGGAAGGAAATTTGTGGCTCCTCTCAGATTCCAG